>NC_052086.1:78670204-79007704 GCF_015852505.1 Tachyglossus aculeatus
AGACAACATTGATCATCTGGGTCTCATGGTTCTCAAATGATAATAGGATTTTTAAGCCATGCCATATTTCCAACGGGTGTCCCTGATGGAGCTGGGGGATCTAGGAGCCGTGCCCATCGATTTGGGGTTTAGAATTACATTAAAAAGCCCTTTTCACTCCATCAGGACTGAAGATTGTGCCTTTCCAGATCAGACTTGCATAAGGATTTGCTCCCTTTATTTACCCTCCCTCACCCTGGCAGCACTTATATCTATCTATCTATCTATCTATCTATCTATCTATCTATCTATCCACCTATAATTGATTTATTACTATTAATGTCTATCTCCTTCTCTGGACTGCAAGCTCACTGTGGGCAGGGAACGTGCCTACCAAATCTATTATATTGTTGTATCATACTCTCCCAAGCTCTTAGTACAGTGCTCTGCACACAGTAAGCATGCAATAAATATGTTAGATAGATTTGATTGATCTGACTCAGAAATGGTTTGGTGCAGAGTTGCACAAGATTGTGAACCCTATGTGGGACAGGGAATGTGTCCAATCTGATTAGCTTGTATCAGTACCATGCCTGCCACAATGTAAGTGCTTAACAAATACCATTAAACCCCCCCCAAAAAAAGTTCAATTCCCTGGTTAAGCCACTTGATGTTTTGCTTGATGTCTGCAAAGTGTAAAGTGACTGACTGGAAACAGACTCATTGTATTGTGAAGTGGTGTGTTTGAGTTGGAGTTTGAATTAGAATGTCCTCAGAATCCTGCTATGAGGTCTGGCGTCATCCTCTATCTTATTTATCCTTCCCTCAATGACATGGTTTCAGGCATATTTGGTCGATGTCCAAATGTTCATTCATATTCTCCTTTTGGGGGTGAAATTAGTTGCTTGGGGACACTTATGTTGCCAACTTGTACTTCCCAAGTGCTTAGTACAGTGCTCTGCACACAGTAAGCGCTCAATAAATACGATTGATTGATTGATTGATTGACTTAGGCACCAATTACAACATCTCAGTCATCATTTAAGCAGAATGACCACAGAGATAGAATTTAATGCCTCTCCCAGATGGTCTCACACACTTTTAGGGAGAAACTAGCAAGAAGAGAGACTCTTACCTGCTTCAGTGTCACCCAGAAAGAATCTGAAGATAATAATAATAATGATCGTGGTATTTGTTAAAGCTCTATGTGCCAAGCACTGTACTAAGTCCCGGGGTAGATACAAGATAATCTAGTCCCACATGAAGCTCACAGTCTAAGTAGGTAGGAGAAGAGGTATTGAATCCCCATTTTGCAGGTGATGGAACTGAGGCCCAGTGAAGTTAGGAGACTTGCCCAAAGGGAGACAGCAGATAAGTAGCAATCAATTGGTAGGGGGGCCAGAGAAGCAAAGCAAAACGTTTTCTGCACTTATTGTCAATCCAGCTCTGTTGGAGCTGTCTACAAAGTCTCTGGAGCTTTTTCTTCCTACTGATTGACACACCTTGCACCTATGTGATCCAACTTTTGCTGGGCTTGAAACAGAAAGAATAATGAATCCTTTTATAATGGATTTTAATTAGTAGCTTACTTTCTTATTGTTCCTTAACTTGTCATTAGGATTGTGCTTCTCTGCCAGATTCAAAACTTTAGGCCATTTTTTGTTGTTGAAATGCCATTTCTGGAGCAGTGTACAGAACCACGTTTTTTGTGTGAAGCTAATTCGGCAATTTCTCTTATATAAATTTTCTACATGAAGATACATGCCTTGTATATCCTTGCAAGTGCTTAGTAGAGTGCTCTGCACGTAGTGAGCACACAATACATGCCATTGATTAATTGTAGGAGGTTTAACTCTCTCAATCAGTTAAAATTTTACTTGTGAACTGGAACAGTATTTGAATGAAAGATAGAGTTTGGTAGATTAAAGATTGGGTAAAGTGATATTCAATACACAATTGTATTTTTCCCCACAATTTGATAAAGGGCAGACAAATGCCCAGAATCCTCTTAGAGGAAGTATGTTAATTCTAAAATGCCTGAGATGGACTATGGATGTTCCATAATATGTGAAAACTGGGCTATATACTTAATCCAGAAGCTAGAATCTCTCTGTATTCTGGAAACATTTATCCAAATCATTGCTTTCATTTTTGATAAAATTAGTCAAGATTAACAGGGCACCCATTTTAATAATAATAATAATGATGATGATGGCATTTACTAAGCGCTTACTACGTGCAAAGCATTGTTCTAAGGGAACTGAGGCACAGAGAAGTTAAGTGACTTGCCCAAAGTCACACAGCTGGCAATTGGCAGAGCCGGGATTAAAACCCATGACCTCTGACTCCAAAGCCCATGCTCTTTCCACTGAGCCATGAAAACATTTGAATTATGAGTGATTCCAGGAATTTTCAATCAGTGGCATTTATTATTATTATTATTATTATTAAAATGGGTGCCCTGTTAATCTTGACTAATTTTATGGCATTTATTGAGCACTTAAACTGGGTGCAGAGCACTGTCAAAAAGCAGTTGGAAAAATAAAATACAACAGACAAGTTTCCTGCCCACCAGGAGCTCAAAACGTAGAGACCTCACAGTCGAGTTTTCATGTTACATGCTGTCTATCATTTACATCATAACTTCAGACCCACAGGCCATGTTTGTATGGGTCAGGTTTAATTTTAAAAATAATTGTCTAATGGAAGGGTTCTCCTTAAGTCAATGTGGAACAAATATAACATTTACAGTCCAGCTAGCCAATCAGTGGGATTTATTCAGCAGTTACTAGTGTTAGGAGGCTCATGCAAGGAGTATTGGCTAATGATTTTGGGTCCGTGTACTGTCTTCATCATTATCATCATCACGGTATTTATTGAGTGCTTACCTTGTGCACAGCACTGTGCTAAGCACTGGGGGGAGTACTATACAACAGAGGCGGTACACATTGTCCCTGCCCGTAGTGAGTTTACAATTTAAAGAATAATAAGTATGGTATTTGTTAAGCTTACTATGTGCCAAGCACTGTTTTAAGCATTGGCAAAAATACAAGGTAATCAGGTTGTCCCATGTGGGCTCACAGTCTCCATCCCCATTTTACAAATGAGGTAACTGAGGCACAGAGAAGTTAAGTGACTTGTCCAAGGTCAGCAGACAAGTGCCGGAGCCTCAGTTACCTCATCTGTGAAAGGGGGATTAAGACTATGAGCTCCATATGGAACAGAGACTGTGTCCAACCTGTATCTACCCCAGCACTTAGAATAGTGTTTGGCACATAATACACACTTAACAAATACATTCTTCTTATTATTACTATTAAGTGCATTCAGTTATCCATGCTGAATTTTGACAAAAAGTCTAAAGTGTAACAAACTCAGTCAATCAATAAGATTCATTCAATCAAGCAATAGATGACAAGACTGTTAGCTCTTTGTGAGCAGGAAACATGTTTTCCAACTCTGTTCTACTACTGTTCTCTCCCAAGCATTTTGGACTAGGAAAGCAGGAAGTACTCAGTCTGAACCATTGATCGATTAAGCGTTTACTATGTGCAAGAGCCCCACAGTACTTCATTCATTCAATTGTATTTATTGAGCGCTTATTGTGTGCAGAGCACTGTACTAAGTGCTTCAGTACTTATGTACATATCTGTAATTTTATTTATTTGTATTGATGTCTGTCTCCCCCTCATTGTGGACTCATTGTGGACAGGAAAAATCACCATTTATTGTTGTACTGTACTTTCCCAAGAGCTTAGTACAGTGCTGTGCACTCAGTAAGTGCTCAGTACATGTGACTGAATGAGTGGATGAATGAACAGCACTGTAGTACGCACCTGGGAGAGAATGAACACTCACTGCGAGTGGATCATTATGCTAACGACTTGGGAGAGTAAAGTACATTTAGTAGACGTGATTCCCTGCCCTCAAAATGCTTACAGTTTAGCGTGGGAGACAAATCCAGAGTAATTTAGACTGTGAGCCTGTTGTTGGGTAGGGACCGTCTCTATATGTTGCCGACTTGTACTTCCCAAGTGCTTAGTACAGTGCTCTGCACACAGTAAGCGCTCAATAACTATTATTGAATGAATTAATGAATTTACAGTTAGTAGGAAGAAGGAAAGTAGATATTTGAGTGCTAAAGTAATAGGCTATGTACGAAAGTGCTATAGGTGTGTGTAGTGCACAAAATGACGTTGTTGGTTGGCACAGAGCTTCATTTTGTCAGTCCTCAAGGGATCTTAAATATATGTTTAGCAATCTAAAAAAGGAATTTTAATAAAATGAATTCCACCCAGATTAGGGTTGCTTCAGAAAAAACACCCTTTCAAAAATGTTTTCTAAAATGAAAAGACTATTGCTGTAGGGTTAAATCTCCTATTGTTTGCTGTCTAATAAAGCAATTTTGTTAGGGTCATTAAGAAATTATGTTTTAATTTTTTTCTTTGACCCTCTGACAGTGTGCCTTGTGAAATCAGCCATTGTCATAATCTAGACCAGACAACTGAAAATCCTGATAAATTTCATGGAATGGTGAGCCACATAACAGCACTGTAGCAAATCAAACCCTTTTCTGTTCCCGAGTTTCAAATAGAATCCAATTTCTAGATCATTTAATTTTTGGTTATGTTAGAGGCAATTTAGAGAAAACTATAAGGAAAGTGTCTTCCCCATTAGGTAAAAACTACACTGCTACCTAAACAAGTTTATGAATCTTTCTCCCACTAAACTTTTTCCAGCTACATACTTCAAAGATAAATTTTCATTTTTACTATATTATTTTTGAGGAATCTAAACCAGAATACCTTTCCAAGGAAAAAGTACTAGACTTATCTGCTGTCAGGGGAAAATACCCTAAAAATTTCCTCTAATGAATACATTTTTTTCTTTGTAGGGTGACCTCTACCTTCAGAATATGATAGCTTTATTATGATTAATAAATTTCATTTCCACAGAGGAAAAGGAACAGTGTCAGCTTAAACGTAAAGCAAGGCAGCTTCTTTCTCAATGTCCTTGTATGACATTGCAGTTTTAGATGGCTACAAGGTTATTAGAGAAGATTTGGACTCTAACCTCTGAGGAACTAGGAAGTCAAAATCCTTTCTGATGGCTAAAATCGACCCCAAGAAACTCAAACAATTCTCAGGAGCATTTGAAGGAGTTGAAACAGCTTCCTTTTGGACTGAATTATGACCTAACCCTTAAAATTGTTATTTCTCTCAGTTGTCCCTAGTCTCATGCCCCCTGACAGAAAATTTTTATGAACTGACCCATTTTATCCAGAAAAGCCTTGCTCTAGGATGAACCTAAACTTGACATTTTAAAAATTTTGGGGACGTGGACACAGAAGATAAAATCATGAATTTCACAGGACTTGGAAAACTTGCTCAACCCAAATCCCCAGCATGGAACAAAGAGCTGATATGTGTTGGGAATAATGATCTCACTCATAAACATCAAAATGCTTTGGGTAGAGGAGTTGGCTAATCACAAGACTTTTAAATCATATTTGTTGTGGTTAGCAATGTTGCTGTAAAAATCAGCTGAAGCTCACAGTGATTTTCATCTGAAGATGAAGGCCTCAGGGGCTATTTCTCTGAGGCAAGGTTAAGTATAATACTGAGAGAAACTCCAGATGATAAAATGCTTTCTCCACAGGTACGATGGTTATTTATGGAAACCAACACAACTTTTTTTTTTTAATCTTCCTTTGGGGATGGAGAAGACATGAGTTTCTTGGGAGTTTTGCAAATTCACTTAATGGTGCCAATGTAGAAATAACCTATATGTACCAAGAGGTTTACTTTGTTCTCAATTCTAAATAAAACATAAAATAACCTTCTGGCAGTACAAGGATCTGTGTCCTGGGGAAGGTATAGGTAGTAAACAGACCAAATTCAAATCTGTTTCAGAAGTGGCCTTCACATCATCTCCACAGAGTCATCCTCAAATGAACAGACTAGCTACTTAACTTTTGGGACTTTCTCTTGGAAAGTGATGTACCTCTCTGGAATTGCTAATCTACAATCACATTTTTTACTAGGCTATCTCAGCTGCACCTAGATTTTTTTAGATCCTATTCACAATCCACTGAAGCAACCAGATTATTTTATGACCTGTGTGAAAGGGATGGATGAGGATGGTTTTCCTTGTTTGATTGTGAAGCTACCTTTAAGGTCCAGTGGGTGTCCCCTGACTCTGATGTGGGATTTGAACTACATTCCCCTGTTTCCCCTTCTACAATGTCCCCATTCAACCTACATCTTTTCAGACTAAAAACTCTAATTTATTTAATCTGTCCATGTAAAGAAGCTTCTTCATTCCCTTGATCTCCTTTGTTGCCCATCTTGTGAACTTTCCCAGCTTTATTAATTTTTTCCTAAAATATGGCAACCAGAATAGTACAGAATATTCCAAGTAAATTCCACAGTATGGAAGAGGTTTTTAAATCTGTTCTGCTAAAGACTTGGAACCCTCAGCTCTCAGTCAAACAGAACTGAAAAGGTGGCAGGCAATGGCCTTAACCCATTACTGATATTCTCTGTAAAGAATTTGGAAATCCTGGACAAAGGATAGAGGTGCATAAAGGTACACTATTAAAAAGCTTGCATTCTGCACACACTCCACACACTATGGTCATCTTGCCCCTCATGCACTGGGATTGGCTACAAACTTCTTTCAACTCAGTTATCAAAACTTCATAGTAAACATTTCGTAACTGCCTTTTTGTCCACCAGCAGTTTTTCCCCTGAAAATATCTACTATAGAATTTCAGTATTTCTCCCTAGGTGGTTATCTTTTAAACTTCTGCAAACCAAGAATCAAGTCGGATCGAGGATACCTTTGTAACAGGCATGGCAATTTTCCCGTATGACATGATTCTGAGGAACTTCTGTATGGCCCAAAAGACCCCTGTCCCCAATCCCATTTCTAATACAAAACTATTTTTCTTCCATAGGCTTTTTCAAAAATACCTTCACACTTACTGCATGCTAAGTGGCACAGCTAATGTGCACCCCACTCTCAAGGAGAGCTTACAAGCTTACAATAAATATACATATTTATTTGCATGCGAAAGAATCACAAATTGCAGTGATGCAAGGGATGAGGGGAAAGAAGACAAGGCCAGTCACCAGTTCTTCTTTCTCCATACAGCCTCACCTCAGGTGTGGACTTTGAGGAGACGCTAAGGAGGGTAACTCATTCCTGATGCCAGAGGCAGAGGCGAATGTTGACCTAACTCTTAACTCCACTGGTTGCCCAAACTGCTGTCTCTAGTGAGCAACAACAACAAAAGATGTTTTGGAGGGGCAAAGACTGATGAAACAATGAAAATGCCACAGACTCACTTTAAACTGGGGCATGGGTCTATGCAGAATTGTTGTGTATAAACTAAAAAAAAAAAATTTGGAATGTATGGCTCCCTTTGGACAAGGATTGTATTTACCAACTCTACTGCATTGTGTGTCCCAACAGCTGAACATAGTGTTCTGAATACAGTGTAAGTGCTCAATAAATAACCATTGATTGATTGATTGATTGACGCATTGCTGTGTTGGTGACTGGAAGGCAGAAGGCCCATTTCTTTGGGTAAACTCCCCAGTGTACCTAACGTAGAGCCAGCCTCTCCCATGGAGTTTGTGATAAAAAATCATTTAACAACAATGGAGGTAAGTCTTAGTGACTGGAAAAGGAGAAGCAGCTTGACCTAGGAAAAGCCTAGTGGATAGACTGGGAATCAAAAGGACCAGATTCCAATCTCCCCTCTGCCGCTTGTCTATTGTGTGGCCTTGAGCAAGTCATTCCACTTCTCTATGCCTCATCTGTAAAATGGAGATTAAGACTGTGAGCCCCATGTGGGACAGGGACTGAACAAACCTGATTAGCTTGTCTCTAACCCCAATGCTTAGTACAGTGCTTGGCACATACTAAGCACTTAAAAAATAATTAAAAAAAGGATGAGTCAGTTAATTGGAAGAAATTCCACGAGATGATACTGAGAGTGTGCTGGACCACATGAAAGGCTCAATGATGACAGTGACGATAGTACTCAATAAATTGATTGATTTACTGATTGATGGTCAGGTGCAGTTGATGACTCCAGAGGTTCAAGGAAATGGACTGGGGATTTGGATTAGTTATAAGGAAAAAGTTATCTTTCAGGATGATAAAACCCTGAACCAGACTACTAAGGAAAATTAGATGCCTTCCTCCCTGGTGATCTAGTTCGCCAAAACAGTATGATCAACAATAAATTGTTCTAGATGGCTTATGTATTCCTATCCCTTGAGGCAAATAATGGGACCAAATGACCTGTGGAGTTCCTTTCAGTCTACATGTAGTTCTGTGACTTCCAACCCATTTTTCATGAAGATTGGTTTGCACATGTTAGATAGACTTCACAACACCCAACCGGGGAGAATTCTTCACTGATTCCAAAATAACCCCTTCAAACTCCACCTATAAGGTTCCACCTGTTATGGAAGCTGAATGAGCCTTTGCTCATAGCACTCATCCCATTGTGTTGTACAGCAGTTTTGAGCTTCCCTGCTCAAATTGCAACAAGATACGTGGCTGGGAACATTACCACAAGAACAGACTACCAAAGGAAATGGGAAGATTCTTAATTATGGAGAAGTTTGTTTTGTATTTTTGGGGTTTCTTGTGTTTGGGTTTTTTTTGAGAGACAACAGAAAACAATCTTCTGGAGGCCTGCAGCTGAACAAGGTGACCTCTGTAGGATTCTTTAATTTAGGCCAGCAAAATTAATATGATCAAAATCCAATGCACATTTGGGTGGAAGTTCAACAGTTTAGGGTTCACTTGTTTTAGAATGAAGGGACAACTGCAGTGCCTAACATACTGAACCAGCACACCATAAATCCATCTGCCCTTGGTCTTGCTGCAAGCTTCAGGGCAGCCTGGGTTGAAGATCTCACACACACACACACACACACACACACACACACACACAAAGAAACAAACAAACAAAAAAACCCCACCATTCAGGGCAAACACCAATTCTGTTACTGCCCTTCCTTATCAGGAGAGCTACTGATTGCAAATCCTGTATTTACAAATCACAGAACTTCAGCTTTACTTAATCTTTGTCCCACTGTCACATCTGACTAGCCATGTGGACTGACCTAGAACCGTGAGCACAGTCAGGCAAGCTGTTAAAGAGATAATGACAAAGACACCTAAAAGGTCTGCCGGTGTTTCCACTGGGTGAGACAGAGGATTAATCCAACCTCACTTCATAAAGACAGAGGATAATCCAAGTCTTTACTGATTCTGATAATCTGATCCTTCCTTAGCACATTTTGTATAGAACCATGACCACAAGGCTAAAGAAATCACAAACCATAGGCACCATGCAGAACAATTTGAGGCAGCATTATAATCCTTTTTCAAGTGCTGTGAGAAGGAATGCTTGAATTTGGGGAGTGGGGGAGGAGGAGAGAGTTCTGTTGGGTGCATTAGAAGAGCAATTTCTTCTCATTTTGAAGACACCTAACCTAGGACTAAATTGAGAATAGCAGCACACACCACATGATAGCTGAGGCAAAAATAGTATTGATCTCTCATAACTTTGATTTTACAGTTTAGTGGAAATCTAAAACACTGTATTTCTGAAAATGTCACAGACATTCAAAGAACTACACCAAATAGGGACAATGCTACCTATCAACCAAAAGAAACCATTTAGGACGGACACCACACTTGCAAAAATTCAGGTCTGGTGTGTCAGCTTTCTCTGGATAAAATCACCTTTATGAATAATTCTATCCTATTGACTGTTTGCAGATCTTTGAACAGAATCTGGAATATAAAATGACCAGTATTTCTAACACTAGTAGACGGATTCTTGCCTATGACAAATCAGACTCCATTGTTTTTAGTAATCCTTTCCAACAGTTTTCATCTTCCAAGGTTTTCAAGTTTCAAGTGCTACCAGGACTAAATTAGGATTCCTGGAATGATGGAAAGGGATGCAGCTGATAGAGAACAGCTCCGGAAGTGAGGCAATTTTGCCCTATGTCTATAACCACCTCTGTCAACGTGGAATAGAACTGTGGAGGTTCTTTGACTATATTTTCCCCTTTAAAAGATGGAGGATGTTTACCCTGACTCTCTAATTCTTTGGGGCTTTATTCAACTCTTCAATCTGTTACCCTCGAATCCTACATCACTTCACCCAAGGTAGCATTAGCCCACTCTACCACTTTACTACTCAAAATTTCTTGAAAAGACATGCCACAACTATAAATACTTATCCATAAAATGCTGGGGTTTGTTTGCAGAACATTATCACTACTTTAGGGCTTAAATGGTGTGCAGTCCATTCCCACTGGTCTTGAGACAGCCTTTGTCATAATTGTCTTTGTTCTTTTCTGAGGGTCTACCTTTTCTCAAGAAAGAATGAAAAATGTGAAGCATGCATGGACTTTGCACACATAAGGGGAATCACCTATAAAATGGCGATTAAGACTGTGAGCCCCACATGGGACATGGACTGTGTGCAACCTGATTAGCTTGAAGGTATCCTAATGCTTACTATAATTTCTGCCACATAGCAAGCAGTTAACAAATGCCATTAAAAAAAAAATAGGGAAAGGGAGTGTTCCCAGAGAAGCAGAGATGGATGGATCAGGTTTCCACTACCAAAGTGGAAAAGTAGGTCGAGTACCATAACCTAGGGCACAGAGACCAAAATAACAAGATACACACTTTCACCTCCAGCATTGAATGCTCATGCCTTTTAAGGGGACCATTAGAAGTTCAATCAGAAGATTGCTTGGTTGTTCTGGGTATCCAGTAAAAGGGGATTAAAAAAACACACCAAGCAACAAAAGGTATAGTTTTGCCACTAAAAATAAGATCTTTTGCACCTAAACTGGGAACACTGTGTGCATTTCTGGTTGCTGCACATTTAATAGGGCTTCCTGGACGTGAAGGTAAAGGAAAAAATCCCACTGTGATAAGGTGGATGGGGGAGCTTCCAGCAAAAGGTAGGCCAGAAAGATTGGGTCGTTTCGTGCTTTAAATACAAAGGCCAACAAGGGCTATCATGGGAACTTATAAAATCATGAAGCATGTGGAGAGGGTGAACCGAGAATTGTTTTTCACCTAATCCCACAAAGACCCAACAAAAAAGAAGAACACGCTTCTAAACTTCCACCCACATATACCAAAAGATGCTGGACATTGCTTCCATTATATACACTTAGTCAGCCACTGTGGCCAGCAAATCACTTGGTATGATCACAAGGTGAGGCCATTTCCATGGTGACAAAAGCACCATCAAGTGCCTCAGTGCTACAGGGGAAGACACAGAGACTGTTGGCCTCAGATTTGGGGGCTGATTTCAGCTTTCCAGTGAAACCTAATAAAACTGCTCCCTGCTGAGGACGAGAATATAATAGCTAGAGCCATGGTACCAATGTAAAGAAGTCTTGCTTAGGAAAACATACTTCCCCACAAAATCTGCTGTAAGGCTAAATGAATCTAATGCCAATTTCCAAGGTTAGATAAAACATAACCTCTCCAGGAAAACATGTACTATCCTAAAGGATGAGAGAGTTGAAAGCATCTATAAAAATAAAAGCCCAGAAAAAATTCATCCTGTTGACCCAATGACATTTATTTGAACCAACTTTTCTCTAGACAGTTTTTATAAAAATAACTTACAGCACAGCAGTTCACCAGGCCACATGCCAAGATAAATATCTATCATTAATAAGAAAACTTTTCCACGCTTGGTTCTTATCACCCAAATCTTGTGTGTGACCCACCCAGAACTAAGAGGTAGGGTGAAAAGTTTGGTCAAATAGGAGTAAATGGTTAAATTCTCTACCAATGTTAGTAATTGTTCACATAGCAAAAGAAAACCCCTACCGCGCAGTTTATCCTTAAATCGCAAACTATGTTTCTTTTTTGAGGTTCAAACAGAATAATCTAAACAAGGACAGAACCACAAGAAAGCGCTCTATAGGTTAGTAATATCATAAGCACTTGCTGGAAGAACTCAGATCCTGAATTTGGCCTCTAGAAATATCAAACAAAACTAAAACCATACAAGTTTATACCCAAATTGAATAAACTGTCATTTGTGTCTATCATATTTCTGGCTTGAGATTTCAAACTTTTCCAAATTAAAAACAAACTAAGAAACACACAAGAACACAACTTTAGAACACTTTAAACTTGAAGGCTCAATGTAGAGTTGAACTACAAGGGTTATTACAGCCTTGCAAATAATTACCAAAAGTCCACCACCTCATCAATGCTCTTCTCCTTCTCCCTATCAGTACCAGCCCACCTGGAAACTTGGCAATTAACAACGTAAATACAAAGTTTTCTTCCTACTAGATAGCTAGCTATTTGCAAGGCTGCTTTAATACCTCACTTTCATTTAAATAGTAGATCCTTGACTCTTTCAGATAAACGTGAAAGTATTGTAAATGCTCACAAAATCTTTTGCTTGTTGGTTAATAACAGCATATTAGTAGGGTTACCTATTAATACACTGTTCAATAGTAGTTACCTAGTAATAAATTGCCAATAGTTGCTGTTCTCTTCATTAAATAGCATTACATTGGGCTTTAGGGTGGACAGTCACCTGCATCATTTAATAAAATAATTTTAGCCTACCCCAAATTCAGATTTAATTGTTCCAAGCCATGTTCATTCAACAGGCAGAATTTCTCTAGCCATTTGTCTCAGGCCATTATGCAAATACTACTTGCAAATATGCTATGAAAAAGCCAAACCTTTCTCTCCTCTGAAGCCTGTTGCTTACAGCATGATGTTTAAATGGAAAAGAAATGGAGGAGCTTTACTTATTAGAATTACAATTGCTTTTCAGTAATTCTTGAGTTTGTATTAGTGCAATGACTGCGCATGACCGATGAGTCCCATAAAAAAAATCTGTGAATCTACGACACATCAAACAGCATATACAACTGCTTCTTGTACATCTTTCAACCTCTCCTTCATCATGTACTTTAGCAGTGCAGACTTAATCACACTCTAAGATTTTAAAGTAGCTTCAACACATTCTTACTTTTCTGGATCATGTATTATTGAAACTGGAAAAAAACATCAAAGTCAGCAAAATACCTAGTGTCTTTTATATGGCAGAGCCCAAAGGCTGCAGCTATAACTTAGTGAGATGACTCCAGAGATTTCTATTATGGACTTTTACTAAGCTTTCTATAGTGATTAACTGCAGCATGTGAAAAAGGATATTGAAACCTGGATGGATGCATCAAGAAGTATCAATGATTGTTACCTGCAGAGGTGTTACAAGAAATTTCATCTGCTGCAACGAAGACGAATTGATTTCTGCAAGAGAAGATAAAATTCACAATACTGCTCGCTCACTGGGACATGTGCTATCTGCCAATCGACTTGATGTGTACAGATGGGGCAAGGGCGTGCTTTATTTTAATGAATGTGGCCAGGAAAAGTGTTGACAAATTTCAGAATTGTCAAGTTTAGAAGGGTCATGAGGTAAGCATGCTGGGATCTTTTAAATGAAATAATGGTAACATCTAAATATAGTCTAAGTACAAGCTACTGTACTTGAATCTTATGGTCTCGTGTTACCAATATGTCATGCTAAAATATATTTATTTGGCTAGGAAATTTCACACTACATTTATGGGGAGATCTATGCTAAAAAGGGCATTAAATAAAATATGTAGAGACTTTTTGGGGGAAAAATATCATTTTCTAACTACAGCTCATCAGAAATATCAAAATTAAAAGTATTTTTTTAATATTTTAAGCTTCTAATATGTTGCCCAACAGAAAATACATTTTCTGCTATTAAAAATAATTTGATATATTTTGTTCTCATGTCAGCAATATAGGCTTACCACCGAAAGTGGCCTACCTAATAAATGAGATAAATTATTGTTTTAAAAGAAGCTTTCTCTTGCAAAATTCTTTCTGCCACAAGATAGAATAAAAATAAAAATGGAAAATGCACATTTTTACTTGCCTTAATAAAAATAAAAGACAGTAGAACTCTCTTTAGAAGATCCCACATAAATTTTCCCTTATCTGGATAGCATTTTCAAATGACTCGGCCTCTCCTAGCCACCCACTGACTTTCCCTCAATAGGATGTTAGCCCCAGTATGAAAATTTCAGAGTCTGATCCCCTATAAAAGACTTTAGAGCTTTATTCTAGCATAATGTGCATGTGTGTGTGTGTGTGTATCTGTTGTGGGGAGGTGAGGTGCACACACAGTTCGTGATCGAATCTGGGTATTATTTTAAAATCCCTAAATTCAAAACTCTACTCATCTTCCTCACCCTGGAAACCATGAAGAATCGAACCAACTCCGCAAATTCAATTTCGGGTGTTCTTAAATACCAAGGTTTTCTGAAGTTAAACTTGAGAACACATTTTAATTACATCCTTCACTCAGACAATAAGACTAGCTCCAATTCTACTAACCTAAAACTCTTCCAAATCTATGAAACCTGAAACCTAAGTTTGAACATTTAAATGAAGAATGGAAAATTTGACTAGCTTTGAAGGAAACCAAAACAAAGACTTAGATTGATTTTCCTTGCCAGTCACTGATTTATAAAGATTTCAGTCAAGTTCCAACAGCGAATGCTGAAAGAGTACAGGATTTTCAGGTGGAGAGAACCAAATTGGCTTTATCCATACACTATGTTTCTTTATCTTTTTCAGTTCCCATAGCATGTTTCATGGTTACTAATGGGGTAAAATTTAGTCGGCAGCAAGAATTTGTGGTTCTCCTAATAAAGAAAAGCCAAGTCTACCCTAGCACAGAAGATTTTGCCTGGGACATTATCATCAGTTCTCCACTCAATTTTACAGCTATGATCAGGCCCCCAAATCGGAGCAGGAAACGTTCTCCTGCTTTTTCTGCCATCCACAGTTCTCAGAGTATTTCCCTGTGTTTTCCAATTCTCCATTTCTCTCAGAAGATCACGTCAGATTTCTAGTTATGCTCACTATTCAGGCTTTTGAAAATAATGCCTAGGGATATATAATGCCTACAATATGCATACAATAAAATTCGTACCTAGAATTATTCTTAGTGGGCTGAGATTTAATGTGGCAGGGGGGAGTTCAAATGGGACAATGTGGCTCCATAAAGCTCTGATTGAGATCTGATAATGGGGCTCAACTATGGCGAGCGCCAACACGGCTGTCACCTAAAGATTCCTAGTCCCTTCCCAGTGGTTCCACACCAAGAGGGAGAAATGGAAGCCGTGAAAGTTGAAGTGGGCAAAAGGAGCTACATGGGAGAGTTTCCAGCATGGGAGAATTCCTCTCAGGAAGACAGATGTAATTGTTATAGAGTAGTACTATATGAGAGCTAACTGCTGTGGCTAATACGTAATGAGATGAGAAGCAGCATGGCCTAGTGGAAAGAGCACAGGCCTCAGAATCAAAGGACCTGGGTTCTAATCCTGATCCACCACTTGTCTTCAGTATGACCTTGGGGAAGTCATTTCAATTCTCTATGCCTCAGTCCTTCATCCATAAAATGGGTGTTCAATACTTGTTCTCCCTCCTATTTAGATTTTGAGCCCTATGAGGGATTATTGTGTATCCACCCCCATGCTTAGTACAGTGCTTGACACATAGTAAGTGCTTAACAAATACCACAATTATTAGTTAGATCACAAGATCTATTCCCACATTTCTCTCCACCTTCAATACTTAAGAGGGAAGTGGATTCCAGTGCAGGACTTTAAAATTGAAAGTCCCTTCACTGACTCATCCCCAGTGGATACTTTCCAAAAACTCTAAAACCCTGTGAAATTGTTTGCTAGTCATCTTAATTGCCTCTTGATTCCAGAGTTATGGGAGAGGGCCATAACTGCAGTGTTCATTCCACAGAACTTCTCTGAGCTGTCCATATTCTAGATATTGCTGTATTTCCAGCCTCTCTAATTCATTTTTCTATTCCAGCTTCTATATCTTCTTTCACCCTTTCATTTCCACCTGGGTCTTCACTCCCTAGATTCAAAATTCATCTCAAAGTTCAGCTTTGAGGTATTCTACAAAGAAAGAGAGAAGAAAGGGGGAAGATGAGAGAAGACTTCCAATGATGATGGAGTCTTCTTTCAGTAACGATGGATGAGCCTCAGTACTGAGACTTTAGAACCAAGAGCCTATGCGGAGGATTAATTATCGTTCCTGGCTTATGTTGAGCCACCCTCTCATCCCTGCTAGTCTTGTTCTTCCTGGAGCAGGAGGCAGGGGTGCAGTGCATTGCTCCATAGCATTGTGAAGTATAAGCCCATATTAGTCAGTTTATAGGCAGAACTGGAATTGGAAGTCAGGTCTCCTGATTCTGACTACATAGCTCTTTCCACTGGACCGAGAGCAGGACTCAAGAACTCTACCCCTCTGAAGCGTAATAAAGAGATAATCTTTCCAGTCCTGAATTTACCAGGAAATAAAAGGGGAAAATCTCATTTGGGAGTTGCTGCCCTACATAGAAGGGCAGAATTTTGTACAGATGTAGAACAATGTAGTCATTTATAAAGGTTATATTAAAATTAGCTTCGGTGGCTTGCAGTTCAACATTGGAAAGGCTGAGCTTTCTCCTGGAATAGCTCAAATCAAGGGCACAGCTTTTTAGGCATGGAAACTTTAGCCTCATCTTGGGAAAGGCCAAAGAAATCACTAAAGGAGTCCCCTTTTAACTACTGTTCACCCTGACCTCATTTAGGATCCATGAAAATCTGTCACCTTAGGATCAGTGAACTGTGCTCTGGTGTTCAGTAAATCAGTCAATCTGTCAATTGCATTTATTGAGCACTTACAGTGTGCAGAGTACTGTACTAAGTGCTTGGGAGACTACAATATAACAACATAACAGATAAATTCCCTTCCCACATGTGTGAGCTTGTGTTTTTCTGTGCCATTTTTGCCAAATAAATTCTCTTGGATTTTCTCCAGGAAGGCTATCCTGCAGGAAAAATCCCCAACTGACCCTAAATGTACAAACTTCCTTTCAGAAAGATCAACTCTTTAGCTTCCATCCCACTACTGTTCCCTCCCTATGTTCACCACCTCCTAGGGATGACAGACTTCATTCTACTCTATCCCCTGGGCTGAGTTGCATCATTTCCTCCATTTCAACAAAGGCCCATGGTATCTTCCAGGTCCCACTAATGCCTCTTATGGCACATCCTGATTATATAATAAATGCATTAATACAAATAATTATATGGATTAATGGATGAATTCATGTAAATCTGAAAAACTCCCTTTCCAAATATAATTCAGTACAAAAAAATTACTACTAACACTTCAATTGCTTTCTTCATGAATGCATTTCTAGATTTGCTTTGTTAGGCATTTTATTCAAGATACTGTCATTTACATAATGTCATGTATTCAGGGGACACAAAATAAGGATGACTAAGCATCAGAAATTCTATCTCCTTAGTGAAGGCCTTATTGGCTATAAATGGTGTTCAACCCCTTTGTATAAGACAAACCAGATATTGAAGTTATTTTGTCTTAAAAAAAACCCAGAACATTCATACATTGGCAAACATTGTGACATTATCTCATTTCAAGAAAGTACGGAACAAAGAGACATGCCAGTCCATGTAAATTATCTTCTCTGGTGATCTGGTTCCTGGCAATGAATGAATACTTAAATAGACTATAAAGTATTTGTAGAGATCATATAAATCAGCTACAGAGAAATATATTGGGTCCCCTGAACTTTTGCCCTTTCTCTAATGAAATCGCAGTACGATTCCACAGAGTATTTTCACTTTTCCCCAAGTACTGAAAGCCTGAAGCATAATATCTTCCATTTAGATGTCCACTTCAGGATTAAAACAGAAAGTTAGCCAGGTTCAATGATCTTATTAATTTAGTCAACTCTGGATAATTTGTGGAAGGGGAGGGAATAAGTTCTTGAAGAGGGATTTTTTTAAGACAAGTTTTTCCTCTTTCTTGTTTGCTACCATCTCCACCCTAGGGGAGGTACTTTGAATGAAAATCCTCCAATAGAAGCAGTGTGGGCTTTGAAAGAGCATGGGCCTATGAGTCAGTTGACCTGGGTTCTAATCCTGGCTCCGCCTCTTGTCAGCTTTGTGACCTTTTGTTTCTAATACGTTTTATATACTTTCACTCATTATTTCATCCCTCTCAGCTCCTGGACCTTTTTTTCCAACTAGAGAAATCATCTTCATCATCATCATCAATAACAGTGTTTATTGAGCCCTAATGTGTGCACAGCACTCTACTAAGCTCTTGGGAGAATACAATAGAAAGTTGATAGACAGGTTCCCTGCACACAGTGAGTTTGCAGTCTAGAGGTAAGAGACAGGTATTAACATAAATAAATAATTTATAATATGTAGTTTCTAGATATGCACATAAGTGCTTTGAGTTTGAGGGTGGGGCATATATCCAATGCCCAAAGGTCACAAATCCAAGTGAGTAGATGACAGAAGGGAGAGAGAGTTGGGGAAGAGAGGGCCTAACTGGGGAAGACCTCTGGGAGGAGATGTGATCTTAATAAGACTTTAAATATTGGGGGATTGGTGATCTGTTGTATATGGGCCTGGGGGGAGGGATTTCCAGGCTAGGGGGAGGACATGGGAAAGGGGTTGGCAACAAGATAGACAATGAATAAGCTGGCAGTAGAGGAGGGAAGTGTTCAAGCTGGATTGCAGTAAGAGATTAGTGAGGTAAAATAGGAGGAGGTGAGCTGATTTAAAGTCAATGGTAAGGAGTTTCTGTTTGATGTGAAGGTGGATGGGCAACCACTGGAGGTTCTTGAGGAGTGGGGAGACATGGTCTGAACTTGTTTTAGAAAAATGAACCATGCAAGAGGAGTCACAGGAGGCAGAGAGATCAGCAGGGAAGCAGATGCAGTAGTCAAGGTAGGATAGGATACGTGCTTCGATAATGATGCTACTGCTGCCTGTTTACTTATTTTGATGTCTGTCTCTCCCCTTCTAGACTGTGAGCACGTTGTGGGCAGGGATTGTCTCTATTTGTTGCTGAATTGTACTTCCCAAGTGCTTAGTATAGTGCTCTGCACACAATAAGTGCTCAATAAATGTGACTGAATGAATGAATGAATCAGTGTGGTAGCGGATTGGATGGAGATGAAAGGACAGATTTTAGCAATGTTATGAAGGCAGAACTGACAGGATTCGATGATAGATTGAATACGTGGGTTGAGTGAGAAAGGTGAGTGAAGGGCCACGTCAAGGTTACGGGCTTGCAAGATGAGGAGTGTGACATTGGCTGCCGTCATGGGAAAAACAGAGACAAGCCACTGGCAATTAGACTTGGAATGAATCTGCCCTCTTCCTAAATAAAGCCGGGTTTGGGCCTCCATTATCACTGGAAAGCAAATGACTGCTGGAGGAAAGCCTTCCAGAGGGATAGTCTAACACCACTATGGCCTTTAGAATATTCTAACAGGGACAGGCCGTGACCTTAGCTTTCTGCCTAAAATCTTTGTGGCCTAGTGGGTAGAGCACAGGCCTCGGACTCAGAGGAACCTGGGGTTCAAATCCCAGCTTCCCCACTTGTCAGCTCTGTGACTTTGGGCAAGTCAGTTAACTTCTCTCTGCCTGGGGATTAAGACTGTGAGCCCTATGTAGGATAGGGACTGTGTCCAACCCTATTAGCTTGTCTGTACCCCATTGCTTAGAACAGTGACTGGAATATAGCAAGCCCTTTACAAACACCACAATTTTTATTATTATTATTAACTTCATGTTGTATAGGATGCTGACTTCACAATGAGGAAGAGTCATTTCCTGGGATAGTAACCTAAGCGAAGTCCTGAACACAAGAGATCATCCAAAAGGAAAGCCTCCTTGCTTAATGCTTTCTTCTGGATTTTAGCACTACACGGAATTCCCCCAAATTCAAATTTTACCTATCACATCTTGACCACAATTAAAATATTTTGAAGCAGAGCTAGAGTTTAAATCCTTGTCATTGCCAAATAATCTCATTCTCACTTAATAGTAATATATTTCCATGGTTATGTCTATGCTGACCAAATTACCCACAGTTTTTGTCCAGTAAATGGCACTGTGCGATTCAGCATTTCTTTCAGGGGGATCATTCCCAATTCCTTTAGAGCAAAAGATTAAGAAGATTTTAGGGTTAGAACAAAGTACTGTAACACTCATGAAAGCTTGGCGGGAATATTTCAAATTTCAAAGGAATCAGAATGCTACTTTGTATTTTCCATTAAAAAAATTCAACTCTCCAGGATTGGCCTAAGAATTTTAGAGATGAAAATAAAGAGAAAAGCTCAATCAAAGCAAAATTCTGAGAAGTAATGAAAAGCCTTTTATAATTAAGATTTTATAATTAACAATCTTAATTGGAATTCATGAGAGTAGATTGACACAAAGCCTGTGGTTGGTATATAGGGACCTATACTATCGCATAAGCTATTGTAGATGGTGTGCTTTGGTGTTTCAGAGAGGTCGGTATTAGCTACTGTCATTTAATGTCCTGGGGTGAAGGGGGAGTTTTTGCTTTTGCTGTGAAGTGAGACAAAACCAAAGCCTGTGACTTAGACCTCCAAGTATTAAATTAGTCAGCAACATGACTTTAAAGTTTGCAAGTCTTTTTTTCTGGGTTCCAATACTGCTTGGATGAAGCTCTCTCTTTAAATCCAAAAATGAAAATCCCAAATGGGGTAAAAACACAAATCAACTAGATACGAAGTCAATAGTAGGAGGTGGATTGGAAACTAAGTTTAGAAGTAAAAAAGCCAACCACTCCATGTGCTGATTCCAAAAAAGCATTTTTTTCCTTTGGAATAGAACATTTATTCTATTCCTATTCTGGGACTTCAAAATACCAGATGTTCCCAAACAAACATAGCAATTTACAAATCTCAAGTCATTTTTATGTTACCTTTCCAAGATCCTTTTTTTTTCTTTTTATTACTCCAAATGTTAGATATGCTGAAAAATCTTATTTTACCACCATACTGAAATTCTGGAACTATCTTTTTTTCTTTATGGGCAGGGGTAGTAATAAGGCAGAACAGTTCGGTTCAGTCCAGGGCATAAGGAAAAGTGTAAGTGCAGATATGCCATTCTGGTTTGAAATATTGCAAAGCAGAAGCTTTGATTTTCTTTCCCTGCCTAGCTGAACCACCTGGACTGGGGGGGTCCATGGTGATACAGGGGTTGCCTGGGGGCTGCATGGTAATGTGGTTGATTGATTGGAATTGGGGGCTGCATGGCACAGTGGGGGCTGCATAATGCTACAGGGCTCAATAGCAGGGTGGGGGTAGTGCAGGGGATGCATGGCAGTTTGAGGGGTGCAAGGTGGTACAGAGGGGCCGCATGACAGTGTGGGACTCTAGCGGGGAGGGGCTCTATGGCAGTGTGGGGGCTGCATGATGGTGAGGGGGCTGCGTGGCAATGTTGGGGGCTCATAACTGTGTGGGGCTCCACGGTGGTGTGGGGGTCTGTGGTGGCGTGGGAGGGGGCAGGGGTTCATGGCGACATGGGCTCTTACCAGAGCAACTGTCTCTATTGCCATACTGTACTTTCCAAGAACCTAGTACGGTGCTCCGTACACAGTAAGCACTCAATAAATACGATCGAATGAATGAATGAATGACTGAGGGCTACATGAAGGATGCAAGGCGAGGCAGTGCTCTCTGACAGTGCAGGGCTGCGTGGCGGTGTCGGGGCAGTAAGGTGGTGAAGGGTTCCGTGGCAGGGCAGGCCTGGGCTGCCCGGTGCCGATCATACTGATGGCCACCAGCATTGCTGACAGCTCATGCCTTGAGCTGGTGTGACTTCATGCCGGGCACAGGGGGACAGGGAGCTGCTCCGAGGTCGGGATGGATGGGGCCACCACTGCTTTCCCAGGTACCCACCCAGGCCGAGGTAGGGTGGGTTTTCCACACTCCTCACTGAGCTGCAGGATGAGCTGAAGCGGGTGGGCAGGGAATGTGTCTGTTATATTATTATAGTGTATAGCACTGGAGAGAGCCCCAGTGCTTAGTACAGCCAACCTTCTCACTGTTTCTCGATCTAGTCTATTTTGCCACCGACCTCTCTCCCACATCCCACTTTTGGCCTGGAACATCCTCCGTCCTCATATCTGACAGATAATTGCTCTCCGCTACTTCAAAACCTTACTGAAAGCACATCCCCAGGAAGTCTTCCCTGACTAATGCCCTCCTCTCCTTTTTTCCCACTCCCTTCTGCGCCAATCTTATTTGTTCCCTCATTCATCCTCCCTCCCATCTCCACACCACATATGTATATGTCTGTAGGTATCTATGATCTATGTAGGTATCTAGATCTATCTATAATAGATCTATGATCTATTTATTTATTTATATTAATGTCGGTCTTCGCCTCTATACTATGAGCTTGTTGTGGGCAGGATTGTGTCCGTTTGTTGTTATATTGTATTCTCCCAAGTGCGCAGTACAGTGCTTTGCACACAGCGTGGCTCAGTGGAAGGAGCACGGGCTTTGGAGTCAGAGTTCATGGGTTCAAATCCCAGCTCCGCCAATTGTCAGCTGTGTGACTTTGGGCAAGGCACTTAACTTCTCTGTGCCTCAGCTGCCTCATCTGTAAAATGGGGATTAAGATTGTGAACCCCCTGTGGGACAACCTGATCACCTTGTAACCTCCCCCAGTGCTTAGAACAGTGCTTTGCACATAGTAAGTGCTTAATAAATGCCATCATTATTAATAAGTGCTCAATAAATATGGATGAATGAATGAATACAGTGCTCTGCACATAGAGCGTGGGCTTGGGAGTCAGAGGTCATGGGTTTGAATCCCAGCTCCACCACTTGTCAGCTGTGTGACCTTGGGCAAGCCACTTAACTTCTCTGTGCCTCAGTTACCTCATTTGTAAAATGGGGATTAAGACTGTGAACCACATGTGGGACAACCTGATCACCAAGTATCTCCCCCAGTGCTTAGAACAGTGCTTCGCACAAAGTAAGCACTTAGCAAATACCACCACCATTATTATTATTATTATTATTATTAGTTAGCACTCAATAAATATGACTGGCTGACTGAAGCAGGTCCCACTGCTGCTGCCGCCACAGTTTACAACACCTTGTCTTGCATATGATTGCAAGCTCCTTTTGGGCAGCTTGTTCAAGTTTTGTACCTCTTAATATTTTTCCAAATGCTCAGTAATTTGCACTCAGTAAGTGCTCATTAAATTCCACTGATTTATTTATTACTCTTCTCTAGCCCCTCACCAACTTCTCCGTATCATCTTTAAAAGGAGGTGACAATAATGGGTGCATTCTTTATGGAAAATTTGATACGGAGTTCTATTAGACCTAGCCACCTATAGCTCTGTAATTCCCACCTTTTCATGGATGGTAACTTTGGGAATCACACCTATTGCAAACTGTAAAACTGGAGCACAGCAACCTCAGTTGCCAAGGAATTTGAGAAACAGTGTGGCCTAGTGCAGGTTTGGGACTCGAAGGACAGGGGTTCTATTCCTACTCCGTGTGCTCTTGGGCAAGTCACTTCACTTCTCTGTGCCTCATCTGTAGAATGGAGATTAAAGCTGTGAGCTCTATGTGGGGCATGGATAATGACCAATTTGATTATCTTGCACATACCCCAGCACTTAGTACAGTGCCTGGCACATAATAATGCACTTAAATACCATAAAATAGGCAGTTTTATTGGCTGCTGAACTCCATGTGTACCTGTCACTGTTGATTACAAAATTTGTTATGAGTCTTCATGTTTTCACTAGACTCATTATGTCCCCAACATTTCTGGAGTCTAGTGTCCCTCTCTTCCTTAATCTCTGAATACTGCTGCAATGGTGAGGAGGCATGGATCCCACTTGGCTGAATTGCTTACCATTTATAGATGTGTGGTATATACAAGTGTTTGATCAACCTGTTAAAGGTATTTCTTGAGTACTATACCAAGGTCTTGAGGGAGTGCAGTATGATAGAGTTGATAGGCACAGTGCCATCCCTCAGGAAACTTACAATCTAGTGGAGTATGCAGCTCCATGAAGAGTGGATTTTACTGGCTATCAGAAGGGTTACTTCCAAGTATTAGGAAGCAGCATGGTCTAGGAAAGACTGCAGGCCTGTGAGTCAGAGGACATGGGTTCTAATTCTGGCTCTGCTACTTCTCTGCTGTGTGACTGGGTAAATCTCTTCCCTTCTCTGCGCATCAGTTACCTTGTCTGCAAAATGGGGAGTAAGACTGTGAACTCCGTGCTTCAGGGACTGCCCAACCTGATAAACTTGTATCTCTTAGAACAGTGTTTGACACATAGTAAACACTTCACAAATACCATAAAAGAGGATTCACCTATTATAGTCTCAATGATGTATTCCAGTCCTATGTTGGCTTTTAAAATACCCACACTGCATTCCTAATTCATATTTGGCATTATGCATAATGATCCCTGTGGCCTTTTATAGCAGTTCATGTGCCTAGCTAGTCTACCCAAATCCTATATTAGGGTTTTTGGTAAGTGCATTAACTTGTACTTGTCCTGCTGTTTTTATAAATAATGCAAATCTCTCTGATTGGTATTCTCATCTTTCAAAGTATTAGCACCCCTGACCAATTCAACTTTGATGGACATATGCTTAATTCCTTCATCTGAATAATTTTTTCTAATGTATTAATAGTGTGCTTAGAATGAATTCCTATGGTGTTCCATTCAATATAGTAATAATAATAATAATAATAATAATGGTATTTGTTAAACGCTCACTATACGCCAAGCACTGTTCCAAGCGCTGTACAGCTCCCAAGATTGGTACCAAATTTTTCCATTTCTTGGGGAAAGAACAAATGTGTGGTTCAAAAGGGCTTGATCCTGACCATACAGATGTAATGAGAATTTATTTTATTTGGTTAATGTGAAATGGGTAGCAAAAATTTAAATTATGAAATCCAAAGCTAACAATTATTAAAGAAACGAACTTTCTTCACAACCTAGAGGTGATGCTAGCCTGTTGAGAAAACAATCTCAGGGAAATGTGGATCTTTACAGAAGCATACTCATTTCTAATGGAAAGTCCAGTTGCAGGCCTGGGTTTGTATTAAGGAAGCTATTTGTGTCAAGGCAGCCTGAGTTTGTTTGTCCCTCTAGACTGTGAGCTCACTGTGGTCAGAGAATGTATCTTCTCTGTTATATTGTACTCTCTTAAGCTCTTAGTACAGTGCTCTGTACAAAGTAAGAGCTCAGTAAATACAGTTGTTTATTTATTGATCGACTGAAAGAAAAAGCACAGGATTGGGAGTTTGGAGATATAGAATCTCCTGCCAGTTCCACTTGCCTACAGTGTGGCATTGGGCAAGTCACAACCCTCCATGCTTCAGACTCCTCATCTGTAAAGTAAGGATGATACTTTTTTTCCCTTCCCTTTCATTTAGACTTTGAGTCCCTTGTGGGAGCAGGGACACGTCTGATCTGATTATCATATACCTACCTCACCACAGTGCTTGGCACATAGAAAGCACTTGAACACAATTTTTAATAGTATCTACCTACACTGTGAACTTCATGGGGGACAGAGACTGTGTCTGATCAGATTATCTTGACTCTACCTCAGCGTGTGATATAGTGCTTGGCACATTGTAAGTAATTAATAAATGTATTATTATTATCAAGTGACTCTATGGATATATTTTCTCCAGAACGTTCTGTCTTCTGCCAAAATCCATAACCTTTCTAATGGTTATCCGTTATCGTTGTTAAGGTTTCTAGCCATCTAGCTCCTGGTCTGCCTTTTACAAGTTTTCCCTGGACTTTTCCTATCATTAGTGTCTTCTCCAGAGAATTAGTCCTCTTGATTAAGTATCCAAAATATGCTAATCTAAGTCGAGTCATTTGGACTTTGAAAGACCCCTCCGGCTTAATTTGCTCCAAAATCCATTTGTTTGTTTTTCAGACAGTCCATGGTATTCACAAAAGCCTTCTCCAGCACCACATTTCAAATGAATCGATGCTCTTTCTATCCTGCTTTTTCACTGCCCAGCTTTCAGATCCATACATTGTCACTGGAAATACCATAGAATTGACAATTTAATTAATAAATACCATTGTTATTTAGTATTGACCATGGAGTGTGCTAGCACTATCCTAATTGATGTTCCCACAGCCCATTTCAGCAACAGACCATTAATAAAATTTAGGGATGGTGCTATTCTTTCCCTTCTCTAAGCCCATTCCACCTACCCCATCCTTTTCTTTCCCTTCCTCTGAAGCACATATCATCCACCTCTATGACCCACTCCAGATTCTAGTAACTGTCATCTACCACCCCCCAGGCCTCACCTCCAACTTTTTGAACCATTTTGATTTCTTTCTCAAATTCCTTCTCACTTTCTCCATCCCTACAGTGATCCTTGGGTACTTTAATATCCATATAGATATTCCTGATGACCCTTCCACAGTCCGCTGCCTATCACTCCGCAACCCCATTGACCTCCTACTCCACTCAACAACTTACACACACACTTGATTTCATCATCTCTTGTCATTGCACAGTCTCTTCCCTCACCAACTCCAAAATCCCTCTGATCACAACCTCTTCACCTGCCTTCTCTTCCTCACACCTCCCCTTTGCAAATATGTGCTGTTCCCCCACAGAGACCTCCGATCTTTTGACCCACTCCAATTTTCTCGTCATCATGCCCCATTCAACCTCCATACCCAAACTACCTTCCCTTGATGACCAAACTGACTCTCTCAAAACCACCCTCTCTACTGAACTCAACTCACTGTCTCCCCCAGCCCTTTGTCAATCTCATACCACTAACCCACTTCACAGTCAGCTTCCTTAGCTCTTGTGAATGAACCTCAGAGTGCTGCTGGCGGAAATCTAGATATCAGGCCAACCTCATCCACCTCAAGTTTATCCTTATATGCTTTAAATCTGCCTTGTCCTCTGCCCTGCAAAATTATTGCTCCATCCTTATTGACACCCATGACCACTGTCCTTGCCAGTTGTTCCAGACATTTAACTCCTTCTTCAAATCCCCTACCCCACCCCCACTCCACTGCCTCCCCTATCTCTTTCTCCTAATGACCTGGCCACCTACTTCACTGAGAAAATCAAAACTACCAAGTGCGATCTCCCTAAAATCTCCCCTGCCTCTCCACAGTCCCTCCCTCCTGTGGCCCCTTTCAAAACTCGCCCATCTTTCCCAGCAGTAACTCCAGAGGAAATCTCCTGCCTTCTCTCAAAATCCACCCACTCCATCTGGCCATCCAACCCCATCTCTTTGCATCTTATAGAATTACTTGCCTCTCTCTTCTTCCCTCCCTAACCACCATCTTCAACTGTTCACTCTCCAGTGGCTTCTTTCCCACTGCTTTCAATAATGCCCATGTCTCCCCTATCCTACCATCTCCCTCCTACCATTCTTCTCCAAACTCCTTGGCTGCATTGTCTACACCTACTGTCTCAAATCCCTCTCCTCCAATTTTCTTCTTGACCCCCTCTAGTCAGTCTTCTGTCCCCTTCGCTCCACAGATACCACCCTCTCAAGGGTCACCAATGATTTCCTTCTTGCTAAATACAATGGCCTCTCTATCCTAATCCTCCTCAGCTCTTCAGCTTCCTTCGACACAGTCAACCATCCCCTTCTCTGGAAACATTATCCAACCTCAGCTTCACTGACACTGTCCTCTCCTGGTTCTCCTCTATCTCTCTGGCCACTCATTCTCAGTCTGTTTTGTGGTCTCCTCCTCTGCCTCCCATTCCCTAACTCAGGGTGTCCCTCAAGGTTCAATTCTGGGTCTCCTTCAACTCTCCATCTACACCGACACCCTGGGAGAACTCATTTGCTAACATGACTTCAACTACCACCTCTATGTAGATGATTCCCAAATTTACATCTCCAGCTCTCATCTCTTCCCTCTCTGCAGTTTTGCATTTCCTTCTGCCTTCAAAACATCTCTACTTTTGGATGTACTCATCACCTCAAACTGAACCTGTGAAAAAAAGAGCTCCGTATCTCCCCGCCCAAACCTTGTCTTTCCCCCGACTTTTCTATCACTGTTGACGTTACCACCACTTTTCCTGCCTCACAAACCCATAACCTTGGAATTATCCTTGACTCCTCTCTCTCTCTTCAACCCCATATTCAATCTATCACTAAATCCTGTCAGTTCAATGTCCACAACATTGCTAAAATTCATCCTTTCCTCTTCACCAAACTGCTATCATGTTAATTCAAGCACTTATCCTATCCTGCCATGATTATTGAATCAGCCTCCTTGCTGACCTCCCTGCCTCCTGTCTTTCCCCACTCCAGTCCATACTTCACTCTGCTGCCTGTATCATTTTTCTACAGAAACATTCAGTTCATGTTTCCCCACTCCTCAAGGAACTCCAAGGAACTCCAGTGGTTGGCCATCCACCTCCACAAAAAACAGAAACTCCATACTATTTACTTTAAAGCACTCAATCACCTTGAACCCTCATTCAGTCATTCATTCAATCATATTTATTGAGTGCTTACTGTGTGCAGAACACTGTACTAAGCACTTGCCACTGTCCTATTAAAAGGCAGCCCACACATTTGGCTCCTCCAATGCTAACCTACTCACTGTACCTCAGTTTTGTCTATCATGTTGCCTAGCTCTCGCCCACATCCTGCCTCTGGCCTGGAATGCCCTCCCTCTTTATATCTTATAGACAATTACTCTCCTCCCCTTCAAAGGCTTATTGAAGGCACAACTCCTCCAAGAGGCCTTCCCTGGCTAAGTTCTCTTTCACTTTTCTTCCACTCCCTCTGCATCATCCCCTGTCTCAGACCCACAACACTTAGGTACATATCTGTAATTTATTTATTTATGTTAATGTGTGTTTCCCCCTCTAGACTGTAAGTTTGCTGTGGGAAGGGAATGTGTTTGTTATACTTTTATACTGTACTCTCTCAAGCACTTAGTACAATAATAATAATAATAATAATAATAATAATGGCATTTATTAAGCACTTACTATGTGCAAAGCACTATTCAAGGCTCTGGGGAGGTTACAAGGTGATCAGGTTGTCCCACGTGGGGCTCACAGTTTTAATCCCCATTTTACAGATCGGGTAACTGAGGCACAGAGAAGTTAAGTGACTTGCCCAAAGTCACACAGCTGACAAGTGGCAGAGCTGGGATTTGAACCCATGACCTCTGACTCCAAAGCCTGTGCTGTTTCCCTTGAGCCACGCTGCTTCTCATGAACATCCTCTACATTGTACATGTAGAACATGTACAATGCTCTACACACAGTGACTGCTAAAACCCCAGCATTGATTGATAGATTAGTTGATGTTTCACCCTTTCCCCTATGCATCAGCTACTGGTAAACACTCTGCCTTATAGGAAAACTGACCTAAGTAGCTTTGCTGTGGACCTTGTGGGGTTAAAGTAGAAAACACATTAGTGAGGCCATTCTTCCCCTGACCTAGCCTTCCAATTCCCTTATTGGCTCTCCTGAGGAAAGCATTTCAGTTTGTAGAAAGGCCTTCTTGCTGTCATGACAAAACTGTGAGCTTAAAACGGTGGCAGCTAAGCCAAAGTCAATCGTGGTTGACTTGATCAAGGAGATTGGAGGAGGGAAAAACTTTTCCCTTGTGCAATCCAGGAGGTGCGGTGTCAGGAAAATATAGGTCATGGGATGGACGATTCATGGTGTTTGGGCAGAAGAATCATCTGATGAAATCTTTCTCAAACTTCTTCTCTTCAATTCCCACCTCACTCTCAAGCACTATAATCCTCCAATTAGGCAAGTGAACCAACTGCAACTCATTCATGTTTTACAAGTTGTTGTGATAAGAAATAAGGAACTTTTGCTCAGTGCTAAGTATCTGTCATAACTTTCAATAAAGTCTAAATAGCATTTTCCTACACTACAATACAAATTAATAAGTTTGCATGAATAGGCATTTAAAAAAGAACCATTTCTAGACACAAAAGAAAATGATTGCTAATTCCCACACGGCTCCATCAGGATCCTCACAAAACACTCACAGTCAGTTGCCTTTAAGACCCCTTCATATGTGTTCTTGTCCTTCTTATAACCAGTTAACTAGAAGCTGATTCACGGTTTTAATGGAAGTTAGTCTCAATAAAACAACTTATTAATACCACAAGCATTGGAGAAAATTGTGAAAAGCAATTTACTTCTGTTCCTCAATTGTTCACTAACATCCACTGAACAGCCACAGAAAAATTTTGGAAATGTCAGCACTTAATTTAAGAACAAACTGAACCTCAACTTCTGTCATGTATGAATGCACACATTCAGTTCTCCTGCATAGGTTTCTATAACTTATGGTGCTTCTTTTATTTGGTGCTCCCAAAACTGTCAAAAGAGTCTGTATTACTTTGGTTCTACATTTTATTCCAAGCTTCTCTTTCTGAGTCCAAAGGTATTTTAATTCCACATAGTATCTCACACCCTGCCATCCCTCCCAAAAGCCAAGTCATCTGATATTTTTATTTTACTAAATTATCATCCTTTGGACATTCCTTCTCTTTTATTCTTTTGAATTCATTCTAAGAAATACAGCCCACGTTTTAAAAGTACATAATATCTAAAATATGCAAGCGGAACATTCTCATTCTTCAGAGCTCTCTGTACTTTGTCCCTTTAACCTGCCACTTTTGTTGACTCTGCCCTCTTTTCCAGTCTTAAAAAGCTTCACAGCTAACGTAGCCTGTTTTGAAAAACAAGGTACTGCTTTTTTGTTTGTTTGTTTTTTTGTGGCCAAGTCCATTTTCTGCAAACCTGATACTTAGACTTGACCAAAGGAGCTGTGAGGGTCTATATGTAATTGGCCTGCAGTTGGTTGAAAAATATTTCGTTTTACTGGCTTTGAATGTTCTCCTTAACTCTGAGTTAAGTTGTTCCACATTTTTAACTCATTTTACATATTCATTCAAGAGTGCAATAAGAAGTTAGTGCCGATTGAAGGGCAAACAATTTAATTTTACAACACGATTGTGATGACTTAACCAAAAAATAAGCAGGTGAAACTCTAGAACATATCAATCTAAACTCTCAATGATATTAAGTACTACTAAGCATCTTTAATCCGCAAAGGCTAGAAATTCCAAAGCTAAATTTCAAACTAGTCTGACACTAGCTTGTGTGTATTCACTGCCCTGATGTCTCTTTTCATTCCTTTCTCTCTTACGGCCATTTAAGTGCCTCTGTTAAGTTTCCTTAAAACTTCCTCATTTCATTTTTTGAACTGGGTTACTGATCTTGGTTCTGAAGCTTTGATCCAAAGAAAAATGAATTGTAGAATTTCTTAGAAAAAAAGCTACCCACAAGGTGTGCTTTCTTTAGCTTTTTGGTTCAAGTTCAACTTCAACCTAAATTTAAATCCCTAGGGCAATGGTGAGAAATCACATGAGGCTGGCCTAATCCCTCTTTCCCAGCTAAGTGTTTTCTGAATCCACTGGCTGGAAAGAAAGTGGTGGTTGCTAGGAAACCACTTTTTCATGGATAGGGGCAACTTTACATGGCAATCTGTTCTGATGAGCTATTTTAGCATAACTTTGTCCTCTGTTTGCCACTCCTCTCGCCCCCACTCCCTGCCCCCAACTAGGAGTTTTAAATCCTGCATTACTGATGGTAGAACTTTCTGAGGTTTTGGTTTTTTTTATGGTATATGTTAAGTGCTTACTATTTTCCAGGCACTGTACAGAGCACTGGGGTATATACAAATAAATCTGGTTGGACACAGTCAATGTCCCTTATGGAGTTCATATTCTTAGTCCCCACTTTACAGATGAGTAACCGAGGCAGAGAGAAGTTAAGTGACTTGCCCAAGGTCACACAGTAGACATGGAGTGGAGCTGGAATTCGAATCCAGGTCCTTCTGATGCCCAGGCCTGTGCTCCTTCCACTAGGTCATGTTGCTGCTTCTTGAAGCAGTGTGGCTCAGTGGAAAGAGCCCGGGCTTTGGAGTCAGAGGTCATGGGTTCGAATCCCGACTCCACCACAAGTCTGCTGAGTGACCTTGGGCAAGTCACTTAACTTCTCTGAGCCTCAGTTACCTCATCTGTAAAAATGGGGATTAAGACTGTGAGCCCCACGTGGGACAACTTGATCACACTGTATCCGCCCCCCCAGTGCTTAGAACAGTGCTTTGCACATAGTAAGCGCTTAACAAATGCCATCATTATTATTATTATTGTTATTCTCATAGAGTTTGGTAGAGATTGGTGGGAGGAGAGAGGGGAAAGGAAGAATGGGACATCTACCTAGGTCAGAACATTTACATCAGAATAGAAGCTGACTGTGGAGATTGAAGGTGATTTGCTGGAAGATTTGTTTGCTTTCAACCTTTTCTCCAGATTGATTGATAGATTTTTCTCAATTTGCACCTTATAGGCTGGGCAGAAACAATGGCAGAGCTGAACCTCCTCATCACTTGCTTCCCACTTGCTCCCTCTCTTCCTCCCTGGCACTTTCTTAGTAGCTGTGGAGGTGAGTTGTTAAAGTTGAGCATGATCAGGAATAGGAGCAGCAGGGCTGAGTGGAAAGAGTACAGGCCTGGCAGTCTTTGGACCTGAGCTTTTTTTATGGTATTTGTTAAGTAGTTACTATGTGTTGATCTAAGCACAACATAGATGCAAGTTCATTCATTCATTCATTCAAGCGTATTTACTGAGCTCTTTCTGTGTGCAGAGCACTGTACTAAGTGCTTGGAGAGTACAATTCGGCAACAGATAGAGACAATCTCTACCCAACAATGGGCTCACCGATTAGAAGGGGAAGTTAATCAGGGCGGATACAGTCCCTATCCCACGTGGGGCTCAAGGTCCTAAAAAAGCAGAGAAATTAAGTGACTTACCCAAGATCACATAGCAGACAAGTGGCAGAGCCAGGATTATAATACAGGTCCTCTAACTCGCAGGCCTGAGCTCTTTCCACTAGACCAAGATGCTTCCTGGCTAATCCTTAATCCCAGTTTATTCTAATCTCAGCTCTGCCCCTTGTCTGCTTTGTGACCTTGGCAAATCACTTCATGTCTCTGTGTTTCAGTTACCTCATATGCAAAGTGGGGCTTAAGACTGTGAGCCCCATGTGGGACATGGGCTTTGTGCAACCTAATTATCTCCTGCAACACTTGGTATAGTGTCTAGCAATTATAAAATACCATTAGAAAAACAGAAGCTACATCCAGGAGCATGTTTTAGCTTCTTCCTTGTATCTTAACAAAGCTTTCCCTGGAAGCTTGGAACTGCCCAGCCAAGCTTCCCCCAGCATTCCTAGACCAGAACTGATCATTCAAAGAAGGTGGTTTCACTGTGAAGATGTAAAGACTCACAACTGAATTCAAGGCATGTGTACATGGCCATTCATTGGTGTTACTGGGTGCTGAGAGCTCAAATCCTCCAGGAGGCCTTCCAGACTGAGCCCTCCTTTTTCCTCTGCTCCTCCTCACCTCCCCATCATCCCCACTCCCTCCCTCTGCCCTACCCCCTTCCTCTCCCCACACCACTTGCATATATTTGTACATATTTATTACTCTATTTTATTAATGATGTGTATATATCTATAATTCTATTTTTCTATTTTGATGCTGTTGTTGCCTGTCTACTTGTTTTGTTTTGCTGTCTGTCTCCCCCTTCTAGACTATGAGCCCGTTGTTGGGTAGGGATTGTCTCTATCTGTTGCCGAATTGTACTTTCCAAGTGCTTGGTACAGTGCTCTGCACACAGTAAGCACTCAATAAATATGACAATGAATTGAATGAATTAATTAATTTTCAGCCTTGTTGTTGCACAGTGCTTGAACCTTTACTCTGCCCTTACTAGCCTAGATTCTCCCTTTTTATACTCTCCTCCTGTGGCCTTATCAATTTCTCCTGGGACCAATCTACAGTTGCCCTTTAAAAGGGAAACTGCTCTGAGCCCACTCTGGGCAGATTATCTACTGTATAGATAATACGGTCCTTTATTTCCTAATAAAGACATTTTTACAAGAACTCTGGCATCTATTATTCCAAAGCATATTAAAGAACTTTATTTCCCTCTGGCCTCCATGACGTTCTATGGGAAATGCTTTCTAATGCACAAGACATTGTCTTCAATGAGCACCAGCATGTTCCAGAGCACTGGCTTTACTTTCAAGTGTCAAAAGAGGTGTGCTAAGAACCCTTTCAGAGGTAGAGTTGTTTGGTCACTGAGGGGCCAACTGGAGTAGTAATCATATTTCTTAAGCTCATACTGAGTGCAGAGCACTGTACTAAGCAATGGGAAACAATTGCAGAAGTGGGAATTAGCCACGGTCCCTGGCCTTCAAGGTTTGCAAAACCTACTGTTCCAATCGAAACACTGTTTGAAAGCAATGTACATTTTCTTTTTTACCTAAAGTAATCCTTTTTCCACTACTAGAACCACTATTTTTACCACTGCTACATTCCCACTTAGAATTGATGTACATCTTACAGGGTATGCTCATGTTACACAGAAACCACGAAATAGTCACACATGTGATCCTGGGGTTTCTGAACTAGAGCTAAAATTACAGCCCTTGCCACTGCATCATGGAGAGGGAAGGAAAGGAGAAAGAGTGCTTGTTTTTCCCGTTTTTGAGATTCCACAGAATCCAGTGGAATTAGAAAATTTCATTTGTTGTTCTAGGACAACAGAAATCAAGCATCCTTCATGACTCCGTGGAAAGCCATTCACGTGAAAAGCCACAAAAAGCTAGGAAAAACCATTCATGAAGGCAAATTAGAGCCGCATTTGGCTTCTGGCAACCTCTCAAATTAGTTTCCTAATGCTGTAAAATTTTAGCATGACGCTAACATACATGACTAGGATACCAAGCAAACACAAATTTTCACTACATAATGAATAATGTGTTTTCAGAACATAATTCAAGAATTCTTGTCCAGAGGCAGATAGATTTTTCCTGGGCTAATATCGACTTTCATTTGAGGAAAAATCAAAGAGATTTTAATGGTGGGTCAAAAAGCTTAAAGATTCAAGTTCCCATAAAAGGAATATTTGGAGATAGAAGAGAGTTACTGTTCTTTGTCTGAACTGAGCTGCCCATTCCTTTGCTAGAATACTTTTTATTCTGTTGCATGGTGTAAGTATGTATAATTATTATGCACTAAAGTTAGAAGAATTTTAAAAATATCTTCCTATAAAATTTTTTAATGGTAAATTAACTTTTCCCTTGGAGATACTATTATGTTTTATATGCTGTCAACCTCTTAATTTTTAATATATATCATATTAATAAGGATTCCAAGCAAAATGGTCCCTCCTTTCATAAGATATGATTGGGTTGCTAATTCCATTACTGCATTTCTCTAATATTTATCAACCACATCGGAAATGAATGCCTAAAATAGAGACTTTATGGTATCAATTTGTGGAACTCAGGGGAAACCTCTGCTTTATGTAGTCAACTTATTAAGGTCACGTTTGACACACGACACGTTTTCTCAAACATGGCATGCAATTTGCCCAAGCCACACTATCCCTGACTCTGTTTTCATTGGCTACATCAAATTGAGTGAGGGGCCAAACATAGTATGGAAGGTTGCATTTTTGTCCTTTGATCCAACAGTTATGACTAGCTAATTCAGAGGGAATCCTGGGGAAAGTCAACCTTACATGCAGACTGGGTGGGCTAGGGAGAGATAATAGAAGAAGGTCCTGAGGGCTAAGTGGGATTTCCTCTTTTAGACTGGGGATTACCCCTCTATTACCAGGAAACCTAAGAAAAATGGACTCAGGAAGCACAGAGTTATCACCCCGACCTCTACAATATTTAGTGTAGTGATAAAGTTTTCTAAAGCAAAATGTGTTAAAAGTAGCTTAGTCTATGGAATGGAGTAGCTAGAAACAGTAGAGTCCAGGAAAGATCTGCAGCATAAATTATAACTGAAAACCAAAGTAATTTCTTCACTGCAATGGGATTATCCTGAATTCTGAGAGGAAAAGTGGCCTAATACTTAATTTGCCCAGTGTTCTCTGTATATGTGACTGTCAACTCTCTATATATTCATTCATTCAATTGCATTTATTGAGTGCTAACTGTGTGCAGAGCACTGTATGTCCAGAAAAGCACAGGCCTGGGGGTCAGAGGGCCTGGGTTCTAATCCTGGCTCTCTACCTGTTTGCTGTGTGACCTTGAGCAAATTACTCAACTTCTCTGTGCCTCAGTTGCCTCATCTGTGAAATGGGGATCAAATCCTACTCACTTCTACTTATTCATTCAATCGTATTACATTCAATCATAGTTACTGAGTGCTTATTGTGTGCAGAGCACTGTACTAAACACTTGGGAGAGTACAGTAAAACAATAAACAGACACAATCCCTGTCCACTGGGAGGCCCATATGGGAAACCTGACTAACCTGATTATCTTGTATCTACCCCAGAGCTTAGTAGTGTGCATGGCACATAATAAGCACTTAACAAGTACCATCATTACTGTATCCCTTTCTTCAATATATTTTGTTGATAATGAGTGTTATCTAGAGTAACTAAGCAGAACAAGTAAAACCTTTTTTTGCATTTTAACTAAGACCTGATTTTTCTAAATTACACACACATCACATACACTTCCATAGGTATTTTAGGAAAAATATGCAAGGAAGATGTTTTTCTTTTTCCTGATCAAAGATGCAACAACAATCAAATCATGAAACACAAAACCAATAGCCAATAAATAAAAATAAGCCTGCCCTTGGGCTTAATTCAAGCAAGCCATTCATTTAGCTTATGCAATGGACCTGTCAAACCCCATTCAGCATTACAGACATACTAGCAACATCAAGTGAACATGCAATGACCAAATGAGAATATGCCCCACTGCCATGCATTAACCATTTTCATCTCCGAAATAAACTTTGAAATCTTAGCCAGTTTTTCTTAAATCACTCTTGAAGTACCTGAATTGTTATTGTTAAAGTTAGGAAATGCTCTGTCCAGTTACCATTGCTCCTTTTAAGACTTTAACAAACGTTTAACCTTTGTCTCCTCCATACAGCCCTCTATTTCATTTTGAAATCTCTCTCCAAACAGAGCTTCCTATCTTTTATGGGCTTAAACATCAAAACTTCTACAGTGCTTCAGAATGCCCCCAAATATCATTCTAGGATTTGAGGCAGTTTTATGAGAAGCAACTTGGCCTAGAGGAAACAGAACAGGCCTGGGAATCAGAGGACCTGGGATCTGATCCCAGCTCACCTCTTGTCTGTCTGCGACCTTCGGTTTGTCCTTTAACATCGCTAGGTCCCTTAAAATCTCAGCTGTAAAACAGGGGTAAAATACCCCTTTCTCTCTCTCAGACAATGAGCTCTATATGACCCTGGGATTGTGTCCAACCAGGTCATCTTACACAGTGCTTAGAACAGTGCTTGGCACATAGTAAGCGCTTAACAAATACCATCATCATCATCCTTATTATTATTACAATGCTTGGCACATAGTAAGTACTTCACAAATACCACAGAACAAAACAAGCACAGGTCCTTTAAGAGCCCATGCCATAGTCCCTGAGGTCGCATTGCCAATTGCATTATTCAAAAGGCTCAGGTTTTTCATTTAATGAAGATTAAGTCTTGAAGCGAAGCAGAGAAATGTTGTCTTCTGGTTTTACAAATTTTCTGCCACTCATCTTAGCCCTCCCTCAGCTGTTGCTCCTGGTGATGTTCCTGTGAGCCCTATTTCCCCAGGGGTGTGTGTATGACAGCAGACCAAATCCACGGTTACCTAATGCTCAGTGCTAACTATTCCCTAGAACAGACTTTGTTTTTTAACCTTAATACTGGGCACCAAATTGTATGTTATTGTTTAAATTCATTTGAAAGCGATCCTACCCACTAAACCCAAAGCAATTCTCTTCTCTCACTTGTCCCTGTTGACGTTTGACGATAGAAGATAGTTTAGAGGGGATAACAGTCTACAACACAGATATTATCCACTGTCTTGGTGTTCTTGGACTTCTTAATGGATTTGTCTATTTTAAAGTGCCAAAACCCATATTGGATGCAAACAGCTCTTTCTCACACTGTCACCTTGCTGAAAACAGTCAGCCACAAGATGGAACCTCATTAACTGCCATACATACAATTTTCAAACCAACAAGAAAAGACATTTTTAGGAGGGATCGCTTCATGCCAATTTATTGCATCATTCATTACATTTTCCTCGATGTTATGTTTATGTGTACTGTAAATATCACGTTATGAATAAAATGATTTAGGGTCTTGTATTCAATACCAAAAGCAATCAAAAAGACCAATTGTGTAAAATTCAAAATTGAACATCAGAAGAGGACAATTACATAAAAGACAGAAGATTCAGGTAGTTTTCCTGAATTGGAACTGCTGTACTAAAGAATTAATTACAGAGTTATTCAAGTCTGACCAATTTAAAATTTGGAAAACATCAATAAGCCCGGACTATAAGATACCTAATTTAGGCCTGCCAATTTTTTTCCATACAGAGATTCATATCCTGTGCCTAAGATAATTCATCACAAATTTTAAAATGATTGGTGATTGCGATTTGAAGTAACTGAATTGGCAAATAGTTACACAAAAGAAACAACATTAACATTGTTTATTCAAAATATTTAGGATTCCCTTGGAAAAAAGCAATTAAAATTTTATCTTCATAATTAATCACCCCAATCTTATTCATCTGGGGGTATGGGCATGTATTCTGAGAAGGTAGATAAAATTTCAAAGAAATAAATCCCTCTAAGGTTCTTTTTTTCAGCAGACTGTAGTTATTACTATTATAATTATACACGAAAAGAGTCTTTGGAAATTTAGCATACTAGAGATATTTTCATAAAAATAATTAAGGGTTGTAACTATGCTGCATTACTGTTGATACCATCTGAGTCTTCTTTGTGGAAAAAAAAATCACTCTAAATCTTTTCCTTTATAGAGCTGTCTTGAGTTTTTCAATGTCATCATCATTTTTATTAGCTTTGGATGACCATCGCATTCTCTTGAGTCAATGTCAAAGAATATCTTAGATTTACAGAACGTATTAGATTTGATGCTTTACCTTTTGGCATCTGATTTTTGTGTGTATCATTTATGTATCTTAAGCTGCATCTTGATACTGTTCACTTTCTCTGTAGGTATAACATTGAAAACTTTTTGCTGTGCTCAAGAAAAAAAAAGCATGTATGCTATAAGAAATATACCTGACTGAAAACTGCCCTAATTCTGTCCTTACTTTTTAGACTTCCAAAATTGACTTTACAAGCATTTGGATGCTTAATTTTATATGCTCATAAAAAAATACTGTAGCTGCAACATGCTAACAAAACACCTTAGTGAAAATGAAATGAACACTACTATTGAAAAAGCAACTCCACTGATCAATCTAGGTAGAACGAAATGCACCATGAGCCCAGTGTGTCTCACATTGCTCGTTGATATTACTGATTTCAGGAGTCATATAAAGTAACTTGCTTACCTGTCTGATACAGCATGCCTCAGCCACACATGCAATTTATTTTTATATTCAGAAACATTTAAAAAATAAAAGTCATTACCAGAATAAGCACTTTTGACAGCAACGGTGCATGCATAGCATTTTAACATTCATATTGTGTCTTTGGAAATCTGAATCAACAAACTGCATTTGATTTACATACATTCACACGCTCACACTTCAGGGAATCTTTCTTGGAGTAAGTTACAGGAACACAAAAATCGCTCACTGCTTTCTATTTAGGAATCTCCTCTGCGGAACCCCAAACCACCTCAGCTTGACTCTGAAATCAGCACGCCGACTGGACACTGTTCTACTTCCAGTCACCCTGCTCAGTGTCTGGATACAGATTTTGAATCCAGCTCCTGCATTCCCACTTCAAACAAGGCCTGCCCCACACAACAGATACTCATTCCCTTTTGCAAACTGCTTTTGAAACCCCAGTTTAGAAGTTATGCTATTTCTAGAATTTAGAGGTCAAAGTTGGAGTATACTGAAGGAACATTTTTGTTCTTATTCAAAATGTAGAAGGCTCGGAAGCTATGTAGCTATCTGGAAAGCTGTCACCAGTTTTTCCCTATAGATGAATAGACTGTTATTGTTACGCTAAAATGTCTGTCTTACTTGAGCAGCTCTATGGTTGTATAGATGGGATATTTTTGCAGTGTCGATTTGGGATTGGAAACCATCGTTATATATCATGTCCTGACCTACAGATCTGGAAGACAAGTATTGCACCTATCTAAATGATTCTCATTTAGCACTCAACCTCCTGTCTCAAGCTCTTTTAATGCCTGATGACACGCCAATCTAACTTTCCTTGCTCTACCAAGATGGGATGCGATTTGACCAAGATTAGGAGCTGACGCTGTCTCTCATCGGCTGGGTCATTTTACATGAATTTATCCATAATCCAAAAGGACTTACCTGTCACTGTAGGCAGCTGCAGTGGCAGTGGCAGGTTGGGCATACCTGTAGGCTGCATAACCACCCTGAAAGACAAGTACAATTCAGCTGATGAGATCATCATTGTTATACGCAGTATTTCCCAACACTCAGGCAGAACTGTAAGGTGTTTGGCCTAAACACTGCAATTCTCACCATGACACTAAATGAAGTGACTGGGTGGTGGTTTCATTTGATCTGGATAGTCATTTGGTTGAATACTAACCCCCTCCTTCTTATTAATTCCCCTCAACCACAGGGATGAATCAAGAAAATTTTAACCAAAATCTCTGGACAGTAATTCCTTCCGTGAAGAAATTAACAGGGTGCCTAAATACGTATTTTATTGGTTTTTAAAGCTCTCTACTGGAGTTTCGGCAGTTTGAAAAGTATAGGTACCTTTCTGTATCCTGAACATTTAAAATTAGGGATTTCCAGTGATAGGATGCCATATGACACTTTGATTCAATCAAGCATGCATTGCCTTTGTTAAAATAAATGTCTCAAAATATTTTAATTTGTAAATCAAATAATTATTAAGAAGGTTTTTTTTAATTCAATTAGCATTTAGTTGTACGTAGCCATAATTGCAGCTGTTCAATTAAGAAAAAGGGACAAACAAGCACATATTTTGGAACAGAAATGTGTGCAGTGATGCATCAATTATCAAACTGTGAAAACAGCAAGAGCTTCCTGTTCAATGGACCGTGGTGGTTCATCAACCATTTCAAAATGATTTCAGCATAATTAACAAACGGGACTTAATCTCCACAGATAACACAAACACCATTTGTAGTCCTATTAGAATCTACCTTCCTGGATTTTGGGACAGAGGATGATTCCCTGTGTCCTGAGCAGGGGTGCCTCATCACCATGGGTGGGAGGGCACAACACTCTTTATCCATTTACAAGGTCACCCAGTGAGTCAATCATTAGTATTTATCTAGGTTGTGGAGCTCTGTACAAAGCATTTGGGAAGGTTCAAAGCAAAAGAACTGATAGATATGTTCCCTGTCCACAGTGAGCTTAGCTTCTAGAGAACCTATTAATGAGCTACAGTCCGGAGGACTGAACAGCATGTATTTCTCAAAGACCTGAAGGAAAGCAGAAAAGCTGTTTCTACTGCCCTGTCCTTCAGTTTTGGATTGAGGGAACCCTGGTTTACCAATATGAAAAGAGCTTAAGTGCCTTCAGAAGCAACAGAAGTGACTCTCCTCCTCCTCCTACAAAGCTGTCTAGGCACATCTACTCTTATTTTCCATAAACTGATCTATTTCATGTTCATCCACCTGAAGGATGTTGCTTCTCTGTCTTATTTATTCAATTGCATTTTTTGAGCATTTACTCTGTGCAAAACACTGTACTAAGTGCTTGGGAGAGTACAGTATTACAATAAACAGAGGTATTCCCTGCCCACAACAAGCTATGAAGTCTCATTAATGGACCTGATTTTACGGTATCGTGGACCCTTTGGCAACAGCAAAGTTACTTTATAAATGAAGCAGTGGAGAACAGGAAAATTCAGACACCCTAACCAAAAGGACAGGCCTTCCTAGACACTCCCCTAGGCCTGTGTCACTGTGATACCACTGTGGCAGTCAGTCTTTTTGCTTAGCTCATATTAGGGTCAGGTTAATGTCTGATATTATTGGCCTGGTAAAATATTCTGGTGGCCTTTTCACCCTGAACCAGTGGTTGCCTTGGCTGGGGGCAAGCATAGCATTTCAGATGATTTTTACTGAGGTAAAATGTGACAAACCTGATCTTTGGTGTCACCATCACCAGATTACTTGGCAAAGTCAATTTTTTAAAAAACATTTATTGCCAAAAGCCATCAGCATGATCTCCAGGAACGCTGGTGCCAGCCCACACGCAGCCTGACAAGCTGTCTCATCCCCCTGTTCTGCCTCGTCTAGACTGTATCCTCTTTGTGGGTAGGGAACATGCCTACCAATTCTGTTATATTGTACTCTTCCAAGTGTTTTGTACAGTGTTCCGCACAAAGTAAGCACTCCATAAATACAACAGTTTGATTGATCCTATCCTGTTGGTGTGTTGGGGAATCTCAGGGCAATTTCCAGCATTCCAACTTGCTCCACTCCACCCAGGTGGAAAAGATCAGAGGCAGGCGCTTGCTTCTACAGCTTCAGCATTATGGTTACTGTTTTACTGTGGTGACTGCTAGCAGTTGTAGTTCTGACCCAATGGCTGGATGGCATATTTCATGAATCAGGTTGGCCTACTACTTATAAAGAACCCTCCATACTACGGTTCTGTCTGAAAGGTCTATCTACCCAGCTGGAAAACCCAGGCCATTCCGGAAGCAGGCCCCATTGAAAATAATCCACTCACTGGACTCGGGGGTTGCCTGCAGCCTTGTTTCTGAAGAGACCGCAGGCTAATTTTAACCTACTGTTCAGCAGATATTGGGTCTCCACAGTGGCGAAGGGTCAACATACTGAACTGTTATTTCAGCCAACTGGTGATATGCAGTCCCAGAGATTTGCATCTCATCAGCTGACTGACTGCCAGTTGGGGGATTTAGACAATCTGCCACTGGATATGTATCAAGTTACAGGAACCCAGCACTACAAGGAGAGCTGTTTGATTTTAAAAACAAGACTTCTTTAAGGGTTTTTCTTTTCCTTCAAAGGGGTAATTGCAGAGACAAAATTTTAAAGGGTAAATCCTTAGGGGATAAAACTTTACAGTCAGCATTCAAAATTCTCCTCCCTACTCTGTCCCATATGGGACAGAGACTGTGTCCAATCTGATTGTATCTACTCCAGTGCTTAGAACAGTGCTTGGCATATAGTAAGTGCTTAACAAATTCACTCCTGACATTATTATTATTATTATTATCATCATTATTATTTCATCACCATCCTCATCCCTGAGCAGCAGTATCTAAAAGGGAAGACGCCAACCAATCAGGAATCTTCCTGAGGATACAATCCCTCAAAGCAAAACAAAACCAGCACCCTTAAGATGTCCCCTAGATTTGAGTCATTTTCCTATTGGTTACAAAAAGCCCCAGTTACAAACCTCCCTTTTGGACATTTAAAAAAAGGCTTTAAACATGTGTGTTGCTTGGAAAAAATAGGGATTTGTACTTTTTTTTTCCCTACAATAGTCAGTTTTGCATCAGGCAAACTCAGTCTACAGGTCCTCCAATCCAAGCTGCACTTTTTTTCCCCTTGTGTTGGGGGTCTAGATTAAGGACTGTGGATGGGTAAACTAGAAGAGAGAAAAGTCTAGAAACTACAATCTCTGGAAGAGAAGTAATAAAAGTTAACTTGAAAGTTGCCAGACCATAGGTTATATGATCCAAGTGGCATATGGTGATGTCCTTGTGGCTATTATAACTACTCCTTACATCTGAACTAGGCCCTTGGGAACAGCTCACTGGAAATCACTGCTCTAGAGAACTGTGATTTGTTCTGACTTTGGAGGAGTGGCACCGGCTTCTGGAATAGTAGCAGACTGATCCTGATTCGTGAAAGTCAACTAGCACATTGGGTAAGAGGTAAAGGTGCTAGTTGAACTTAGGTTGAAACAGGATTAAGTGGATCGAAAACTTGTCATCTGAATTTTAATTTTTTAAAATTGTACTTGAGATTTTTGACTAGGAAATCCTTGTTAGGAATGTACTATTTTCATGCATTTAGTCAATGCAATCTATTTGCACAAATTGAAAAGTGATCCACAAAGTGACAACGTACTTTAATTTGCCTTTTTAACAGGTAACTCTAATCAATTTTACTACTTCATATTTTGTAATTCACTAAGCACAGCCTAGACATTTTCAGGGTCCTGCAAAATTTCATTTAAAGACTTTCTGGTTTATAGTTTTCACAGTAACCAGAATACATTACAATTGATTTGGTCCTCCAAATCAAAAGTGTATCTCTGACAATTTTATGATCTTATTTTTATTAGAGTTAAGAGAAAAGGAGGCAAAATTTCATCTTTCACTTTAAAAAATGCCCCCATATCTCTCTTTTAAGTTGGAAAATCAAAACACTAAGTACTTCTATAATTTCAAACTCTTCAGTGCTATAGAATAACAACAATAACATTTCTGCTAATGCTCGCAGAGTCAAATTTATCTTATTTATCACTCCTCCCTTCTGGACAGTATACCTAATCTTCCTCCCATTTAGACTGAGCCACATGTTGAACAGGTACTATACCCAATCCGATTATCCTGTATCTGCCCCGCGGTGCTTAGCGTAGTTCTTAGTACAGTGCTTAGCACATAGGAAGCACTTAACAGAAAGCACTGTTTTATTGTTGTTATTACCTTAGACCCTTCTGAAAACTCTGTTAAATGCTTTTAAGCCACGAACAATGAGGCATTACCATCCCCTGCATGGAGTTTACGTATGGGAATTCTGTCTCCAGGTTAAAAATATATTTATTCAGCGTTGATAAACCAGCTAAACATTGAAAATCACTTCTCCATTTGGGGTGTCAGAACATTAGCTTTCCATAACAAAATTTTAAATAGAATGCTACCATCAATCCCCACAGCTGCCATCATGGAAATCAAATCCTCAGTGTGTGTATGCTTTGGAAATACTGAATTAATTACACACAGGAGATGGAAACGTTCCTTTCCTTAGGGTGCTTCTTCTTCTGGTCACCATTTTCTAGCGATCATAGATAATTTTCAGTTACACTGCCTACTGTTTATTTTAAGTTTATGATGTGACCATCCATAGGAACAGTTAAGCACTGGGAATTTTCTACCAAGGATAAGGCTGTCAACCTCGAGCTGGGTTCTGATCCGTCAACACCATTTGCCAGATTTTACCACCTTCAGGGCTTGCTTAGATGTGATAAAGAAGGTTGGCCCCAATGGACCAATAGGGCTTAATATAATGTTTCTGCCAGTGCAAAACACTTGACCTTGTTGAAAGTGAGGATAAAGCAGGAAATATCTGCTCTAGTAATGATGACACTATGGGCCACTAAGTAGACATAAGGAAGTGCTGACACCCAAGCTTTACAACTGATTCCATTCAAAACTGAAAAATGCAGCTGTCTAGGTTCCTCCTCTTTGTCCCCCTCCTGTGTAAATTTTTACAAGCCCCCACATTTTGCTGGTTAGTAGGATTTCACAGCAATCCACAGTCAAAATGATGAGCTTTTCCATCAGTCAAGACTTCATACCTGCAGTAATTTATTGCCATACACAGGCTCTTGATACACTACTCTATAAGGAAACAGAAATGTAATGTTTTCAATGCAAAAATGAAATAAATAAAAAAATATAAGTCACTTAGAAATTCCAGAGCAATTCCTTTACAAGTTTGCTTTCACTTCATACCCATGGCAATGGACTAGTTCATAAAGGGAGGTGAGATGCATTTTGCCCAAGAATCGTAGTCTGGAACTTGAAAGTCATGAACAGAAGAAATAATTGAAAGTATATCATGCCTTTTCACAATATGTGGACATATTGTGAAATGGGATACATTGTCATTTCATCAGTTTGGATTCATAAAGATAGGTCAAATTTTTAAAAAAGTCTTCATTGTTAAGAGCCACATTCATGCCTTGTTGTACTTGTGCAATCCTCAGGGATAGATAGAATTTAACACATTTTGGTAAACTGCTGAAGATAAATAATGAGTGCATCAGCCTTACACTTCAAATACAATACTCCAGAATTTTAGCTTTTAAATTTTAAGGTGGCCAAAGAAAAATTGCATTCATTTGGCTCAGCCAGAAATTCAAAGTGTTGATCATGAAATAAATGACTTTGATTGCCTGATTTATAAAAGCTGTTTGGAAATTGTTTTCATAAAGAGCACTAGAAGAGTGTTCTCTAACATTATCGTTTAATGGGCCCTGAGGATTTATCTTATTTGGCCTTGACTCATTCTAAAGTGACTTCTTTTAAAGTATCTGACATAGTAAGTTTCTAGAGAATGCACATCTGTTTACTTGCTTTGATGTTTGTCTCCTCCCTTCTAGACTGTAAGCCTGGCGTGGGCAGGGATTGTCTCTCTTCATTGTTGAACTGTACTTTCCAAGTGCTGCACACAGTAAGCACTCAGTAAATATGATTGAATGAATCAATGAATGAAAGATGGAAGACTGTGGCCTAATGGAAAGAATAAGAGCATGGGAGTCAGCGGACCTGGTTTCTAAACCCAGCTCCACCACTCGCTTGCTGCGAGATTTTGCAAAATCACCTATCTTCTCTGTGCCTTAGTTTTCTCACCTGTAAAATGGGGATTATATACCTGTTTTCCCTCCTACTTAGACTGTGACTCTTTATGGGATGAAGACTGTACCTGATGTGATTAATAATAATGATGGTAATTGTTAAGCGCTTCCTATGCGCAAAGCACTGTTCTAAGCGCTGGGGGGAATACAAGGTGATCAGATTGTCCCACATGGGGCTCACAGTCTTAATCCCCATTTTACAGATGAGGTAAGTGAGGCATAGAGAAGTTAAATGACTTGCCCAAAGTCACACAGCTGACAAGCAGCGGAGTCGGCGTTTGAACCAATGACCTTTGACTCCCAAGCCCGTGCTCTTTCCACTGAGCCACGCTACCTTGTGTCTACCCTAGTGCGTGCTTAGCACACAGTAAAGGCTTAACAAATTCCAACAATTACTATTGGCACTCCAGGTGACCTGATTAGACTGATCTTTGAGCATAAGTGAGCAAGAATTTTTCTCAGATATTTATGGGAGGCAGAATCTGGGATTTGACTTGAACATTTCATTCCGACATAAGTGTATCTATAGCATTTAGAGATTCATCTAGCTGTATAGACAAAAAGTTCCCTCATTAATCTTAACACCTTCACTGACATCAAAGATGATTGAGCTGGGTTTGTCAGAGAATAAATTTTCTGAGGGATATGACTCCACCTTTTTTTTCCCCCCAAAGCTCATTGATACCCAGGATGGGGGTAAAAATAGGACTGTTGTAGAGGTTGCAGCTTCAGGAGATTGTTTTTCCCAATGTATGTTGTTGTCTTGGTTCAGACATTTGCAGTGATTTTGCCTGAACCAGCCACCACTGAAATAGAAAACCACTCCGGTTTCAAGAACTACTTTCCATGCATGGCAGTATGTCAATTTACAATTGTTCTTATTAGTATCCTGTCAACTGGAAACTCCTAACAAAAGTAACCAGGAATGATACTTTAATATTCACTATTGTTTCACAGGCTCTACGATGCTTATTAAGTGTGGTGCTTCTATGCTTCTGCTTTCCATATCACATTACACTAAGTACCACCAAGCTTTCAGTCTGTAGCAATAAAAACTGGTTATTTTGAGGGACTAGTTTCCTCTCTGCTTAATCATAATTTAAAAATCCCAAGCGAGACTTAATTAAGTGGGGTTATAAGGCTAATTTATTAATTCTCTCCTGCTCATTAAGCTAATATGAGAACTGGACTGACTTCTAGTCTCGCAAGCCTCACGGTGGTCTGGGTGGTGGGTTCAGGAAAGTCTTTGAGATTTACCTGGGGTCACGTAGGCAACCCAGAGGGAACCAGGAACGGCTGGGTTCCTAACTGGGGACTTCCCTTGGAAGGAGTTCCAAGTAACACCATCTCCCAAGATTCTGCTTAGCTTTTGGAGGGGGAAACTGCACTCCAGACATCCTTTAAGCTTCCCAGAAAATTACACCAGAGACCTCAGAGACACTCCAGCCATATAGGAGTGGTGGGAGTGGTGGAGGGGAAGGTCTAAACTTTGAGACCTCTTATCCTGGCCCAAACTCAATGGAGAAAGGTCCTTGGAAATCACCCAGTCTCTGTTGAGTCTTGAATACCCACAAACTGCCATGTCGTCAGAGGCTTCCCAGTTCAGGCAAACATTGCACAGCATTCTCCAGCAGTGGAGCGTTAGGCACAAAAAGGCACAAATTAGGTGGTAAGGATCAACATGCCCTAGTGGAAAGAGCATGGGCCTGGGAATCAGATGACCTGGGTTCTAATCCCAGCTCTGCCAGTACCTACTGGGTGACTTTGGGCCAGTCACTAAACTTTTCTGTGCCTCATTTTTCTCATCTGTAAAATGGAGATCTAAGGTCCATTCTTCTCCCTACTCTGAGTTTGAGCTCCACGTGGGATGGGGCTGTGTCTGATCTGATTAGCTTCTATTTATCCCAGAACTTAGAACAATGCTTGGCACATAGTAAGCACTTAATAAATACCAAAAAATCAATAATAATACTAATAAAGATCCTTCGGGCAGGGATTTTACTTTTATTTTAATTGTACATGCCCAGGTACTGATCCGAGTGCTCCACAAACAATAAGTGCTCAATTAATAATGATGATAATGATGATGATTCTCCTCGTACTTCTTTCTTATTTAATGCCAAAAGCTGTGTTCTGAGTTCACCCTTATCCTGGCATCTAAAAAAAATGCACCCTTAAAAGCAGTGCATTTTCTAAGGCAGATTTGCAATGGCATTTCAGAATAAAAAATGAGAATTTAAAAAGAATACAAGTACATTACTGGCTCTTCAGTCTGAAGAGATGAAGGCTGAAAGGGGACATGATTGATAACCAGAGATTTATGAAAGGTGCAGAGAAAAAAAGGCAGAGTTGTTCACCATGTCCCCAACCACCAGGAGGAGGGGATACATGCTAAGACTTGATAATGGTAGGGTCAAAACCACCACGGGAAATAATTCTTCACCAAACAGTGATAGACATGAAATTCCTTACTATAGGAAGGTGTGGATTCAGTGGATTCAGTGGGATTTGGGGTAATTCTTGGAATGATGATCCATAACGGATCAATTGGATGGTGCAGCATAGCCATCACAATGGAAATTCAAGGACCCTCCAAGCATCATGTTGCTACTTCTGAGCAAAATGCCAGATTAGATGGATCATTGATCTAATCCAGTAATTCCATGTTTTATTCTCTTATAACTCTTAAAATGCTAGCAGCATAATACTCCTTAGTAATAACAGAAGTGACGCTAATGCTTCGGCCCCCCACAGTGATTCAGGAATCTAAACTGTGACTTGTTTTTGGATCTTACTGAAGTCAAAGGAAATTCCAGGTAATCAAGTTTATGGGACTAGAGACCGTGAGGGATCTAATCAAAATGTCTCAAACAATAAAAATTTTGTTTTCACTGAAATGCCCTAGGCTTTAAAGAAGAAAAATCGATTACAGAAAATGGTTGCCTTATAAGGAGGAAACATCAGAAAAACTCAGAAGTTTCTACAGGAGTGTAACAAGAAAGAAGAGTCAAACACAGAAGGTATTTGGGTCTTAAACCCCAACTTCTGCGGAAATGCCAATATCTTTCATTTCGTAATTTTGTCCAAGGAAAAAGTCATCCTTACTACTAGAGACGAGAAGGTTGATGGTGACCGAAGGCTTTTGGCCCTCTGAACATGAACAAGACTAACTTGAAGATACTTCACTACATCCATCGCCTCAGTTACCAATGTAGGCTTATTAAACGGCTAGGAAGATTTGCTGCTAGTCCTTTTAATAGTCTTCTTGCTGTCAGGATGCCTCCTAGTGTAAGGGAAGGAAGTAGCCTAGATGTGTCTCTCTCCTCTAGGACTGAGCATTAGGCACATAATACTAATGATGGCATTTGTTAAGCACTCACTATGTGCCAAGCACTGTTCTAAGTGCTGGGACATGGAAAAAGTCTCCGCAAGATTAGGTTCATCTGCCAGAATAGTGACTAGAAGTTTGCCTTATCAGATGAAGAAGGGACAGAAGGAGTGAGGCCATTCTCCTGTTTCCTTGAATTGAGACTAATTCCCAGTTCGAGAGGGCGGGTCTCTATCTAAGTGGAATTTGGGCCTAGAGGAGAACTCCTACAGTTAGCCATCAACTTCTGTCCTCCTCTGATAATGAGAATGCACAATTTCTATGGTCACTAATCCCAAGTAAGGGATTCTGTGGAGAAGAAAGCCTTGGTCAGGTGGATAGTTTAACAGGCTTGGAGCTAGGGCTGATGCTACACGGTTCTGAGATTCCCCCAAACCCTACTCTTTTCTATCCAACTAATCCTCCCTTCATTTCAGGTTGGTAGTAATTGTTAGATTTCCTCCATGCTGATTCATACTAAAATGGAATTATCTCCCTATAGAAAGAAATCATCTTCAAAAAATAGATTTGATCCTCGATAAACTAGGTCTCTGTTGTCATCGGTATTAAAAAGGTATAGATATGGGAAACATCTTGAAGACTTCAACAAATGTGCTTCATGGCCCTGTCGTGTTTAGTGATCAAAAAGTCAATCTGATTTTTCTTCTGTGGAGAGAAGACAAGACACATCCTCATGTCCAAGATCTTCAATTTAGCAGTAGAGGTGGACTACTGGAAAACATCCTTAAGTTAGATCCCACTGTACATTAAATAGCTTAGATACACTTAAAATGAAATCTAACACTTTGGAAAGTCTGTCCTGTGAGAATGCATCCCTGCTCATCTAGTTTAATATAGATTATACTTGGGGTGTTGTCCTCCAAACTTCCCAACAAAAACCCTTCCTTTTTACCTGAACCCCCACTGGGCTCCATGGGTTTCTAAGGTGCTCCGGCAAGAGTCAACAATATGTCTGACATTAGTCCAGGCCGTTGTTCACCTTTCACTTGGCTCATTTTACCAGGAGAATCAATCAATCAATGAGCCAGGGATATTTGAGATAAGAAAAGCAACTCTTATGTAGCTATTAAGTAAATATTAGATTCCTGATGCTCAGTCAAGGAAAAGAAACGTTGGAGAGATTATTTTGGAATTCCTGACTGTGGGTCACTGAATAGTTTAGCTAAAGTATAAATGGTTTAGATTCCCCAGCATGCAGGGTAACACCAGAGATACTGTGCAATGCATGATTTAAGAACCTGAGCGAGTGCAAAGGGAGAAGAGAAACCGTCTATATTTACATTCATGGAGGTTGGAATTTTCCTTACATTATCATCCATCATCTCTAAAACCTGGCTTTCTGCGATACCAAGCACCCCCTCCCTGCGAAAGTGCCTCTGAGTCAGTGATGAATGGTGAACATCTCTCTTTAAAAATTTCTCAATTGCCCCAGTGACCTTGTGGCTGGAAATAGGTCAAGTCAAAATGCCCAAGGAATTTTGGAAAACCTAATTACCTTCAGGCAGCAAGTAATGGTGTGCCTAGCACTCTAGCAGGAACAGGTCTTACCCAAAACATTAGTTCATGAATCGTTTTGCAGTTTGTATTCTCATTGTTTTTTGCTTGTTCCTCCCACACCCACTGAATGCTTTCCTACTATTTCTAAATTCCTTTACTGTTACTATTATCATTCTTCTTTGTCTTTAGATGAAGTTTTTCCCCCTAGTTCAATTAGTCCCTGAAGCCATTTTTACTGCTTCCTTCCTTTGAAATTTTTCCTTTTTTTCTTTTTTTTTTTTTTTTTACCATGTCAGTATCATTTTCTCCTAGGTTTCTTCTTTCTGCACAGAGCTCCAGCTCACACCATTTAAAATGGCTAACCGGGCTGGAAGTGGAAAGTAATCAATTGGGAACTAATCCATTACCTGCTGCTCAGTAGGGATGTAATAAATTCTGAATCATTGATTCACTCCCAGCTTATTCTTATCCATCTAGATAAAGCCATGCCTCTCTGGCTTACAATGAGGGTGAAGGAAAGAGGGGGCACTGATAAAGAAGATGAGCCAGAAGATTCCATTGCCCTGGAGCAGTATGAAATGTAGACAATGGATTCAAAGCAGGAGACCAGTTATATCGTCTAATAATGAATATAGGGTTGCTTAGTAATTAGGACAGGCATTGGCCTGAAAAAACAGAGGGATACTTTGTTGCTTGGAAAACAGTAGGAAGAAGAAAATGGGATGTGGAAGAGGATGGAAATTTCAGGATAATAGAGTGGGCATTAATGATACTAGATTCGTCTTCAAAAGGTACTTTTTTCTATATTTACCTTCCTGAAAGCATCCCAGGAGATTGTAACTGAGTTAAACAGGGGAGAAACTCCTTTCTGGGTCTAACTGATTGTCTTTCATGGTCTGGAAAGTAGCCTGTCTCCCACAGTCTGATAAATGCAAAGTACCACTCATTTTTAGAGATTGTTAAAATCTAACAACATGAGTATAAAATCTAATAATGTGAGTGCATCCTACCATTTATTTCAGCTGTTGCTGTTTTTATATGTGTTGCCAATTTGTACTTCCCAAGCGCTTAGTACAGTGCTCTGCACATAGTAATTGCTCAATAAATATGATTGATTGATTGATTGATTATACTCATTACCTGGATTTTAAATGAGATGTAAAACAATCCAAACATGAGGGACCTTTAAGTACATAGAAATCTGTGAGCCCCCTTCTAGACTGTGAGCCTGCTGTTGGGTAGGGACCATCTCTATATGTTGCCAACTTGTGCTTCCCAAGCGCTTAGTATAGTACTCTGCACACAGTAAGTGTTCAATAAATACAATTGAATGAATGAATGAAATCTAGATTTCTGGATCTAGCAAAATGAATGTTGTTTTCCTTTCATGAATGAAGGGATGTGAATCCTAACAGTGCACAAGCTTGAATAAATTTTATAATGTATAGATTAAAGTAAACATACATGGAACTGTAAGGCTATGAAAACATGTGGATCAATAAGATCAAACTAATTCCTTATGTGACTTTCTAGAATATTTGCAATTCTATTTGCTTTACCCCAGTTTGAACATCACTAAATCAAACAATTCATTTCTTTCCTTTCATCCGTAAAAGCACTTTGCATCATTTCACTTGATCAGAAATTGAAATTAGTTGATCTATATTGGGTAAGTGGAATATTTAAACTCTTCCATCCTAGTTTTCTCTAAAGGATCATTGGTAATAAATATAAGTGATGCTTTCTAATGCCATCTAATGCATTTTTAATGTTCATATCAATTTACTTTAATCAATCTCTTTGTAGCTCAGTGCTGATGGTGCTACAATTAGAGGGTAAAGGAAGCTGACTCTAGCAATACAAAGGTTTAATTATTCCTCTATCTATATTTAGCATTGTACTGTTTATATCAGAATATATGGATTTGTTGTTTAGAACGCAGCGTCTTACTAACATTTTGAACAGTGTGAGCTTTTATGAAAACTATTAAGGAAGGTGGAGGTATAATTAGGCAGATGAAGTGCACTTTGTTAAAATGCTTCTTTATTTTCTAGCTGAAATCTTCACTGTCAGGAAAGAAGGATTTCTTTTTACTGTTGTTGTGGCATATAAATAATTAAATCTGTTTTTCTATTTATAAAAGTAAATGGAAACACAACTGAGAAAACCTCTTTTAACTCTAGAGTTGAGTTACAGAGACCGCCACTCTTGTTGCTCTGTTAATTACACTGAAGATGGGCAGAAGATGTGCAGAAGTTGTGGAAATAATTGTCTGAAATTTAAATTTTGTAGCAGTGAAAGGTTTTGCCTTTAGCTTGTATTTATCCAAGGGTTGATTGAAGGGTTAATTTAGCTCCACTGAACAATGATAGCTATAATGGGCAGGAAGATCTTTCAATATGAGGGATAGTCCTCTAGATTCTTCCTGACAGGCCAGCAATGGTAAATAGAGAAAACAGAGGCAGCTAGGCAGCAAACTTGTAAAAAGAATGACTCAGGTAATGTACAAGGACAGCATGCACATTAATGAATACTTACATAAATGTCTGCACCATAAAATCCATCCTGGTACACAACACTGCAAGGATGCACACACAAAGAAAAACATCCATATTAGTGCATTTCCACATGCAAACACACCAACCCCTGCAATCTTGAGGTTAGTCTTGTCACAAGAAAGAGAAAGGGATAAAGGGAGAGTCTTCACATTGCTTAAGGAGGTTGGGTAAATTACCAATATCTTAAACTGAGAAAAAAAGAAATGTCTTTTTTTAATTATTGGTCAAAAAGCAGGAAATGGTGGTATTAAAATTTACAGAATTAGTCAAATATAGAGCCTATAACTGGCCAGGATAAAAAAAAATGTAGAATAAAAAATGTTTACTTTGGAAAAGCAGGGAAAATGATTTCAAGAATTTAGATTATTCATTGAATCAAGTTTTCTTTTTTTTTCTTTTTTTTTTTTTACTTAACCCAAAGCATGTTTTATAAGGTGGATATTATTTACTCAGGTCTATAACATACTGGAACATTTTTATCTTTATAAAGCTCATCCATCTTTTAGTGAAAGTATGCATTTTAAAATGAAGCAGAAATGAACTCGAGGATTTTGCCTACATTAGTGCACACTCTGCATTTCATGGTCTTGGATTTATACATGCCTCTCATTGCCCAGGCAGGACTAAAGCAGATCTACCTCTCACGTCATGTAACTGACACCCCTAAATTGCTCATGCGCTAGCAAAGTCCCCATTACTAGGTCAAAATAAGCCCAGTCATTTCCCAAAAAGTATATAAAGGCATCTTTTTCCAGTCATATTTGGAACTGGGCATTCTAGAAGAAAGACATGACACCTTCAAATCACAGTCACGACTATGTCAGTGAAGAAGAGGCAGTTTTGCATCTGTAAACTGCGACTTTCTGTCAAATGGCAAACCCAAGCCTTAGTTTTCAAGAGAAAGTTCTTCCATCATGGTCTCCCTAGTATTAAATCCAAAGGGGGTTACAATCAATAACCAGCATAGGTTTTCAAAGATTGTCATTTTATAATGCATAAACACATCCAAATGTCCATGACACTGACTAATTATGTACGGAATAAGAACTTGAGAAAAGCTTTGCTTTTCAGAGATCACTGGCAGTGTGATCTTTAAAAAAAATAGGAATTTTATCAAGCGCTTAGTACAGTGCACTGCACACAGTAAGTGCTCAATAAATATGATTGAATGAATAAACTCAGGAGATAGTGAACTACAATTCTCTGCTACTTTCTCTCTGATTCAGTAAGACTAAGATTCAAGACTGGACTTGTCAGTCAATCCAAGGTACTGATGTATAAGTGTAGAGTCCTACAGTTAAGCTTTTTTTTCCCCCACAATTTAAAATGAGAATAAATTTCATCTACCTTGGGGTCATTAGGTAAAGGCAGCATTTCTTAAGGAAACTAGAAGCAACCTGGTTGTAACAAGCCAAGACTGTTTAGTCTAGAACTCCAGGTTGTGTTTAAGATGATATTTTAGTTAGTGGAAAAAAAACTCGGGGAAGCAATTCAACTCCTTTAACCTTATCTTGCTTCCCACTTGGAAAGAAGCATATATTCTCTTGTTGCTATTTAGGATACAAATATGCTACCCCTTCTTGTTGAGAATAATAGTTGACAACTGTGTGCTGTATCTCCCTTGGATACAGGAGGCTAGATTAGATGACCTATTAACCAGCTCAAAGTAGGACACTAAATAGTTGCATAGGTACAGAAAATATAATCAGTTTCCTTTTGGTTTTAAGTTAGCCTTCTTTCTCCCAGGCTTTTCTTTATTTTCTTATTGACTCACACTAGAACTGTCTGGCAAGGGTTTAAAAAGAAGAAAAGCTCAGGGTCAAACATTAGATGCTCTCAAGTAAAAATAGTGCTTGATGTATTACTAGGTTCTTGGCAGGAATATAAAACAGTCAACAAACATATATATGTATATAAATATATACACACATATAATATATATATATGTATATATACCTCAGTAAATCAGTATATCAATAAATCAATCATGTTAAAATGTTTTTCCTCTTTTACCTCATCTTCGTTTCTCAATTATTGCCCTTGAATGCTTTGTTACGTCTCATACTTTGCCCACTGTCTCATTTTTTTTTCATTTCTTCCTACCCTTTCCTTCTAGACCTGCCATAAAGGTGACTGAAACTGTGTGAGATTTTCGTAGGTTGCCAATATGCATGAATTAACTCAGTGATTTATGCAAAAATCCTTATATTATTTTCACATAAATGCTCCAGCTTAGTTTCTTGCAGGGATCACATTTACTGGTTAGCTGATCAGTGAATTGAAGGGTCTAGAAGACAAAGTTGTAGTCCTCTATGGAATAAGCCTGGTTAATGCAGTACGGGAGTTTGTGAAAAGCCAAATTTTTCAGCCAATATTTTCATGCAACTCATAAAAGTAGATGAAGCTTTCTTTCAAAACTATTTCCAATTCTGAACCACAAGCACATGGAAACATCTCTACCTTGAGTCTATTTGATTTACAGATATTATAAAATACCCTTAGGTTCCCTTAAGCACTAAAATACCAATTTTCATGGTGTGTATTTGCTTTGAGTTTTGCTTTACTCTTCATTTCTGGCCCATTTCTCCTTAGAGCACTACCACTAGGTGACAGATTCATCAATCATTTTTTTTTTATTTTGAGTGCTTTATGTGTGCAGAGCACTGTACTAATTGCTTGGTAGAGTACAAAATAATAGAGTTGGTAAACACATTTACTGCCCACAAGGAGTTTACAATCTAGAGGGGGAGACAGACATTAAATTATACATATGTGGGGCTGAGGGTGGGGTGAATATCAAGTGCTTAAAGGGTACGGATCCAAGTCCTTAGGCAACATAGAAGGGAGAAGGAGTAGGGGAAATAAGGGACTTATTTTGGGAAGGCCTTTTGGAGGAGGTGTGATTTTAGTAGGGCTTTGTAAATGGGGAAAATGGTGGTGTGCCATGCATGAAGGTATGAAGTTAGACATTGTTTGGGGGGGAAATGCGAAAAAAGGAAAACCGGTACCCAATCAGAGTAAATTATTCTCTGACAATAGCCTGTCCTAGGGAGGCCCTTCTACTGAATTGTTCCTTATTTATTCCATTGTCCCATTTTCCTGTATGGAAGAGGATGCGTAATAAGTATGACCAGTCCCTTCTCTCAGCAGGAATGGGAGAAGAGAAGCTTTAATGCAGCAGCAGTGTTCTCTCTTCTCCAAAATGTGCCCTGGCAATCCTCCTTAATTGTATTTAAGGAAATAACTGAATGCAAGGGTAGTGTCTCTACAACACCTTGTGGTCCTTATCAAGAATCGTGTGACTTTAAATTTTTATAGGCAACATAAAACTATGATGTAAGTTAACCTGGGACTGAACCCTGAAGTTAAAAATGTAGTTTGAGGATGCATGAACAAAAAGCATCCTCTAACAGTTCTAAGAATAAAATGCTTATTTTCTCAATGCCACAAGAGGCCTACTCCATTTTAGAAGATTGGATTTATAGGAAAAGAGGATCAATGAGAAGTGGCAAGTATGCAGATACTGATAAATCAAGTTCAGAGTAAGTAGCAAGACAAGAGAGTTACTATCACACTGTTAACAGGTGCTGCAGTATTATGCTGAGATTGTCTGTCTAACCATGCAAAGGTAATTGTATTGCCTATCACTTCAAGATGCGCTATGCTTTTGCAGTAGCCTAATGCAAATGCGCAACTCATTTTTCTAGGAAAGTAATAACAGCAGCTAAACATTTGGGAAAAAGCAAGCGGAGAGCAATTGTACTGTAGCAAATTAGTTTACTAAAATAAAATGTAAGAAATTGTATGCGGTTGCACCAAAATTATATACTATGCTTACATTAAACATATGAGTTATAAAACATGCAGGAACAAATATGCTCTTGAAGAATCACTATGGCTACTTTAATAACACATTGTTCTGGAATTGTTCGGGCCTGATTCCCTTCTAATCATAAAAAAATATATAAAAATATATATTATGATGTCAGATATAAAACCACTACATTTAGATCTTCCTATTTGCAATAAAAGAAGTTCATTTCAGTATTTGCCATTAATAGAATTTTGAAAATTAACATAGTGTTTGGAAAATATACCAATAAAGGTAGGAGATGGTCTTAATTTAGAATTAGCACTTATTTTAAAAGAGTTTTGCAAGCTCCTGACAAGCAGTGGGTATTGGAAGGAAAAATACGAGGGTATCAGAAGGAAAAATCTACAGCATCCTTACGTCTAGAATTAATGATTTATAGAAAAGAGGGAGGAAGGATTAAGCCTTCCATTTATCTGGTTGATAACCTTGGGCCTCCCCTTTTTGTTTTTTTTTTAATCCATGCCTGTCAACGAATGGAGCAATTTCCAGTAGGCACTTAACTGTAGTCACATAATTCTTGTATGGTAGGGAAGGAGAGATATCTTCATTTGGCAAAATTTAGGCACAGAGGTAAACTGAGTTGCCCAGGTCAACAGCATGCCAATGGCAGAGTAGGATAGAGAACCTGGGTTTTCTAAGCGTAATATAGAAGCAGAGTGGCCTAATAGAAAGAGCACGGGTCTGGAAATCATGGGTCCCAGTTTCTAATCTTGGTTCTGCCACTTGCTGTGTGACCTTGGAGGAGTCACTTAACTTCTCTGTACTTCAGTTACCACATTTGTAAAATGGGGATTAAGATTGTGAGCCCTATATGGGACATGGACTGCATCCAACCTGATAAGTTTGTATCTACCCTAGCATTTAGTACAATGCCTCACACATAGAAAGTGCTTAATTAATGCCATCTCTCTCTGGAGCTCTTACCACTTCACTAGTCTACTGTCATCCAGTTCTGTAATAAAGCCCCCAAATATAGAGTATTCTAAAAAGTTAGTGAAGAAGTGAATGCAATGAAATGAGGTGATTGCTGGGGCAGGAAAGTGTTAAATGTTGTGGGTTGAGACCCAGAAAAGAGGCCTTTACCCTTTCAACCGACCTGCCCATTAGACTAAAATAAAAATTCACTTCCAAGTCCATTTGTCTCCAATAACCATTCAATGAACAATGACATTTAAGAAGGTTTTAGAGAAGTACTCTAGTGGATAGAGCACGGGCCCGGGAGTCAGAAAGACCTGGGTTCTTATCCCAGCTCTGCCACTTGTCTGCTGTACAACCTTGGGCAAGTCACTTCACTTCTCTGTGCTTCAGTTACCTCATCTGTACAATGGGGATTAAGTCTGTGAGCCCTATGTGGGACAGGGACTGTATCCAACCTGATTAGCTGATATCTATCCCAGTGCTTACTACAGGGCTTGACACTTAATAAGTGCTTAAATAGTACCATAAAAAAGAAGATCTCTTTCTAAGATTTTCTCAAAACTGTAAAGATTAAAGGGAGAAACATATGAAGATAGTGGTTCCAAACAGAAATCATTCTCTTTGAAATAAGAATCCTCAGCATAAAGGAGGTTCCTACTGATTTTGACCACGTACTGTGTAATTTAAGATACTTTTAAAATACCTCCATACAAAGAGCTATCAAAACAAACACCAAAAAAATTCCTTAAATTATTTTTTCCAGTTTTGTTATTTAGAGGCTTTACTGGATTTGTTGCATTTCAATGGTGAAACTTGGGGATTTTGATTAATTGCTTGAAAGTTAAGTGCTGCAAACCCTACTGATCTTTTGCAGCACAGTCTGAAATGTTTCCACATCATCCTTTTAGAGAGGGGAATGAGATTGGTGCAGAAGACCTAGAAAGACGAGTAAGACAGGTTGGGTAGTAAGTAGTATACTACTTTTCTGATGGATGCTTCCAGAACCTCCTCTGGTCCTCTGTGTAGGGATTGGCTTGGGATGCAAGAGTTGGTTTAAGGATGGGAAATCCCTAGAGGAGGCTACAGAACTGACAGTCTGGGCATGGCTGGACCCTCCTTTCTTCTCCATACACTATGGCTTGAAAACCTTGGCAATGCTTGCCTCCAGAGACTACTTTCTGATGTTAGGAAAGCCCCTCCCTGAGTGCAGCGGGCAATGGTAAGGAAGCTGCTTCAAAGTCTCACCCTAGGGATACAGACAAGGTGGCCTGGGAGCTGAACTAATAGGACATGAGTGTCTGAGCAGAATGCAGTGTCAGACCCTTATCCCTCTCCTCCCCTATCCATTACTCACGTCTCCTCTCTGGCTGATGAGGCTGGGGCTGGTGGGGGCGGAGGGGGGGTGTTTCTGAGACTGCAGAGTCAAAGCTCCTTCACTGGGAGCCACCTAGGCTCTAATGCTCATACTCTAAGCTATAAATCCATCTGTTTGGATGCTTTTGGAGTGACTAGAAATATATTCTTCCCAGTAGGAGGCTGATCCTTTGCCCTTTGGGAAGAGAGGGTCTGACTCCCCAAAGAAATGTGATTGGCCCCTGCCATGAAAAATGAATGGCTCAGTGAAAAAATGTCAGGACCTGCAGCAGCCAGTCGGACAACCCCGATGCAGTTTGACCTGTGGATTGGCTGCGTGGCTCCAGGCAGCAATCCATCATAGGATTCCCTACTAGGAGGCCAGGAATTGCCTAGAAGCAGCCCGTGTGAAGCGGCTAGCTCCAGACCTCCGATTTCACACCATCTGACTCATAAGCAAAAGGCATAGTTTACACTATTAAAAATTAAAATAATAATGATAATAATAATAATAATAATTAGGAATGACACTCCAATATGAAAAACGAATAATTTCCCAAGTATCCACAAACAAATTATTTTCACAAGTTGGAAAAGACTCCATAGCTCCCCAGGGTCAGAGCCATTAATTAGTTATGCTTGGTTATCCCTAACAAAGATCATGTTCATTTATAAATTAGCAAATTTTAATTTTACAGCAGGTGTGTTATTCTGAGATTTTATAAATTGGCCAAGCGAGACTAAGCCACATAATTTTATTTTTATGTTAATCTGTTTAATACAGCAGGGAAATACTAAGTCTACATATACTAGAAAAGCTACAAGAATCTTCCACTGAGTTAAGATCATGGTTTCTAACAAAATTCAGGTGCTAAACAAGGTAAGTTGTGCATTTTTGACCTAGAGACCTTGTTCTGGTCATTTACAAGAGCCTGAAGGCAGCTCCCTGCTTTCCTCCTAAATTCACTTTGTGACCTTAGGAAATCCCCACTGAGTCTCAGTTTGATTTTTTTTTTTTTGGTATTCGTTAATAATAATAATGGCATTTGTTAAGTGCTTACTATGTGCCAAGTACTGTTCTAACCACTGGGGGGGTGGGGATAGAAGGTAATCGGGTTGTCCCACATTGGGCTCAAAGTCTTAATCCACATTTTACAGATGAGATAACTGAGTCCCAGAGAAGTTAAGGGACTTGGCCAAACTCACACAGCTGACAAGTGGTGGAGCCAGTATTAGAACCCATGACCTCTGCCTCCCAAGACCGTGCTCTTTCCACTGAGCCATGCCGCTTCTCTAAAGTGCTTGCTATGTGCCAGGCACTGTACTAAGTGCTGGGGTAGATACAAGGTAGTCATGTAGGACACAGTCCATGTCCCATGTGGGATTCACCGTTTTAATCCTCATTTAACAGACGGGGTAACTGAGGCACAGAAACATTAAGAAAGTTGCCCAAGGCCACAGTGTAGATAGTTGGTGGGGCTGGGATTAGAACCTAGGTCTTTCTGACTTCAAGACCTGTGCTCTTTCCACTAGGCCACACCACTTCTCATTTATTCCTAATGCAAGATTGGGGAGATTCACTGTAGCAAACATTTGTGTGTACCCCCTACAGAATACAGAAGTTCATCGCATTTTAATGCACTGCAAAACACCAATCCACAATCTGGCTTGGTGATGCCGTCCAAAGTCTGTATATTATGGGTATACTGCAGCTGCCATCTCAACACCATGCAGCGTTGATCGTGTTACAAAGATATACCTCTTAATTCAACAATGCCTAAGAAGGTTTTAGAAAGAACCGATATGCTAGTTATCATGGAAAAGCCTCTCTCTCCACTTCAAAGCCTCTGGAATAGGATGCTGAACCACTGTGGTTCTGTCCTAGTCATTATTTCAGGGGAGGGCTAGGCTCATAATTTGCAATCTGGTGTTTGGCAAGTTCAGTTCTGATCTGGTTGCATTTTAAGTGAATTACGGCCCTCTTGCTGTGGCCCTTGTGACGTGTCATTTTAATGTAACAAATCTAACAGTGCAGATTCCCCAGGATCTTCCTGTAACCCCTAGGCCACATTTCAGGACTTTAGTCATGTTCTGCACCATCGTTCCTTGACGAGCTTTAGCGTCCGCTGGACCAGGCCAATAGGACCACACGAGCAATGGAAAGAGTTAGCTACTATTGAGTGGAGTGGGGAGGTGAAGGGAAATGCAGATGCAAAACTAAGGGGGAGAAATTATAATTTAATTAAATTACATCCCATTACCATGGGTTTTAATTTTATCCCATGCTCTTGCATATCGGCACTTTTGCTGAAATGATTTGATTTTAGACCAAGGTAGTTTTAGGGAGCTGGGTGGGTAGGGCAAGGTGATAGAAGGCCAATAATTTGCCTGTCTAAAAATCAGGCTATGAACCAATTCAAAGGGTAAACTTGATCCAACCTCCTTAATAATCGGATGTTCGCAATCATCAGAAATACATCTTCAGCTGAAACCATTTCTCTGTTCTACAGCATTCGGTCTCCAAGAGAATTTACATAACAACATGTGACATATAAAAATGCTTAAAGCCACCAACCATGACACTACAAATTACACTCATTTTTCAATCCTCCGTGTAAGGTGCACAACTTCAGGCACTTGGCTGGGCTGCATGCTGTGTGGGTTTCAGTGGGGAGACAAGACCAGCATGCATCGCACTCACAAACAGCTTGGTGCCTCAGGGGATAGGTGGTGAGCGGAGGAGAGGCGACTTCACTTACCCGCCATAGGCTGGGATCGGGGGAGGAGGAGCGGCTGCCCGAAACGTATTGTAGACTGCGCGACCACGGCCTCTGAGGTGGGCTCCTCTGTAGGCAGCGGCAGCGGTTGCAGCCGGATAAGGGAAGCCGGGCACTGTGGGTTACAGAAGGGGAAGTAGAAGAGAGCCTCGGTCAGACAGACCCAACCTACTCGAGTGAAAACCAACCGAAATCGTTCGCTGAACCGCTTTCTGGTCTTTGCCGCCATATCCAGCTTGAGGAAGCTGAAGGAAGAAGATCAAGGGCATTTAGGCCACGGAAGTTAGCGGGGGAAAAGAACTTGGGCATAAGTCACTGGAAAAAAGATGGTCCTGAATCAGTGGAAGCACTTCTACGTGGCAGTGGGCCCCAAAGTTCAACTCGGGGCTTAGGAAGGTTTAGTTTCCTGCTGGAATGCGTTCTTGCGGACCTGGGAAATATGGTACCTGTGAGTAGGGCTGGTGATGAAGAAGGCAGTCATGGCTTCCTGACCTTGGGGAGGCCCCAACTTGGCCTCCCTTTGTGAGTAGGGAATGTGTCTGTTACATTTTTGTTCTGTACTCTCCTAAGTACTTAGCACAGTGCTCTGCACGCAGTAAGTGCTCAAAAAATATGACTGCCTGGCTCCCTGAGCCACAAGCTGTGGAAAAATCCCATTTAAGGACCAGCAGGTGAGATTCTGACCTGGGGGGATGTGAGAGAAGAGACAGAAGGGGTGGAGGGATAGTTGAGCCCATGTTGGCTTGTCAGATCCTTAGATTCCTTCAGATGGGGCCTCAGTGGAAGTGCTCTGCCCAGAAGATCCAGCAATCCAAGCCCAGTCCTGTTTGTGGACATCCTTTTGACATTCAATGTAAGATGTATTTTTAGTAACCAGAACCAAACTGGAGCCAGAGTGGGTGTTTAGGAGGCAAAGTGCTGGTTCAGAGACTGTGGACCAGGTCTCTCCATACTTTTAAGGCATGCCACACGTTTGGGGTGGGTAAGCAGGCACGATAACCTCATCTGAACTGGTTTAGTGTTTCTGAACTGACTTGAAAAATTTTAAATAGGAAAAAAAAAGGACCAGTACTTTCGGTTGTATTTTCTTATTTGCTTTTCTATGCTATGTATTTTGAAGTGCCTGGATTTTCTGACTGATGTTTTTTAAAAAATAAACTGTAAAGAGAAGGGAGGTATAACTCTTCAAGTGGAAATTTTGTGCAGCCAAACAAAATACATGAATAAAGATAGCAATAGAGGAGAAGTGTGTTTTAGGACTGAAAGAAACAACAAAGAATGAATACGGCTCTAGATATATCTTTCTGCAGTACAACTACTGCATTTTTTACAGAAACATTGGCTTATAAAATAAAAAAGAAAGATAGGTTCACAACAGATTCAATAAGTAGCTGGAAGCCTGTGTGAGGAAAGACTCTAATTATGCTGACCCATCCATGATCACCTTACTACAGTACCTTACAAGATCTCTCTCAGCGACAAGCTGGTTTTACAGTAATTCTGCCAGGATTTAGATCTTGAGATACAATATGAAACAGCAACAGAGCGAAGGAGAACATTCTGTTATAAGTCCAAAGCCAGCATTCAGTTCAATATCTCTTTGTTGCATGAAAGAAAATTCCTTGTAGATGTAGGATAAGATATTTACTGTTCTTAATACACGGCTAGTCTGTTCCCAGCATGCCACACTAGAGAAGTGTGGAAATTCCTACAACCTAGATATAGTTTTCACTAAGATTTTTTTTTTAACCGGGGTATCATTTTTACCTCAAAATGTCTGAGAGATCCACACAGCTGAAAGTAAACAATGGCTTCGACGAATATTTTTCAGAATGTGAACAACACAGACAGACCCGATTTTGTATGTTTGTGTTGGGTGGGGTGGTGGGGGTGTGTGCGGTGTGTGTGTGTGGGGTGTGTGTGTGTGTGTGTTTCTTGTGGGTGTATTTGTGGATGTTTTACCTTAATCCTCCACTCCTACAATGTTGCTCAGGGCTTATATTTTGCCTGTTGATATATTGTGACCTTTGAGGAATAGTGAAGGGTGGAAATGAGGAGGAATGTGGTTTATCCAGTGTCGATGGTCTTGGGCTTTTCTTCTGAGGGCTGGGGTCCACTGGGAAGATCTTCTGGCATTTTAGCAGTACCTCCTGGAACTGGCTGCGCCAACAACTTGCTAAGCATCGCCCGCACCTGATTGCTTCTTCTTCTCAAGATTCCACACATTCTTCCCCCAGGACTCCGGGAATGCAGTTTATCCAGGTTTGCACTGGTTCTTTGTATTGAGTTTCAGGGCCTGCTCCTGGCAAAGCTGAATGGCATTGGCACTTGCACTCAGAGAAGAAAGGTTGTCATGTTCCCCCAATACTACATATACACTTCGGGCTGAGCCAAACCCAGATCAAAAGGTCTGCCAGTGTGGAGTTTTCCCCTTTGGGTGGCTCTCTTCAAGCAAATCTTCATGAAAATTGGGATTCCGAGAGGTCGGTTTGACCACAAAGACAGATCCGGAATGAGACAGATCCACCAGCCCACCAAAGGTCAATCTTTAAGTGCAATGTGGCAGAGTGTCCTGGTCACATATGCACAAGAGTCACATTTGCACATATGCATCCATTGCACCTTACTCTCAGTAGCATGATCTTCAAAAACGGACAGCTAAATATTTGAAGTTATACAACTTGAGGGGCCATATTTTCTCCAATCTATGTCAAGTCTTAATGGGGGCTCGTATGGCACATGCAGTCTGAAAGATCAACAAATGTGATGATGATGATGAACAGAATGTTTTTGCCTAGAGAATATTCATTTACTTTAGAAAAAATTGGAAGTGCTCATATACCTGCCAAGGTTTTTCAGTCTACTTTGTACTTGAATTCTGTGTGTGTGTGAGAGAGTGTATTTCAGTATGGGTGAGTGTGTGTTCACACACAACCTGCAAATGAGTAGTGGGAATATAATTCCAGTTACTTTTCAGTTTGGACAATTACTTTTCGGTTTGGACAAGAATGGGCAGCCCCAAGGTTCTCGTGCCCACAGGACAGGGACTTTCTTTGGGATCGTCACTTTCAATCAATCAGTTAATCAATCAAGCTTATTTACTGAGCATCTACTGTGTGTTGAACCTTTCCCTAAGAGATTGGGAGAGCATACTACAACAGAGTGGTTAGACACATTCCCTGCCCATATCGAGCTCATAATAATAATAATAATGATGGTATTTGTTAAGCGCTTACTATGTGCAAAGCACTGTTCTAAGCACTGGGGAGGTTACAAGGTGATCAGGTTGTCCCACGGGGAGCTCACAGTTTTAATCCCCATTTTACAGGTGAGGTAACTGCAGCACAGAGAAGTTAAGTGACTTGCCCAGAGTCACACAGCTGACAGTTGGCGGAGCCGGGATTAGAACCCAAGACCTCTGACTCCCAAGCCCATGCTCTTTCCACTAAGCCACACTGCTTCTCTATTGCTGAGCAAAAACCTCAGCTATGCCTGGAGAACACCGCCTCCCATTCTCATCCCCTTCGGATGCCCAAAATTGATTCCTTTTTGAAGTCAGGAGACTTTCTCCCTCACCCTGCAATTCTTGTTACCTAAATCCTCCCTTGTAACTGGTGCTGTGTAAAGAGAACAGCTTACGTCACTAGTTGAGTGATTCATTCCTCTGAGGAGTGAGCGGTTAACTTGTTCTAGAAGCTTCTGGGCTTTTCCCCCTTTTCTACATATAGTACAATCAATATTGCACTTTAGAAAACATTGCACTAGCAAACGCACATCCTGAAATGCATTCATGTCTTGTGCCCATTGCATTTAGTTAGAGAACTCTCCTTGCAGCAGCAAAGGTCTAGTGGAAAGAGCACAGGCTGCGAGTCAGTAGATCTTTCTTCTAACCCCAGCCCTGCCTCTTGCCTGCTGGGTGGTCTTGGGCAAGTATCTTAACTTTGTGCTTCAGTTTTCTCATGTTTGAAATGAGATTTAACACCTGTTCTCCCATCTATTCGTACTATTACCCCATAATGTGGAAAAACGGAACTGTGTCCAAGCACAGCGTGGCTTAGTGGAAAGAGCACGGGCTTAAGAGTCAGAGGTCATTGGTTCTAATCCTGACTCTGCCACTTGTCAGCTGTGTGACTTTGGGCAAGTCACTTACTTTCTTGTGCCTCAGTTACCTCATCTGTAAAATGGGGATTAAGACTGTGAGCCTCACGTGGGACAACCAGATTACCCAGTATCTATCCCAGTGCTTAGAACAGTGCTCGGCACATAGTAAGTGCTTAACAAATACCAACTTTATTATTACAGAGCTTTGCACACAGTGAGCACTCAATAAATGCAATTATTAATAATGATAACAATAATAATAATGATACCCTGGTTATTTTGTATTTATCCCAGTGTTTACTACAGTGCTTGGCACATAGTAAGCATTTAAACAAATACTATATTGCATTTCCTACTACGGTCCACGAGGCTTACTTCACCAACCAACCCACTGTTCCTTGACCTTGTCTATCTCATCACTGACCTCTTGCCCACATCCTCCCTCTGGTCTGGAACTCTCTGCCCATTCATACTCAACAGCCCATCACTCTCCACCTTCAAAGCCTTATTTAAAGTGACATCTCTGCCGAGAGGCTTTTCCCAAATAAGCCCTCATTTCCCCTACTCCTTTCTCCTTTCTGCATTCCTAACTGTGGTATTTGTTAAGTGCTTACTGTTTGCCAGGCACTGTACCGAGCGCTGGAATAAATAGAAGATAATTGGTTTGGACACAGTCCCTGTCCCGTATGATGCTCAGAGTCTTAATTCCCATTTTACAGATGAAGAAACTGAGTCACAGAGAAGTTAAGTGACTTGCCCAAGGTCGTAGAGCAGATAAGTGGCAGAATAGGATTAGAACCCATGACCTCTGGCTCCCGGGTCCATACACTATCCATTAGGCTATACTGCTTCACTTGGATTTGTACCCTTTATTCACCCCATCCTCAGCCCCTCAGCACTTAAAGTAGATAGCTGTAATTTTTTCCATGTCTGTCCATTCCTCTTGACTCCTTGTGAGCTACTAATCAGTCTGTCAATGATATTTACTGAGAACGTATTATGTGCAGAGCACTGTACGAAGCTCTTGAGAGTACATTACAATACAAATATATTCCCTGCCCATAACAAGCTTACAGCCTACTAATGACCAATTTTGTTATATTGCATACTTACCATGCACTTAGTACAGTACTTTGCAGACAGTAAGTGCTTAATAAATTTAATCAATTGATTGGCATTATTATTATAGTTATCATCATTATGCTTGGCCTCAGAAATTTCCATGATAGAGATATCTCTCTAGGCGTTATTCTGAATATTCCCATAGGTAAACTTCCCAGCCATGGTAGCATTTTTGAACATAATAATAATAATGATGGCATTTATTAAGCGCTTACTATGTGCAAAGCACTGTTCTAAGTGCCGGGGAGGTTACAAGGTGATCAGGTTGTTCCACATGGGGCTCATGAATGACAAGTTACAGAGACAAGCACTGATTTCATTTTAACTGATTTATTTTGCTACGCAGCTGTTCTGTTGTCTTTCTCTTCAATCAGAGAACATAGCTAAAATGCTCCGGTTTTCATTCTTGTAAATCTCATGTACCGTAAAACTCCCTGGCACCCTCTGGAACATGAGTGGTAAATTGCCAAATCATTTTAAAATAACCCTAAATCAACCTTGGGATAAAATACTACCATTAGTAAAAGGGAAACAGATCAGAAAGTCATTACTGAAGTTAGAATACAGTGAGCCAAGATGATAAAACCACAATCCCATCAGTTTGTCCATTATGAATGCTTCTTCATTGGAGCTAACAGACAGGGTTAGTGGGATAGGGCATGCCAAAGAAAGGAATTTCCAAGTCTTTCACTGCAGCTTGGTTTTACCATTTTAACCTTGCCTAAAAATTTACAGCCAAGTAATTAAGAATGAACAATGGAATAGATTCTATTTGGGCTGCTAATAGGATGTAAACAATTTAATGCCCTTACTGAAGAATTATGCTGGAACAGTCCCCATGTAAACCTTCCCTGGCCTAAATCAATGTAAAACATCAATCAAAACTGCAATGAAAATTAGATTGAGTCCTCAAGTTAAAAAAAAAATGGCTTTCCTCAGAAGATCAGAAAATAAGAACCTTTGAAAACATACTAATAATGGGCTTTCTTGGAAGATTTAAGCACTCCTGCTTTTAGCTCTGCACATGGACATATTTCCAGGATGTGTGGTTGTACAAAAACTAAAATTATCTGAAATAGGAAGTGAGATATATTCCAAGAAGCTTATTCAAGGAAAACCCTAGGGTTGAAACGGTTTCATACTGGAATGTAAGCAGGATTGAGGTCATCCAGTGATATTATTTAGAAGCAAATGTGGTAATCGTGAAATATGCATCAGCCAAAATGCCAAAAACTCAAAAAGCCCCTCATCTCCCAAGGTTAAATGCAGCTCCACCCATACTCTGTCTGTAGAATTTAGTTTCCCATTTGACTAGTGTGATTTCTGGGTTTTTGGTCTCGGTGCTTACCTTTTAAAAATAAAAGAAAATGATGCAATCACATGGAGCTGGAGGTCCCAAGAGAGGAAGCACAAAACCAGTAGAAAATACTTCAGGGTTATAAACTACGTATTAAAGTTTTAGAGCTTTGGGATGGATGGAAGAGAAGCAGATGCAAAAACCCACAGGGGGGCAGATCCTGCATCAAAGCCATAAAAATATACAACCGCTTTAATGGGCAATTATTCTTTGCATTTGTGCTCTGGTTTGAATTTGTATGAGACTGCCATATGCCTGAAGAAAGGTGGGCCATCAAAATGGATGCATGAATCTTTCTTTTCCCTACTCTTCATCTTACCTCTCAAAGTCATCTAAATGTTCTAATTCTGAAATAATTTTATGCTGATTTGGGGTTGAGTTAGTCTGTGAGTTATTTAGTATGGGGGATTTTAATTTTAGGGAGTACAATTCACATTTACATTAGTTCCCTGGTTCAGCAGGATTTCCCTCGGGGAACTCCCATCACAAGTCCAGGGCGATTAATTAAAAAATAGCATAATAAGTTGTAGGCTGAGGTGAGATAAATAGAATTAGCTATATTTCAGTGAGTGAGTATTTAGGAGCAGAATGCTATGTGACAAAAATCAATGTAAATATTCAAATATCCTGATCAGTGTTCCAAAGTATTTTGAAATTCCACCTCATTTAAATAAATCTTAAATACATGCACCTCTAACTGAGCACACAGCACTAACCCTAACAACACTAAGTCAATATATTTGAATATTTTCCAGTAGGAAGTTTGCTACCTCAAAAAAGATTAGTTCTTTGCATAATATTAAAATCAAAATTAAATTAAAATTTAAATCATGCAAAGGCTGTCTAAATTTAATTTCTGATTGACAGTTGCATTTTCAAAATATCAGCTACTAAAAAACTTGCTTATGCATATCAACAAAACATAGGTCCGCTTAAGGTGATAGGATGAGCTCTGTTGTTATTGGACTCGAAAAGCACTGTACATGAAACAAATACTTGGGGTTATTGGAACAAGCCATTCCCTTACCACTGCAGAAACACATGTAAGTATTTAAATACTGTTGTTTAGGAATGAATACATCTACATTTTGGACAAACAGCTTCTTATAGGACAATCTCATTTGAAATGCATTAAAAGGAAAACAAAAATTTCTAATTAATGTACATGTCTAATCACCATTCTCCACATGGAAGAGTAATTTTTCACTGTTCATTTGCTCAGTTTAATCTCAAAACTGACATAACAGAAATGCAATGGCCTATAAATCTGCTCTCATTTGTTTCTTTAATATTCATATTCCATTGAACTCCGGCTGCTTGTTGTTGCAGTTGATTACAACATGCAAAAGTGTCGATAAAAATATTATGAAAGACAAGATGCACTTCTTCATGGCTGCACATGCCACTTATTTGGAAAAAGACAATAAATGGCTTGTGGATACTCCCTCAGCCCTCGGCATGGCAGGCGATTAGTGATTAATTACCTTGCTGTAAATTGACATGGAAAAAGGAAATTGACACAGTCCTGATTAACCTTTTACGGGAGATAGTTACTTAGAAAGTATCAAGTGCTATAACTGAATCATTTTACAGCTCACCATGGTTCGAAAGTTATGGTAAAAGTCATATTAACCAAAAGCTTCTATGCAGTTGTAAACCTGCCAAGTTTGCAGTGAAGGCAACGTGTACATGTTCAGTCTTCCACAAAGGAAGAGCAATGACACGTGCCTTCTGAGACGGTTGATATACTAGTTCCATTCAAAGTGAACAAGATTTCTCACGTAGTATGGACACGCACCACTCTGGTGGAAGAAGGCTGAGTCAATCATCCAGTTTGAAGTCAAATGTCACTTTATCCTGAATTCTCCAAGCAACTTCCAATTTCCTCAAACTCTGCTTTACTAAAGCCACTTCCCCAAAGGAGAACACAGTAATCCTACAGGTTGGCGGAAAGAGTGCCGTGCTTAAGAGAAATGGCAGACAGTTCCTATCAACCAGGAACCAATGTTTTGACATTTCACTACAGTGACAGAAATGCATGACCTTCTAAGCTCACTTTTTTTCCACAGGTTGAACACATTTGCATGCTATCCTTCTCTATCCATTCAGGGTTAAAATGTCTCCACTCATGACCGTTTTACTGTATTAATGGATTAAGATCACAGCTGTATTCTTTGAAAGGATGCTGCGTCTATCTAAATGTCTCAACTTCCTTGGAGTCATCCCTTGGAGCAGCTCTGATCATTTCTTTAAGGTGACAACAACTTATAATCTCTTACCTATAGAGAGAGAGATCGTTTGTTATCAGATAGGCAGCACTATTTATTTTTGATTTGTACGGGCCCAGGAATTAATTTTCTTTTCTTTGGCCCCTGCATTAAGACTGCCTGAATCTCTCTGGCATTTTAAGTTATGACCACCAAAGGATGGTCTGTAGTTTAGAGGAACTGCATGACTTTAACCATGGTATTTGAATTGTGATCTTGTTGCCCACCACTTAATTTGGGGCTACATCAAGAAATCCTGTACAGATTGGTAGCAGCTACTAAATCAACTCCTTCTCTTTGCTATGGAAGAGCTCTCTTGGGTCCAATGGGTAGTGGTGACATAAAGTGAGAAGACTTTCCATTAACTGTTATAGGGATGGCTGGCAAAGCCCTTGAAAGAAAGGAGCAAAGGTCTTCCTTGTTCCCTCAGAAATTCCCTCCTTGACCATAAATCAGTGCTTTGGGGCTGCACAAGATAAGCTATGGATTTTCTGAGTCTAGATTAAGTTTTCGTCAATGTTAATGCATTACAGCCATTTCCTTTCAAGGCCAACAGCATGGTCTAGTAGAATGAGCATGGGCCCAGGAGTTGGAGGAACTGGATTCTAATCCTGGTTCTGCTACCTGTCTGCTGTGTGGCCTTAAGCAAATCACAAACTTCTCAGTGCCTCAGTAAAATGTAAAATGGCAATTTGAGCCCCTTGTGGGACATAGACTGCATCCAACCTCATTATCCTGTATGTACCCCAGTGCTTAGTATGGTGCCTGACACATAGTAAGCACTTACCAAATACCATTAAAAATACTACTCTTCTTTTAGCATTCTTTCATAATACCTCTGTGGAGTTTTAATGCTGGTATTTCTTACAGTTTTTGTCACATTTTAAGATTACTTTTGCAAAGTGTACTTTGTCATTTACAGTTCTCTTCCCCTTATGAATATTTGAGGCATTTTGATTGACTTAGAATGATTAAAAACTATTTCAATTCAGCATTAAGATCTATTTAGAAAAGAGAAGGGAGATATTTACTCCAATACACAAGGTGCCATTTTGATGATTAGGTTTGAATGACTGATAACACTATGGAATGTAAATATTTTCGGATATGCACATTAAAGTATCATATTCAAACCATGCTACCGGTACAGATTTTCATTGCTTTTGATCATATAAGCAAGTTTATTGTTTTATCACCGTTTTAGTTTCTTCCAAGGATCTTGGGAATGCATCAGTATACATTATTTCCTTTGGGAAACTAGACTTCATTTAGCACTCTTTCACTTAACACTTCATTTTCATGGAGCCAATTAAGCACATTCATTGGGGTATAGCAATATTTAGGTTAGGGAGGCAAATACAATTTTCAAAGCTCTGTAGGTCTAATGAGTAATTACACCTTCCCATTTCCCTTCTTCTGACTCATTTTTTGAGACTTCTTGAGTCAGAAATGCCTGGACAGGTTTACTACTGCATCAGCCTCTTCGTTGACCTCCCTGCTTCCTGTGTCTCCCCACTCTAATCCATACTTCACTCTGCTGAAAATGTTCAGTCCACCTCTCCCCACTCCTCAAGAATCTCCGATAGCTGTCCAACCACCTTCACATTAAATAGCAACTCTACCATCTACTTTGAAGCACTCAATCAATTTGCCCCTTCCTACCTTCCCTTATGGATTTCTCACTGTGGTTCGGCCAGCACAATTTGCCCCTCTAGCACCAGTTTGCTCGTGCTGCGATTTCATCTACCAAATCACCGATCCTATTCCCAAGTCCTTCATTTTTACCTGGAACCAGGTAAAAAGAAAATCACTTCCATACCATATAAGAGAGACAAACATTCTCCCCACCTTCTAAACCTTACTAAAATTACATCTACTCCAAGAGTCCTTCCCAAATTATGCCCTTTTTTCTCCTATTCCCTCTCCCTTCTGAGTCAGCTATGCACTTTAAATACCCTTTAAATACCTCATCACTGGTCCCACAGTATTTATGTACATATCCATATTTTTTTATTTATATTCATGTTTGTCTCCCTCTCTAGACTGCTTAGTTCCTTGTGGATAGGGAACATGGCTACCAACTCTGTTGTACTGTACTCTCCCAAATGCTTAGTACAGTGCTCTGTACACAGTAACCACTCAATAAAAACCATTGATTGATCATCTGGCCATGTCTGCAAAAGCCAAATCAATAGCCAGATATACAAATGTTGTGGAGAAAATTGGTACATCTGCAATGCTGTCATAAGCAATTTGGAATTTTTGCTAATTCCAAGGACAAAAATTCAAAAATGCAGTGCAGATGATGCAGGACTAAATGACAATACTGATTTGTTCTTGGTTACGTAGCATTGTCCTCCGCCTTAGTAAGGGACTGAGACAAGTGTTACCTGGTAACACTTGTTCTTTAACATTGACAGTAGCAGGAGAATTTCAGAGTTGGTTTGTCTCCATTTATCTATCGTCCCACTCGCTGTCCCTACAAACCCACTTGCCAATAGATATAACTCTTGAAATCTCACTAAAGGATTCTGACAGACTAATTTTTCACAGACTTACGGGCTGGTTTTCATTTGTCTTGAGACATAGCAATAGCAGGAGAGAAATACAATGCACACTTTAATTCTGAAGGTGATATATTTTGAAAGGAGATTTTTTTTTATGCTGAGAATGTGTCTATACAGACTAAATGAAATGGGAAGTTGAACAACTGTTGGATATGGTGAGCAATATAAGTAGCCTACCTGGATGATTCTAGATATATACATCTAAATTTACATTTGCAAATCTTGCTATTGTTTTGGTCTTTGTAAGCATGGTATAAACATCCTAGCTGGATAGTTCTACAAGAAAAAATATACACATATATATTAACAAACAAATGTGCAGACACAGGTATATGTACATAGGTATATATACATACACATGTATATATATTTATATACACACATAAATAGATATATGTGTACACATACACACACAAATCCAGCTTTTTCCCTTTCCTAGCAGTGGGATTTGCCTTGATTCATTGCTTCTTTTCCCTATGATTTTGATGGTATTAATGGTCTTGAATGAAAATAATACTAGTTTGCCATTGCTTTAGAGTTAGAGGGACATGACATCAATGATCTGTGCTGTAACTTTTTATGGTGAATATGCCATATTAATAATAATGGTAATAATAATGGCATTTCTTAAGCGCTTACTATGTGTGAAGCACTGTTCTAAGCACTGGGCGAGATACAAGGTGATCAGGTTGTCCCACGTGGGGCTCACAGTCTTAATACCCATTTTACAGATGACGTAACTGAGGCTCAGAGAAGTTAAGTGAGTTGCCCAAGGTCACACAGCAGGCATTCCTACTTGGTCCCAAATAAGCACGCTTCCTACATAAAACCAGGCTTCATTGGCAATAGTTGCCCTGCTTTTCTTGCCAATGAGTGAAGCCTATTTTGGATTAGGCCTGGGCACACATGAAACACTAAAATGGTTTTCCTGACTTTCTTATCAAAGAGAGGCCTCTTAACTTGAAAACTAAAAGCCAATTTAGGTTCATGGATTGCAGAATTTTCCTCAAAATCCATAATCTCAATGTTCTTAAAATAAAATGATCTTTTCCCCCAGTTATATTTGTGGGTCTCCAGTCATTTGGAGGACAATTTCAGGCATGCTTTTAAGTGATTTTCACATTATTAATGTTCACCACTGTAAGATTTTTTTAAAAGCCACAAATAGATGCAGTTTCAAAAGACATATCAAAAATTCTTTAGCTCCTCAATTTACAGGAACACAATTTTTGCAGTGTGAAAGTGATATTTGCGACGTGCCTACTCAAATATTCTGAAAATTCCCCAAGGGCAGGATTTTTGTAAGATTTCATTCAGCCAAGGGAGAATGAATCTCAATTCTGGAGTGTTTAACTTGGCACGGCAGCACAAGTCATTTGCAAAGGTATTTTCTGTTGTAAGAAGGAGCAATAAAAGACAAAGAGCACAAAGCTGAAAATACAATGCTGTGATTCATTTTAATTTAGATGAAGCGATTTGCCATAATCTATTAAGTTTGACAAAATGTGAATCGGTTTCAATTTAGTTTTTAGGCAGCCTAATGCAGAAACCAAATAATTTATACAAATAATTATTTTAAGGCATCGACAAAATAAAAGTTGTTTAATCATTCATGACCTAAAAACTGCCTCAGATGGCAAGTCCACTCACTGAAAAGCCTCCCCAGCAGGAAATAGCACAGAGGAAGGTAATGCTGCCTCAAAGTGCTTTCAAGCTGGATTTTCAACTGACCTGTAGCAGTGCTTCCCAAACGTTTCAGTTCCAGGATCACTTAGATGGGGCAAAATTCCTTCCACTTCCTAACAGAAGTAAGTCATGGTGGGCTCTAACTCTCAGTTGCTTCCCCCAAAGAGCCTGTTTTTGGAATTGAGAACACACAACAGTTGACCTGTTCCAACATCAGCTTCCAACTTCCTTCAGCTTGGGTGCAAATGAGGAAAGAGACACCCATCTACATGTACAGTGCTGAGCTATAAGACAACTCTAGGACTCCGAAAAAGGAGATAGACTGAGAGCCTTCTTGACTGGGGGAACATAGCCATAGGGAAAAAAAATCTACATGTATTTAACTCATCTGACAAGGTTTATACATTTTAATTGGTCCCGGATGATAAATTTTCATGGGGACAAGAATAACAACTGTTAAACTAGATTTTAACAGTGTCTAAGACATGGCCATCTGTGGGTGGAGAGTTTATAAATATGAGTTTATATATACATGGATGTAAAGGAAAACTGGTCTTAATATCCATTAGAATCTAGGTCAGGGTGAACAGATCCTAGGACCTACTCCAATGCCAACAGGAAAAGGAATCCAAGGAATGGAATGACATCCAAGGCCCAACAGAGAGATTTCCACCCCACCAGGGTCAAAGCTCAAACACTTTAGGGGGTACCAACTCTTGGGCATCTGACAACATGTCACCTCTCTTCTGGATCATCTATGGATACCGGCATTCCAGGACCAAATGTGTTCACAGAGCAGCTCCCAGCTCTGCATTGTCTAACCCCCTTTCTCTTAAATGGACAACTCATTGATAAGGAAAAGGCTGGAAAAAGTAATAAACCAGCAACCAAGATGAGATTTCACTAACTCATACTGGGTACCTCAGTGCCCCTTCTGCACAGTGGTAAGGCCTGCGGTACTCTGACTACTTGGGTAAAACCAAGAAGAGAAATGGAAATTTCCCAGTTTATAATAGAGGTGATGAGCCTAAGTAATAAAATCTGGAAAAAGGCCAAAATCAGCATTGTATGTATTTTTAATACTGCTTTTCAAACTCTGATTAAGGATGCTTCCTTCCTTTATCATTAAAGACTTAGCATTCGGAAAAAAAAAGATCGTAGATACTATAGCAGGCCATTCCCTGATAAACATAAGAAAAAGTGAGCATTAAAAATACCACCTGTCAACAGTATCACAGGACCAAAGGTTTCTGGGGAATTTCTTTGAACAACTGCCTCACCGCCTTTCAAAAACATCTCATCTTTGCCTTGTTGTTTTCTGGTTGCTCATGAACTAGAATCCCAGGGCAACATAGTTTATTGTTTTAATATCTGTCTGACACAAAGCAAAAGGATTCTCTAGTGACTCCTTATCTGTCATATGTATTTCTGAGAAAGAAATATCAAGACAAATAAGATGTAGGGGCCATACTGTGGATGGGAGTTTTGCCACTGGCTGCCTTTTTAAAGGAGAAAGTCCAAAATGTGATGATACAGGAGACACAGTCTCTATTGAGATCAATAACAAAAATAGAGATAGGTATTATTCTTTGAAAATGGGATCTTTTTTGACTCAGACTCTCTCAAATAGCAGACAGAGCCAACTAGCTTTGTAAGTCTCCCTTAAAAAAAATTATTGTGAATGACTTGGGTAAATGAGTAAGCTTAGCCAAAATAGCTGACAAATATCATGAAATGAAAGTACTCTTCTTGGGAAAAATGAGGTAGAAAATATTCTTGTTCATATTCCACATGGGGTGTACCACGTAAAATATTTGTGGGGGAAATTTTTGACTGGAGACATAGCAGAGTATGGGGACGTTTATTCATTCACTGAATCATATTTAGTAAGCACTTACTTTGTGCAGAGCATTGCACTTCGGAAGGTGCAAGACAAGAAGATGAAGGGCAGGGACCCAAGTCAGAGCAAACAACAGCAATGAAAAAGAAGGGTGATTCTGGAGTCAAAAAATCAAGTAATCAATCAATAGTACTTACTGAGTGCTTACCTTGCACGTAGCCCTGTACTAAGTAAGCACTTGGGAGAGTACTATACAATATAATTGGTTGACACGTTCCCTGCCCACAATGAGAAGCAGTGTGGCTCAGTGGAAAGAGCAAGGGCTTGGGAATCAGAGGTCATGGGTTCTAATCCCGGCTCCCCCACGTCTGCTGTTTGACCTTGGGCAAATCACTTAACTTCTCTAAGCCTCAGTTACCTCATCTGTAAAATGGGAATTAAGACTGTGAGCCCTAAGTGGGACAATGTAATCACCTTGTATCCCCCCAGCGCTTAGAACAGTGCTTTGCACATAGTAAGCACTTAACAAATGTCATTATTATTATTATTATTATTATGAGCTTGCAGTCTAGAAGGGGAAGACAGACGCTGAAGTAATCTAAGCTGTGTGTCCAACACCATAGTCAGAGTTTATACCAAGTTGACTTAGGTTTTCACTTGCCCAGACATGGGAGCTGAACAAGATGAACTTCTGTAGCTACTCCAACTTAATAATTCCATATTTTCACCATCATATTTGCTCCTTTCTTTTTCTTCTTCTGTGTTCTTTGCATACGTGTCCAGCTACAAAAGGTGTTAGAGATGAGAAGGACAAGTTTTTTTTTCTGGGTTTTTGTTTATTTTTAATGATAATGAGGAATTCGTTTTTGGTTGGGGAAATGGTCTCTGCTGAACAGTAACTCTGCTCTACTTGGTTTAGACACCCAACCAACTAACTGCTGCATGAAGAGCTAAAATTCAGAAATCAAAAGAAAGGAGGGCAGAGGAAATATTTTAAGGGCCTAATAAAACAAGACTCCCTAAAATGACAATTTAGATAATGGGATTGGGAAGCAATTGCCAAGGGTAGACCAGCATGGCGCATTGCTGTAAAGATTGGAGTGGCTCTTTTTGAACAAAACCTTCACAAAGACACAAGGAAGAAAAAAAAAGAAGTAACACCAGGTACTGGAAACATTACACATAATAATTCAAGGATCAGCCTTTTTGATATACACAATATACCATGGTCTGTGTGTCTCAAATTGGCCTTTTCAGCCATTCTCTCACTCATCCGTGAATTTCATCATTAATATTGTCTTCTTGAAATGTGAAGGATAACTGAGACCTCTAGGGTCTCATTTACCTTAAAGAGACCTCCTGACATATAGGCAGAGTTTAGGGCAAGAAGAAAATAATTCTTAACATTTATAGTAACCATTAAATGCTGTGTCTTCACCCCAACAACCTATTCCTCCCTCAGGTATCAGCATTAGAGTGTCGTTTCACTATTCCAAGGCACATTGTCTCCCGAGTCCTCTGCGGGCCATCTATTGATATAGCCCATTTCCATGCCCAAAATCTTGGTCTGGGTGAGTACAAGACTGAAAGTGAAGGGCTGAGTGATGCTATGTACACTAGGATCATCATCAGTGGTATTTATTGAGTGCTTGCTGTGTGCACAGCACTGCACTAAACACTTGGTAGGGTTCAACTACAACCCATTTGGTAGACACGTTCCCTGCCCATGATGGGCTTACATTTGAGAGGACCAATTCCAGACTGAGTCTCATCCTTTGTTTCTAATGGGAGGCTCCATCATCAACCACTGAAATCAGTTGGGGAAATTCAAGTCAAGCCCTGATTATTTCTAACACCCTGTCTTAGCCCTGGTTTGGAAATGCCAGTGGAAAGGAAAAAGGGTGACAAGGGGGAGGGATTAAAGATGGGCATTTATTTATGGTTTGTAACTTGCAGATGGCACAGTGAAAGCTCATCAAGAGCTTCCTGATAAGCTGCTAAAATTCAACATTTCCTTTGGAAAATTCCCTCCCATTGGAGGATTTTACTATTATGAAAAATAAACGATTGAACATTTTAGAGAACAGATCTGATTTTGCCATGATGGACACTACTATTCCTATGTTCTGGTTATTCCTCTTGAAAAAGATGTGTTTGCCTCAGAGAAGGCACAGAGCAACAGTCCACGAACATCAAAATGATGCCAGAATATTGATACAGAAAAAAAGAAACTTTTAGGGAAAAATAGATTCAAGCAATAAATATACTTAAGGGGTTATAAAAGGACAAAATGTTTGATAAAATTAGAGAATGTTTCCAGATAAAATAACAGAAGTAGCCAGGAGAGAGAATATCAGTGACAATCCTTTAGATAGCAACCTCACTTCGGGCAGGCAATGTCTCTTCCAACTCTGCTGTATTTTCCCAAGTGCCAGTACAGTGCTTTGCACACATAAAGTACTCAGTAAGTACCATTGATTGGTTGATACATTTGGATTTGAAAAGAGGTTCAGTATGGTTTGTTGAAAATAATTCCAAATATATATGCTTAGCGATTCAATCATGTTTTGGAGATATTTAAAAAATTAAAAAAACTGCAAGAGCTGTATATGACACACAGAGGAAAAGAGAGTGCAAGTGAAATAGACATTCTGCACGGTTTCCCTTCCTCAATGTGCACATGGGGGAATAGGGCCCAACTCTACATGTGGAGGTGGGGAGAAGGAAGAAACAGTGGAAACAATGGAAACAATGATCTCCGAAACACATTTCAGGCAGGCTGGAGCTTACTGTGGAATTACAGAATATACATATCTGAGAAAAATGCAAAAATCAATAATGGGTTGAACTTTAATAGCTCAATCTTGTGTCAAACTGTGGGAACTGGCCTACTGAAGAATGATAGATCTTGCTGCTTTGTTTATTCTCCTCTTTTGTTTTAAACACCTGCAAGGCAGCGGATTAAAAAAGCAGGTTAATCAAACTAGCGGATTGAACATAATTGAAGGTAACAAGTGGACCTTAGACAGCTCCACCACTTGTTTGCTGTGTGACCATGAGTAAGTCACTTAATTGATCTGAGCCTCAGTTACCTCATCGTAAAATGCAGATTAGAACTATGAGCCCCACATGGGGCACAGACTATGCCCAACTTGATTATCTTATATCTACCCCAGTGCTTGGCACATAGTAAGTGCCTGACAAGTACCATTAAAACACTTCACAAGACCCACCACTCTTCACACCTTCAAATCAATCAATCAATCACATTTATTGAGCGCTTACTGTGTGCAGAGCACTGTACTAAGCGCTTTCAAAGCATTATTAAAACCACATCTCCTCAAAGAGGCCTTCCCTAAGTCTTCATTTCCCCTATGTGCCCTCCCTTCTGAATCACTTATGCATTTGGGTCTGTAGCCTTTAAGCACTTGATAGACACACTACCCTCAGCCTCACAGAACCTATAGACACTTATATATATATATATATATATATACAATTATTATTACTATAAGGAGCTTACATTCTAGATCGGGAGGTAGACATTAAAATAAATTATGCATATATAAGTTATATATATAACTTATATAAGTTATAACTTATATAACTTATTTATGCATGATTTATTTTAATGTCTACCTCCCCATCTAGAATGTAAGCTCCTTATAGTAATAATAATTGTATATATATATATGTATACATATACATATACTATATATACATATACATATATATATATGTACATATATATATATATATAACTTATATATGCATAATTTATTTTAATGTCTACCTCCCCATCTAGAATGTAAGCTCCTTATAGTAATAATAATAATTGTGATGGCATTTGTTAAGCACTTACTATATGCCAAGCACTGTTCTAAGCACTGGGATAGATACAAGGTTGTCACATTGTCCCACGTGTGGCTCACAGTCTTAATCCCCATTTTGCAGATTAGGGAACTGAGGCCCAGAGAAGTAAACTGATTTGCCCAAGGTCACACAGAAGACAAGTGGTGGAGGCGGGATTAGACTTTCAGGCCCGTGCTCTATCCACTACACCATGCTGCTTTTCTATGTTCAGGGAATGTGTCCATCAACTCTGTTGTAATGTACACTCCCAAGCACTTAGTAGAGTGCTCCGCATACAGTAAGTGCTCACTAAATATCGCTGGTTGATTGCTTGAATGCTGAAAGAGATGGAGATATTGCTCTGAGAGGCGCCTGCATCTTCATTAGCAGCGTGGCTCAGTGGAAAGAGCACGGTCTTGGGAGCCACAGGTCATGGGTTCTAATCCTAGCTCCGGCACTTGTCAGCTGTGTGGCTTTGGGCAAGTAACTTAACTTCTCTGGGCCTCAGTTACGTCATCTGTCAAATGGGGATTAAGACTGTGAGCCCCACGTGGGATAACCTGATCACCTTTTATCCCCCCCAGTGCTTAGAACAGTGCTTCGCACAGAGTAAGCGCTTAACAAATGTCATCATTATTGTTATTATTATTACTCATTATGCACCTGCAATGCAAGGTGGTGGTGCAAACAGCCCTCCGGTTTTCTAACCAGGCTTGACAACATGAGCTGGGAGGAGTAAGAGTGGACAACTCCCAGGAACTTTGTATCCAGTTTCTAGTACCCGTTCAGGTGCAAAATGGAGGCCAGGATGAGGAGCTCTGGGGGAGGAGCAGGGAAGAAGAATAATATTTCTGCTGAACATTAAAGGATTTAAAGATGACTGGACAATCTCTCCCAAGGAGAGACAGATTTTAATAGTCTAGAGAAGCAGCATGGTGTAGTGGATAAAGAACAAGGCCTGGCATTCAGAAAGTCATAGGTTCTAACCCTGACCCTTCCACTTGTCTTCTGTGTGACCTTGGGAAAGTCACTTAGCTTCTCTGTGCCTCAGTTACCTCATCTTAAAATTGTGATTAAGACTGCAAGCCCCATGTAGAAACGGGACTGTGTCTAACTTTATTACCTTGCATAAACCCTAGCACTTGCTTGGCAGAAAGTAAGCACTTAACAAATACCATAATTATTATTATTATTACAAGCTATATATGTCCCAAAATATTCAGAGTCAGTAAGGAGAATGGTCATCTGTAAAAACCAGTGACAATAGGAAAAGGTCTACAGGAAGGCCTTTCTCAAGACTGTGGGAAGCTCAACTGCCTGTGTTGTTTTTAAAGTTTAAGATGGAAACTGCAGGAATTTTGGAGACTGTGTGCAGAGCACTGGAGTCTACACTCGCAAGCAGACAGTGAAGTTGGTTGGCATGACCCCTGCCCTCTCAGAGATTACAGTTCTGCCTATTTTGTGCGAATTATTTATTCTAAATTTAATGTGAATACTTAACTCTGCATATAAGTGTAGGCTTGAAGAATAATCATAAAACAAATTATTTTCAGAGGCAAAAAAGCATTAAACTTTGGATTATAGTACTTGAACTCAAAGTAATGCCTTGTTCTGTCTTGGACTGAACAAGTAGTAATTTAGGACTTTAGTTCCATTACAGAAAGTGCTGAAAGGTTTATCCTAAAAAGTGGAACAATATAGAGATGATCTGACTGGATTTGTGCCAATAAATCAGTTTGCAAAAATTTCATTAGAATCTATATACAATTTGACTTGCTTTATCAGCCTTTTGCTCCTGAGTGATATGAAACATAATAAACAAAGAGCTGATTTTGCATTTTTATTTCAGCTTCATTGTCCAGTAGTAGCTTCAAATCCGGTTTATTTTTCCAAAATGAAAATTAAGATTAATTTTCCTATATTCTAAGATTGATCATTGAAATAAAACTGACATTTAGTTATTTGATCAAGCTGATAGGGAAAATAGAGTGCATATTAATAGAAATTGTCCCACAGAAATTCTTTCTGGACCACTCTCTCCCATATTGATAGTCTTCACCAGTGGAAATCAATGAGAATGCTAAAGTCTGCTTCTGGCTACAACATTTCACCTAAAACAAAATCTCAATAGACTTGTATTTAGAAAACTTGACAAAAGTTTCCTGGCAGAAATCAAATTATCCCTCCTCCTAGTTAGAGTTCAAGAAAAATTAAGGGTAGAGCTTTTCAGTCATGGACCAAATGACTAAGGTCCTGAAATTTTCATTTACAAAATTGGAAGAATAAATAAAATTCCATTTTTTTCTTTCCTGAAAATACAATTTTTTTGGCAGCCACTAAGAGCAAACAATATTGACACTTGAAGACTGTCTAAATAGCCATTTCTAGAATTTAATTGTTTTTAAAAAGGAAAAACAAATTCCAAATTACCTATTATCCTAGCTTCTCAATAGGAATAGTTGATGCCTACTTATTGCTGGAATGCACCAATTCTAGATACATATGTATCTGTCCCAGAACTTAGAACAGAGCTTGACACATAATAAGGGCTTAACAAAGATCTTAAAAAAAATTAACCTCTATCTACACCCTGAATTGGAAAATGTGTAAAACATGTGTCACTGGACAACCTCATTTATAGCAATAATAATTCCTTTAAGAATATCATTTTCCAATATGGAGCCCAGTGGTATAATAATCTGTGTAAGTGCACTTATTATGTGTGCACAGGTACATTACACGCAAATCACTGTGGTAGCAGAAGTAACACAATTCAACATTCACGATTACCAAATGTCAGGCTGCATCATTTCTAGGAGATGAGGAAGTTCAAAACATCAATCCATTAAAGACAGCTACTGAAATGACTTTATTTTTCAGCAGTGTGACAGTGGCATTTTTTAGTGGACTATTCACCATTCTGAGGGCATATACTTTCAGCTGGGCTGAACTCCAGGGTCTACAGAGGTGTGCTGAACACTTAAACCACAATGACTGTGAGCCCCATGTGGAACAGGGTCTGTGTCAAACCTGATTAACTTGTGCCTATTCCAGTGCTTAGAACAGTGCTCTGCACATAGTAAACACTTCGCGTGCCCATTATTATTACTATTATTACTAATAATAACAATAATAAAAGTAACAATGTTTTCTTTCTCAGGATCTCTGCTCCTCACAACTCCACGGACTCAAACTTTCACATCTCCAAAATACAGAAACTCTTCTACTTACCCCAGATTGACATCTCTGAGTAATGAGAATCAGACAGCACGATAAAGTGTGACATAGTTTAAGGCCAGGATGCAGATGGACAATGAAAGAACATGTGGGGTAGTCTTAAAGTTCATTCTTGATACTATACCAATCTATAGGACATCACAGAACAAATCAACTCAGAATTGGTTACACTGTTCCTCTCTTCCCTTCCCACTTTGCTTCCCCCATTTTGTGCTTGTTGCTTGTAAGTGAGAAACAGTGAAGATATAAATCTGTGAAGTTGCAAGAAGCTAGATTCAAGACAGAAATCCAAGGCAACAGTCTTAGATGTTATGAGGTCCCTTATCTTCCTTTTGGCAAGTTGGGTCATAGAGCAGTTTATCTTAATAAGTATTAGAAAATAATTTTGGTCTGTTGGCCTCCAACCAGCCTTGCAAATAAGTGCTCTAGGACTGGCATCATGCACATATTATTTCCATCTTCCCCTAGAGAGACGATGTTTTTAGTGTGACGAGTGAATTGAGGGTAGTTCTCTCACCCAGCATACATTACATTTCTCGGTGGGCTGATGGGTCAGTGCCGATTCCAAAGCTATTCTACATCCATCTTGCCTTTTCTCAGATTTTCTTTGTATTACAAGAGAAAACATGACTAATGGCTTACATGCCCAGGTTAATCACTAACCTTCGTGACCCAGCATAGTTGCTGTTCTTTTAGTAAATATCTTGAAAATGTCTTGAAAACTCCAGGATTGCGGCATAGCCTCTTGGCGCTCTCACCTCAAATTACGCCTCAATCTCAGCCACAGTGACTTAATAATGCTCTGTTACCAGTCCAAGAGTGAAGGAAGCCAGAGGCTGCAACCAAGATGGCAACTGATAGAGTGGTTTGCTTTGTCCAGGCCCAAGGCCAGGCTGGCTCCACATTTCTGACAGAAGAACACTTGAAGGAGTGAGGAGAGCTAAGGAAATGGAAAATGTTTGCCTCGTTCCTTCTGGTTTTGAGTCGGTTAGCCTGGAGAAATGGAAAAAAGAATGGACTTCCGCGAGCCACTCACCTGATGCAGTTAGAACTGGCTAGTCGAGTTCTGCCATTCGCTTGCAATCTGACCCCAGGTCAGAGGATCTTGGAATCTTAGAGCTGAAAGGGACCCTGAGATGTCATTTGGGTGAGTCCAGGCCTCTAGGCAGCTGAATGACATCATTCAGGATCCACTACCTCCTTCCACTGCACTGTGTCATCTCCATACTCAGAGGAAAGAGCACAGGACTAGAAGTTAGGAGCCCTGGGTTCTAACTGTGGCTTCACCACTTGCCTGCTCTGTGTCACGATGCTCTGTGCCTCAGTTTTGCAACCTGTAAAATGGGGATTAAATGCCCTTTCCCTCCCTTTAAACTGCGGGCCCCATTTGGGACAGTGGCTATGTCTGATGTGATTGCATTTTATCTATCCCAGTATTTAGCACAGTTCTTGGCACATAGAAAGCTGTGAAAAAGCTGTGAGAAGCAGTATTATCTAGTGGACAGAGTGTGGGCCATAAAGACTGAAGAACCTAAGATCTAATTCTGACTATGCTACTTTTCTGCTGTGTGACCTTGGGCAAGTCACTTAACTTTTCTGGGTCTTGTTTACCTCATCTGTAAAATGAGGATTAGGACTGTGAGTCCCATGTGGGACATGGACTCTGTCTAAACTGATTAGCTTATATTTACCCCAGTGCTTAATACAGTCCATGGAATATAGTAAGCACTTAATACTGTGAAAAAGCAGCAAGAAAAAATTCCAATTATTATTATTATTGTTACAGTTAATATAGTGTTTGAGTGATTCCTGTCTCTTAGTGCTTTACTGAACTCACCCATTCCTCTTGGTGGCCAGGAAAGCAGTCCAGCATAATTTCTCATTTCATACCTCAGAATAGAGATTCAGTGGAAATCAATTCCTGAGTATCTGGCTATGGGGTAGGTGGGAATTTTTGCAAGAGAAACAATGTGACAAGGGGTAAATAATTATCTGTCATGTTTGTTAAAATTGCAAGGCAAGGCATGTCTGATTATTATTCCAAATTACCAGGACAACTGGGCTAACAATTGTGTTTCGTTCGTCGGGAAGTCCCAGCCTCCCAGGAAATGCTAGAAAAATAAACAAGTATTCTGGAATGGAGATTCTGGTCAGGCTACCTTGCATCCCTGCTACTCTTGCTCACTTTAAAGGCTTACCTTTCCAAGTCTGGGCGGGAGCATGCTCACTTCAGGATCTGTTTTTTTATTTATTATCTCATGTTGGGAAGGTAAAATGTGATAAGCACTATAAAAGGGCTTTGGAAAAATAAAGCACTATAAAAATACAAGGTATTATACAAGGTATTTATATAAAGTCCTAGAATGCTGTTGATGTTAGACACAAACTACTCTCAATCTACACCCAGGTCTTCTCCAGCTCTGGTTGTTTGCCAAGTGGGAAAGGGACAGAGCATGGGATTGGGTTAATGCTCTCATCATTCCTGTTTTCAACCCAAAGAATGTCAACAACTTAATCAATAATTATCATTCTTTTTAAGGACTACATTTAGTGTGGCCTTAAATACAAATAAAATAACTTTTTTGCCTGTTTTCTTTTTGGAAATCCAAGGCTCTCCATTTGTCACCTACATTTCTCCTAATTCCTCCTCAACTGAGGTTGCTGTGAGGATGAAGCCCTGCTTTTTTTTGCCAGAAGCAAGGACCCATGAAAAAGGGGATGAAGAGATTTCTCCCAGTAATTTCATTATTTAAACACTCCAGGTTCACTGCCCCTAAGACTCCCTCTAGACTGTGAGTCTCCTCGTCTAAACTGAAAGCTCATTTTGGGCAGGGAATTTGTCTAACCAACCCAGTCTGTTGTATTATATACTCTGAAGTGCTTCCTACAGTGCTCTGCACCCAAGTGCTCAATAAATACCACCGATTGATTAACCAAGAAGAGATCTCCATTTTCTTTCTTTCTCATCTCTTGGATTTTCTTTCCACTGGCTGGAGGAATGGGTTTGCTCATGTCAGAAGATGCTTTTTAATTCTCTTCCTTCTTAGTCTACCCAACTGAGCATTGCTCCAGCTTTGATGTCAGGGTCTTGTGGAGTAACTGGACAGTGGCCCATATGAACTTCCCCGACAGCAATGCAGATAGTTGTTTTCTTTCTCTGCACCTTCTAAATTAAGTATGGCTTCAGTCATTTGGAGACCTTTTGTCCACCGGGGGTTTTGATCCACTGGGAAGAGATGAGGGGGATCCAGCTTGGGTTATGCTTTTCCGTTTAAATCAGTCTGGCAAATTCACTCACAAGTAGGGTGACAAAAGGTCTGGTATCTTACTGGACAATCAGGTTTTCAGCTGATTTACCCATGGCCAGTTCTGATACAGTCCTCGGTGCTTTCGATACCTGTTTTTCATATTTCCTGTGCCTCCTTCACTTGGCTTCTGTCAGGACACTCTGTGACTCAGTCACTGGGTCTGACTTCACGTGGTTCTGGGAGAGGACTGTAAGGGTTCTTGAGAAAATGGGAGAATCAGAGTACCCCAGAGAGATGTTCTAGGTTCGGGCAGGTTAGGGCCACCTTGGGCAAAATCGAGCGGACGTCCACAACCTGGTGGCCGGGTGACATCATCACGTTATGCTGCTTGCCGGAATAGCGTATTGACATCAAGTATGCCTCGGGAAGGGGTCGAGGTTTTTGGAGTGTCGTCGCTGGCCACCCTTGCCACAAGACCTGTGTGAGCGTCTTCCTTCAGATGAGTGTATAGTCTGCATGTTTTAGGATTATCACTGGACTTTTCCTGTTAAAGCAACTCAAAAGCATTAAAAAGACCACAGGAGAGGGGGAAAATTGACTGCAACCAGCCCAGAATCCCCACATAAGATTTCTATCCTCTCTCCTCGATCCACTATAAATGTGTCACCTATGCGGATACAAATGGAGAGTCCCTAGTTCTACTGCAGCCGTGAGATAGTTGCTGATGACATCCCACCCACTGTTAAAAGTACCAAGATTCCCCTGGAAGTAAATGATTAACCCTTCAGTGTAAATTCCAGGTTTGAAGAATTGAATTCTTCCCTGAGTTTCCTATTCATTTAAGGCTCTAAACAGAAACTGATTTCCAGTGGCGGCTGAAGACCCGTTGCTCCACAGGGACTCCACAGGTCACACCCAGTCAGGGAGATGGTCAGGTGCTGAAAATTGGCCAGTGAGGGCTCTTGGTCTCCTTACCATTCATTCAATTGTATTCATTGAGCGCTTACTGTGTGCAGAGCACTGTACAAAGCGCTTGGGAAGTACAAGTTGGCAACATATAGAGATGGTCCCTACCCAACAGTGGGCTCACAGTCTAGAAGGGGGAGACAGACAACAAAACAAAACATATTAACAAAATAAAATAAATAGAATAAATATGTACAAATAAAATAGAGTAATAAATACATACAAACATATATCCATATATACAGGTGCTGTGGGGAGGGGAAGGAGAATTACCAGTCCAATGACTTCTGCTGCTGCCCTGCAGCAATGAGATTTCTAGCCAGAGAGACCACAGACTGACTTGAAGGATATTAACAATATCTCCTCCTGGGAATCTCTGTCTTTTTCCCCTCTGATTCAGCATTTTGCAGTGAATATAAATTGACAAAATGGATATGATTGCTAAGTGAACCCAGACCGCTAATGCTGAGTGGCTTCTGCTTGAGGAGGATCCATTTATAAGGAGTATGAATGAGGAAAGAGTCCCACTACCCAAACCATCTGGCAGGGTTTGGGTTCTTTTTTTTCTTTTTAAATTGCTGTTGCTAGCCTGGTTTGGGTTTAAGGTCTTTTTTTTTTTTTAAACTAATGGGAGCATTTGAGTAGGAGAATAAAGCCTCTTCCCATACCAGTCCCCAGAGCCACTGTGGAAGATGCTCTTAATACATCTGCAATGGTATTATGATCTCAACTACTGTCCACTTCTCTTGAGCTTGTCTATCATTCCCAACCCCCCTGGCACCCATGATCTGTGCATTTACAGTGCCATTTGCTATTGCAAGGAATGCTGTTCCTCAGTCTCAGTAACCTCATCCTTTGGGGTTGGCTTTTATTTTCCCCAGATTGAACTGGAGGACATAGTAATTTCTTTCCACCTCAGAGTCACTCATGGCACTTTGGACAATGTTGCTGATAGTGACTCTGCTTGGACTGCCTTGCAAATAGCCACCCTGTTTTAAGGAGAAACAATCGATACCCGATGATTTGTAAAGAATGCTGACTTGATTTGCCGATTTGGACTGAGTCTCAGTGTACCCTCTAATGGGAGGGTACTTTGGTAAAGTATTTTTGAGGGCCACTAAGATTTACATTATTATTTGCAAGACAGAGAGAAAGTGGTTGCAAAGGGCTCTTCGATATGTTCTCTTTTCTCTTGTCTGGGCCAACAGAGAATGATGCTGATGCCTGGACTGTGAGAATGATAATGTAGAGTGAATTTGATGCTACAGTAACAGAAAATGCATGCTTATGAAATCACCTTCACTTCAGCAAGAACTACAGTGTGGGGTGGGGGATGCAGAGGACTTACATAATGGGGAAGGTGATTGACTCATATTTATGTCACAAAACCAAAATAGAGCCGCAACATTGGCTTACTTGTGGAAGTGTATACTAGTGAACTGGGGGCACTGTACACGGAAGATCCTTCTTGGTTTGCCTGGCACAACAGCACCGTGCCTACAAGAGAGAGAGAGAGATAGTATCTGGTTTTGGAAAATTCACACTAAACCTGACGCGGCATGTCAAAGAAAAAAATAAATAAATTGGAGTAAACCCATAACAGTACGGAAAGACCCTGAAAGCACAGTGAAGCCTGCCCTTTGGCCTCAGGTCAGATTCAGAAACCTCCCCGATTAACACACTGGCCAAAAAAGGAAAGCAGATTCCCAAGAAGTATCCATCCCCTAGACCCAGACTACAGAACATGGGCTTTCAAAGTCTGCTCAGCTCTTCCACCAACTTTGCAAGTTAGAGTCATACATTATCAGCCCACAGAACTCTTTATTAAGTAGCCAGCATTTCCTTTTCTTGGACGGGCCATTGGGAGCAACAGGAATAAAGTCAATATACTTGCTGTTTGACTAGGAGAGACTTCACTCCCAAGCAGTTATTTGTCAGGCTGTCTGATGCTGTTGGTCCTACTTCTAACCAAACTATATATTTTTTTCTCTCTCTCTTAATCTACTTGATTCCAGTGGGCAAAGGCTGACTAACTCTTCCTGCAGATAACTGATGAAGAGAAACTCTTTCCCACCACTCTCCAAACCCCTTATTACCCAGAAGACAATTCCCCCTACATTCAAAAAAGGAAGTGTGGACCAGATTGAGTTGTTCTGATGCTCTACATACAGTAAGCACTGAATACATATGATTAATCAATTGATTACTGCTTATAGTACTGACCTGCTCTGCTTTTTTATGGAATTTGTTAAGCACTTACTATGTGCCAGGCACTGTTTTAAGTGCTGGGGTACATACAAGATTCAGGCATCAGGTTGGTCACAGACCCTATCCCACATGAAGCTCATGGTCTTAATCCTCAGTTTATAGATGAGATAACTGAGGCAGAGAGAAGTTAAGCGACTTGTCCCAAGTGATGGAACTAGGATTAGAACCCAGGTCCTCTGTGCATTGCAGATAATAGGTGTTTAATAAATGCCATAATTATTATTATCTCAGCGCCCTACTGGTATCCCTAGGGCATGCTGCTCTACTCCTGAAAATGGGAAGCATAGGGACATTCAAAAGTGTGGGAATATTTTACGGAACACTATGAACCATAAATAAGTTTCTCTAGCTTCATGTTCTGCAGGTGAGTTGGTGCCTCCAATCCTATTGCAACTAACTTTCAAACTGGCCAGCTTTGCACAGGTTGTCTGTGAACCAGCAAATGAAGAGCTCCATTCTGGCTTTCCAGGATTGCTAACGGAAGTTTGTGGAACTTTTCAACATCAATCATTCCCATACCAAGTGTGTGGTAGTGTGTTAAATCCTACTATTGAGTTTGGGAACTCTGTTAGGGTGATCGGAAGGTGAAAGAGAGAAAAAGAAGCAGCAGAGGGAGGAGGAAGGAGAGAGGGGGGAGAGACTCACTATGAGCTCTGGTGTTACTATGGTGGGACAAATCATTCTTGGAGAATCCCAAAAACAATCCTGGATTACAAATTCTCCACTTTAATTTTAAAATAGAGTGACTATCTCAAGTCCCACAGTTCTTTCTCCCTCTGCCCAGTGAATACAGCTCTACTGGGTCTCTTTAGCATATTAGAGGAATGAGAATGTGGAAGTAGTCTTTCTTCCAGTCTCGACAATAGGGTAGTGAAGGGAAAATTCACTCTTGCCCCTAGAATTATAATTCTGCTTTTCTGGGTTACAAGGGAAACTGGGGGACTGGCCCTGAAGATAAAACTCAGCTGCTCTCCTCATTCACCTCCTTGAACTTTCTAAAACCTGAACCTGAAACTGTCACTTGATGCTCCCTAAGTTTACAGGTCAACAAGATTTCTCTTCTTTTCCTTTTGGAGTCAACCACCCATGCTGAGTGCTCTACTTAGTGGTCACATTCCTTAATTACAAAACTCCTAAGTAATGAGAAGCAGCTTGGCCTAGTGGAAAGAACACAATGACCTGGGTTCTAATCTTGTCTCTGACACTTAACTGCTATATGACCTTGGGCAAGTCACTTAAATTCTCTGTGCCTCATTTCCCTCCTTTAAAAAATGGGGATTCAATAGCTGTTCTTCCTACTTAGACTGTGAGCCCCATGTGGGACTTGATTATCTTGTATCTCTACCCTAGCGCTTAGTCCAGTGCTTGGCACTTAGTAAGAGGTTAACAAAAAAGCATGTTTTTATTATTAATGCGATGTGAGCTTCATTTCTAAACGAAACCATACTTGAGGCTCAGTTGTGTATGGATTGGCAATTGGTCCTTGAAATCAGCCTCGCAAATAGAAATGGGAATTTCACCAGCATGTCAGAATATTTACCAATTCAATCATTCATTCATTCAATCATATGTATTGAGTGCTTACTGTTTGTGGAGCACTGTACTTAATGCTTGGGAGAGTACAATACAACAAGAACAAACACATTCCCTGCCCACAAGAAGCTTACAGTCCTACCCACGAACAGGCCTGGTGGCCTGGCAGCCTTGCCCACACTTACCCTTGCTCATCTGATGTCAGCCCGAAGTTATGCAGGTTCCACATTCAAATTTTATTGCATTCCTTACTTGTTACCAGGCTGACTGCTCTTGCACCACTGGCTACAGGCCTGTGTTAGTATACCCAGTTGGGGACAACCACATCTAATCCTTTGGCCTGTCATAGTTATATGTTCTATTTATGTTATATGTTCTTATTTATATCTCATTAAATACTGATTTTTTTTTTAACAGCACAGAACAGAGTTGGAAACTTGGAACTTGAGTCATTATAATTTCTTTCTGCATTACTTTTTTCTCCCTGATTTTGGAGTATGTGGATTGATAAAAAAAAAAAGCAGGACAATGCTTGATTGCAAATCACTTAGGACATTTATTCTATTTTATATCAGGAGAGAACAGGTAGACACCCTACCCAACTTATCCTGTGGTGACCTCATATATTTTTTGTTGCACTGGTGAGGCTTAGAGCTAGTTTTTAGATAGATATGGTTTTTCATTAGGATGAACTCTAATGAGATGTAAAGTTTTTTGGTGATATCTAGTTTTCAAATTAAAATAATCTATTTGCAGCGAGAGAAGATTTAATTACTGTTCCATCAGTTCCTTGGGGAAAATTCCAATATCCTGGGTACTATGCACAATCCCATAGACTAAACTCTAGATTCCCTTTAGAATGCCATATCACAGAACATAATGAAGGTTCCTTAATTTCCTCTATAAGAAAGTGGATTTGAGTAAAATTTTTGAGATGCCTTATCACAAAAAAATGCCCTTTCTGCAAAGATGCCAACCCTGGCAAAAGAGGAATCAAGTCTACCACAAAGGTCCATTTTAATTTTACTTGAATAGAAACTTTTCTCTAGTTTACAGTGCAGACACAGTTTAATCCTTTAGGCTGTATAACCTTTTCTTCAAAAGAACTTTGAAATTAAATAGAAATAAATAGGAACAAGTTGCATTTTTCTGAATTTTTTAAGTTAGTGGATGTAAAATGTCTTACAAGTAATTTTCCTACACACTTTATCTTCCAGGTTTTAGCCAGGCCTGGAGAGGTTACTCTGATTTTTTCAGTCTAGATTTATTCTTGATTGTGGTGTTACTTTGAGATTACCTAAATAGATCTGGGATAGTAGAGGAGCAGTATGATGGAGTGGATACAGCAAGGGCCTGGGAGTTAGAAAGTCATGGATTCTCAACCTGCCTCCTCCACTTATTTGTGTGTGACTTTGGACAAGTCACTTCACATCTCTGGGCCTCACTTATCTCATCTGTGAAACGGGGCTTGAGACTGTGAGCTCCACATGGGATAGGGACTGTGTCCAACCCAGTGCTTAGTTCGAAGCCTGGCACAGTGTAAGCCTCAACAAATACCACAATTATTGGGCTCACAGATCAATTTACACATTAATTTCCAGGGAATATTGTTTTCCCTTTGTTGATTCTTCCAAGATGACTCATTCTGCCTTAAAATGAAAACCTGAGCTCCCTGGTCATTTTCTTTTCTAGAATTTTGCTGGTTGCATCTGAACAGCCAGCAGCATTAGGTTCACTTGGCAGATAGTGATCTCAGTAGATTATTTGAGATTCTTAAAAAAAAGTCACAATGACTAAGTTATCATAATACTACAATGTTTAAATGATTCCAAATTTAAAAAAAGTGGGAAGTGTCCTGTGGAGAACACACTGTTTCTGACATGGAAGAATGTGTGATAAGAGGCTTACAGTATCTCATTAGAATGGGTTGGTGTTGCTGGTTCATTTGCCCCAAAAAAGAACAGAGACTAAACAGATTGGGTTGCAGTTTGGGCTTGACATTGAAGAGCAGATACAGAGACTCTGGCCTGTGTGCTACCTATGACACAACCAGGATTCCATAAATGTTTCTCTCTGACTGATTCAGTACCTTTTCTCCCTCCTATTTAGACTGTGAGACTCATCTGGCCTCCTACTTCATTAACAAAATTAAATCCATCAGGTCCGACCTCCCCAAAGTCACTTCCCCACCTTCTCCAACCTCCCGGCTCTCAACACTCTCTGCTACTCTCCCATCCTTCCCAGCAGTATCCTCAGAGGAGCTCTCCTCCCTGCTCTCAAATGCTACTCTGGCCACCTGTGCTTCTGACCCCATTCCCTCTCATCTCATGAAATCTCTTGCTACATCCCTTCTCCCCTCCTTAACTTCCATCTTCAACCGCTCACTCTCCACTGGTTTCTTCCTCTCTGCCTTCAAACATGTCCATGTCTCTTCCATCCTAAAAAAACCCTCTCTTGACCCCACCTCACCTTCTAGTTATCGCCCCATATCCCTCCTACCATTCCTTTCCAAACTCCTTGAACGAGTTGTCTACACTCGCTGCCTAGAATTCCTCAACAACAACTCTCTCCTCGACCCCCTCCAGTCTGGCTTCCGTCCCCTACATTCCACGGAAACTGCCCTCTCAAAGGTCACCAATGACCTCCTGCTTGCCAAATCCAATGGCTCATACTCTGTCCTAATCCTCCTCGACCTCTCAGCTGCCTTCAACACTGTGGACCACCCCCTTCTCCTCAACACGCTATCTGACCTTGGCTTCACAGACTCCGTCCTCTCCTGGTTCTCCTCTTATCTCTCCAGTCGTTCATTCTCAGTCTCTTTTGCAGGCTCCTCCTCCACCTCCCATCCTCTTACTGTGGGGGTTTCCCAAGGTTCAGTGCTTGGTCCCCTTCTGTTCTCAATCTACATGCACTCCCTTGGTGACATCATTCGCTCCCACGGCTTCAACTATCATCTCTACGCTGATGACACCCAGATCTACATCTCTCCCCCTCCCTCCAGGCTCACATCTCCTCCTGCCTTCAGGACATCTCCATCTGGATGTCTGCCCTCCACCTAAAGCTCAACATGTCGAAAACTGAACTCCTTGTCTTCCCTCCAAACCTTGCCCTCTCCCTGACTTTCCCATCTCTGTTGACGGCACTACCATCCTTCCCATCTCACAAGCCCGCAACCTTGGTGTCATCCTCGACTCCGCTCTCTCATTCACCCCTCACATCCAAGCCATCACCAAAACCTGCCGGTCTCAGCTCCGCAACATTGCCAAGATCCGCCCTTTCCTCTCCATCCATACCGCTACCCTGCTAATTCAAGCTCTCATCCTATCCCGTCTGGACTACTGCATCAGCCTTCTCTCTGATCTCCCATCCTCGTGTCTCTCCCCACTTCAATCCATACTTCATGCTGCTGCCCGGATTATCTTTGTCCAGAAACGATCTGGGCATATTACTCCCCTCATCAAAAATCTCCAGTGGCTACCAATCAATCTGCGCATCAGGCAGAAACTCCTCACCCTGGGCTTCAAGGCTCTCCATCACCTTGCCCCCTCCTACCTCACCTCCCTTCTCTCCTTCTATAGCCCAGCCCGCACCCTCCGCTCCTCTGCCGCTAATCTCCTCACCGTACCTCGTTCTCGCCTGTCTCGCCATCGACCCCCGGCCCACGTCATCTCCCAAGCCTGGAATGCCCTCCCTCTGCCCAACCGCCAAGCTAGCTCTCTTCCTCCCTTCAAGGCCCTACTGAGAGCTCACCTCCTCCAGGAGGCCTTCCCAGACTGAGCCCCTTCCTTCCTCTCCCCCTCGTCCCCCCTCCATCCCCCCATCTTACCTCCTTCCCTTCCCCACAGCACCTGTATATATGTATATATGTTTGTACAGATTTATTACTCTATTTATTTATTTATTTCACTTGTACATATCTATTCTATTTATTTTATTTTGTTAGTAGGTTTGGTTTTGTTCTCTGTCTCCCCCTTTTAGACTGTGAGCCCACTGTTGGGCAGGTACTGTCTCTATATGTTGCCAATTTGTACTTCCCAAGCACTTAGTACAGTGCTCTGCACACAATAAGTGCTCAATAAATACGATTGATGATGATGATGACAGGGACTGCATCCGGCCTGATTAACTTCTATCTACTCCAGTGCTTTGAACAGTGTTTGACACATAGTAAGTGCTTAACAAATACCATCTAAAAAAGGGAAAGGGCAGTGTGATCTTGCCATTCCTGATCCCACATTCCCACATTAGGAGTGCGTCAGCTAAAATTTGCCTTGGTCCTCACACTCAGCAGTGAAGCCTTACAAACTCACCCAGAAGACTGGATTTTTTTTTTTTAATCAAATGGTTTTGCCCCTATAGTTGCTCCCTGAGCAGTCATGAGGAGGAAATTCAAAATGGGCAACAGAGACTTAAAAAAAAAAATCAAACAAAGAAAGAAACTGCTGCTGCTGATTCAAGGAGACACTTGGTATGGTCAATTTTCTCACACATTTTTATCATAGTGGCAATATTGCTTAATCAACAATATAATAATGGGGCATGTGCTATTGCTATTTTACAAATTACAAATAGTCAAAGAACATAAAAAGATAAATACAGGCAAATCCTTGTCCTTATGAGACAGTTTGCTACTTATGACTACATCGAGCCAAAATATTCTGAGACCCAATTTTCTTATGAGAAAATTATATAAATGTGAAGGGGTTGGTCCCTGAACCAAAGTCGGATGCATTATTTTTACTAAAATTATCCATAATTGAATAGTCAATCAATTATAGAAGCAGCATGGCTTAGTGGAAAGAGCCCAGTCTTGGGAGTCAGAGGTCATGGGTTCTAATCCCGGCTCTGCCACTTGTCACCTGTGTGACCTGGGGAAAGTCACTTAACTTCTCTGTGCCTCAGTTATTTCATCTGTAAAATGGGATTAAAACTATGAGCCCCATGTGGGACATCCTGATAACCTTGTATCTATCCCAGAGCTTAGAACACTGCTCGGCACATAACGCTTAATAAATACCATTATTATAACATAGCTACTACATTTATATATTTAAATTGAGTGAAAGAGGTTCTATGGTAGGGTAGCTGACTGTATGCAGAACACTGTACAAAGTGCTCAGGAGGTTACAATCAAGTGCGAGACCCCATCCCTGCCCTCGAGGAGTTAATCTGAAAGCAAAGACTGGCACACATTCAAAGTCTTTCAAAAAAGAGAAGAAAATATTATTACATCATCTGAAAGCAGTAGTGCAGGAGTGTGAATAGTTAAATGAGTAAACCTAAGTTACTGTGTGTTACATATGTGTATCCCTTGTGGGCAGGCATCATATCTACCAATTCTGTAGTACTGAACTCTCCCAAGTGTTTAGCACAGTGCTCTGCACACAGTAAACGCTCAGTAAATACCATTGATTGATTGATTGATAGTCATAAACACTAAGGATAGATGTTGGATGGCTTCAGTCTAGGCAGATGGAATTTGGTAGGAGAAAATGTTTTGGAAGCCAGGAGCTGAGAGACTGAATCTCTCTGCTGACGCCCTTGGCACTACAACACGGTCTTCAGGCCAAAGACCTCTCATGCTTCCTCTCTTGCATTCCGCTATGCAGGGATGTACCTGACAATCTTTTGAAATTTGGGAAGTGGCACTCTCTCAGATGTGGGGCTGGAAGCTGCAATCCCCTAAGCAGAGAACTGGTAGCTATGGTCACTTAGGAACTGGTCTGTTTGCAAATGGAAGCCTTTCTTGCCCTCCTGCACCCCTTCTTCTCTACTCCTATTCCTTGGGGATTTCAACATCCATGTGGACAACATTGATGAATCTCCAATTCTTCATTTCTTCTCACTCCTCAACTCTGCTGACCTTTGACTCTTTCCCATCTCACCCACTCATCAACTTGCACATATGCTCATCACCATTAGTCATGGCACCATTTCTGACCTCGCCACCTCTGAAATCCCACTTTCCAACCTCCATCTCCTACCTCTGTGCCAAACTGTCTTCTCCCCACCCAGAGACACCTCCCTCCCCCAAATCTTGACTCCATCTGCTTATCTCAGGCCATCATGCCCCATTTGAACTCCCTACTCACCTTTGCCTCTCTGGATACACAAATCCAAATCCGCAACTCTGTCCTCTCCATCAAACTCAGTTCTGTTGCTCCCCTGACCCTCTGTTGATTCCTTACCACTAATCAATCAATCAATCGTATTTATTGAGTGCTTACTGTGTGCAGAGCACTGTACTAAGTGCTTGGGAAGTACAAGTTGGCAACACTAATAGTAGCCTCTCCATAAAAAAATTCCTCTTCTGTAACTATAGGGCCCTGGAGAGAAGTTGCTGGAAAGCCAATGACCCAGGCCAACTTCCACCATTTTAATTCATCCTTATCTTCTATTGTTCTGACCTCTCCTTCATTTAGCATTACAACTTCTCCTCCTTTATTGACTTCCTTGTCCATTATCCACAATTATTCCAGAACTTTTATACCCTCCTGAAAACTCCAATGCCTCCACCTGCTCAATGACCTTGCCAACTCTTGTTGACAAATTCAAAACCATCAGGCACTAGCTCCTCCAAAGAGCCTCTCACCTTCGTAGCTCCCTCCTGCCCACTCATCCCCTCTCTATCCTTCTTGGTGTTCTCTCAAAAAAATGTCCTGCCACCTTTCAAAATCTACACCTTCCACTTGTGTCTCATATCTCATCCCGTCTCACTTTCTAAAAACACACTTCTTGCATCCTCACCATCTTCAACCACTCATTCTCTAAGGGCACATTTCCCTCTGCCTTCAAACCAGCCATATGCACCATCCAGTTATTCCTTCTTCCGCCTCTTATTCTTGTCCAAACTCCTCAAATTAGTGTGCACTTTTCTCCAATTCCTTCCTTCCAACTCCATTCCTGAACTCCTACAATCCAGTTTCTACTCACTTCAGCCCACTGAGACCACCCTCTCCAAGCTCACCAATGACATCTGCCTTGACAGATGTAATGGATTCTACTCCACCAGAATCCCTTGACCTCCTAGTTCCCTTTCCCTCTCCTGGGATCATTATCTAATCTTGGTTTCTCTGACCAAGTGCTCTTAAGGTTTTCCTCTTATCTCTCTGGCCGGTATTTCTTTGTTTTTTTTGCCTGCTCTTCTTCTGCTCTCACTGGGAGTTCTTCAGGGCTTGGTTTTGGATCAATCAATCAATCAATCAATTATTGAACACTTTCGGTCTGCAGTGTTTGTGAAAGTACAATATAAAAAAAAAATTGGTAGACATGTTTCACTCTGTTTCTCTGTTTTTACCAACTCCCTGAGAGATCTCACACCTTTAATAGCTTCAATTTTCATTTCTCTGCTCTGCCTCCTAAATCTACTTCTCCACACTTGAGCTCACCTTATAATAATAATAACTATTATTAATAATAACAATAGTAACTCTTATTATTATGGTATTTGTTAAGCACTGTACTAAGCACCGGGGTGGATAGGAGCAAATTTGGCTGGACACCGTTCCTGTCCCTTATGGGACTCATAGTCTTAGTGCCCATTTTACAGATGTGGTAACTGAGGCACAAAGAAGTGAAGTGACTTGCCTAAGGTCACATAGCAGACAAGTGGCAGAGCTGGGATTAGAACCCAGGACTTTGTGACTCCCAAGCCCATCCTCTATCCATTAAGCTGTGCTGCTTCTCTCTTCTTTGCAATATCACATTTCCTCCTGCCTTCAAGATATCTCCACTTGGATGTTCCCTGCTGACTTAATATGACTGTCTTTTCTGCTATATTCTGAACTTACTGAGGACAAGGACTTTTCAACTAATCATGTTGTGCCCTTCCAAGTGCATAGTAAAGGGATCTGCACATAGTAGGTTTCAATAAATACCAGTGATTGATGGACTATAATTTATTTTATAGCCTGTCTCCCCTATTAATAATAATGTTGGTATTTGTTAAGCACTTACTGTATGTCAAGCACTGTTCTAAGTGCTGGGGTAGATACAAGGTAATCATGTTGTCCCATGTGGGGCTCACAGTCTTCATCCCCATTTTACAGATGGGGTAACTGAGGCAGAGAGAAGTTAACTAACTGGCCCAAGGTTACATAGCTGACAAGTCGCAGAGCTGGGATTAGAACCCATGACCTCTGACTCCCAAGCTCTTTCCTCTAAACCACACTGCTTAAGTACCTTGAGGGAAGTGATCATGGCTATTAAATCTATTGCGCTCTTCCAAATACTTATTACAGTGCTCAGAACGTTGTAAATGTTCAAAAAATATGAATGAGAGCACTGACTGGTTGGAAAGGGTGAGGATTTGGGGAGGTTTCAAAGATGGGGCAAAGAGAGGGCTGGAAGATTTGAAGTGGGAAGGTAAAATCTGCCCTCTCTTCTCCATCCAAACTGCTGCCATGTTAATCCAAGCACTTACCTTATTCCTCCTTGATTACTGCATCAGCCTCCTCATTGACCTCCTTGCCTCCTGTCTCTACCCACTTCTGTCCATACTTCACCCTGCTGCCCAGATCATTTTTCTACAAAACCATTCAGTCCACGTTCCCCCACTCCTCAAGAAACTCCAGTGGTTGCCCATGCATTTCTGCATCGAACAGAAGCTCCTTACCATCAGCTTTAAAGCACTCAGTCACCTTGCCTCCTCCGAGCTTACCTTTCTGTATTCCTACCTCAACCCTGCCTCTGCACATTTTGCTCTTCTAATGTCAACCTACTCCATCTAGTCCATTCACCACTGACCTTAACACATTTGCTGCCTCTTCATATTCAAAAGTCTCTCCCCACATTCAAAATCTCATTAAAGTACATCTCCTCCAAAAGGCCTTCCCAGATTAAGCCCTCATCTCCTCTTTTCCCACACCCTTCTGTGTCTCCTTTGTACTTGAGCTTAGAAAAGTGCTTGGCACATAGTAAGCTCCTAATACAATAATTATTAATTATTATTATTATTATTACTTGGATTCACATCCTTTATTCACCTCTCCGTCAGCCCCACAGCACTTATGGATTTATCTATAAATTATAGAGTATTATATAGTCATTTATATTAATGTCTGTGAGCTTGTTGTGGGCAGGGAAGTGGTTTACCAACTCTCTTATATTGTACTTTTCCAAGTACTTAATACAGTGCTCTGCACACAATAAGCACTCAAGAAATGATTGATTAATTGATTTAAGGCTTTACAGTTTGGGGGAAGGATGAGAGCAAGGGGTTGGAACATTGGATAGATATCTTCAGGAATTGGGAGTTTCCTGAATATGATTCCACAAATAAATTTGTTCCCTGGAAGTAAGCTACCCACTTTGGAAATAACATTAACTCTTTCAGCCCTCTGGAGAACAGTTTAGTACATTCAGGAGTAGACTGTGTATGCAGTTTTGCAGGGCAATAAAAATCTCCTTGCAGTTAGAAAGAGTTAATGCTCCTCAAGAAGGCCCTTGGTAACTAACTTGGTAGCTTAGAGAAGCAGCGTGGCTCAGTGGAAAGAGCCCAGGTTTTGGAGTCAGAGGTCATGGGTTCAAATCCCGGCTCCGCCAACTGTCAGCTGTGTGACTTTGGGAAAGTCACTTCACTTCTCTGGGCCTCAGTTACTTCATCTGTAAAATGGGGATTAAGACTGTGAGCCCCCCGTGGGATAACCTGATGACCTTGTAACCTCCCCAGAGCTTAGAACAGTGCTTTGCACATAGTAAGCACTTGATAAATGCCATTATTATTATTATTATTATTATTAACTAACAGGGCAGAACATTAGCCACTAAAAACATTGAGCTATGCTGATATCATTCCAGTAAGCAGTGTTCCATACAGTGCTCTCCATGCAGTAAGTGTTCAATAAATAACACTGATTGATTCACTGATTGATCTATCATATAATTTCAATATTTCTACCTCAACACTAAAATAATAATCATATTTTTGAATGATCTTGCTTAAAGGTGTAAAAAACAGGTTGATATAAGCAAAATTAGCATGGATAACAGCAGTGCAATTACAACTGCTATTATGTTGCCTGTTTCTTAAGGAGGGGATAATAAAAATAATGGTAATTTATTAAGCGGTTACTCTGTGCCAAGTCCTGTACTCCGTATTGGGTCAGATGCCAGATAATCAAGTTTGACCCAGTTCCTGCCCGACTTGGGTCTCACAGTCTTAAGTAGAAGGGAGAACAGGTATTGAATCACCATTTTACAAATGTGGAAACTGAGGCACGAGTTCAGTAAGTCACACAGCAGGAAAGTGGCAGAGCCAGAATTAGAACTGGCTACGTGCTTAGCTAAACTAGCTAAGCGCATAGTACGTGTTTTGCACACAGTATAAGCGCTCAATAAATACGATTGAACAAATGAATTAGAACCCAGGTCCTCTGATCCCAGGGCCATGCTCTTTCCAATGCTGCTTCCCAAAGATTTATTACATCTTTCACAGTCACAGCCATTTAGGTGAAGTATAGAGGAAAGGCTGTGATTACACTCCCCATTTTACAGATGGGGAGACTGAGACCCTTGGAGGTTAAATGCTACTTCTCCTCCAGTTCAAACAGTAAATCAGACCTGGATGCCCTCTTCCGATTTCCAGTTTTAGATGATGCTGGCTTCTATGGCTATTTTCAGAAATCTTTGAGATGCTTATGGATTAGTCATATTCTGGATCTGGGCCAGGATCACAACCCATGTAGATGTGGGTGGGAGGCTGGGATTTCCCTTAGATTATTCAGGTCAGGAACATGGATGGCACTTAGAAAATGTGCAAGAAAGTGGCCACTGGCAGTACAGTCATATCAAAACGGGGCTCAATTTGCAGTGATCATCACTCTCAATTTCAGCCTAGAAGTAGAGTGTTAGTGCGTATGCTCCTAATGAGCGGGATGGAAGAACACCTGCATTTGCTTAATGGCATCTGTTTTACAAACAGAGTCCATTAAACAAGTTGGAGATGCATGTGAAAATGTATTCTGAAAGTAAGCATTTGAAAGAAGATACAATGGATCCAAATATTAATCATTTACCTAGAAGATGATTGTGTATGTATTGGATAACCCAATAAATCAAAATGAATGTGATGTTTTTATGACAATTATTTAGGTAGAAAATGAGTAACAGATATAGGTAAAAAAAGATGTGCCAGTTCTGTTACGTGTTTTACTTACACTTTAAGACACAACAATAATAATGTTTTGATGTATATAGTGTCTTTCTTCCAAATGTCTCACAGAACCTACATAATAATAATTATGATATTTGTTAAGAGCTTACTATGTGTCATGCACTCTATTAAGTTCTGGGGTGGATACAAGCAAATTGGGCTAGACATAGTCCCTGTCCAACATGAGGCTCAGAATCTTAATCCCCATTTTACAGATGAGGTAACTGAGGCCCAGAGAAGTGAAGTGACTTGCCCAAGGTCACACAGCAGATGGGTGGTTCTAATCCCAGCTCCTCCTGACTCCAGGCCAGTGCTCAATCCACTAAGCCACCGTGCTTCTCATGGCTACAGTCATATCATATCATGCTCTAATGTGTAGGTATGGGCAGGAATTTTGACTTCCTTTTTACAGATGGAGAAACAAACACAGAGAGAGTGACTTGTCTAGTGTCATACAGCAAGTCAATGGTGAAGCCAGAACTAAGACTTGGGACTTAATTTCAAGTCAGCAGACTAAACTCCGTTTATTATTATACTGCCTTGGAATCTGATTTACAAAACAATAATGTTTAGTGTTAGAAAAAGTCAAAGAATGGTGTTCGGATAGAGTAATAGGAAAAGCCACATAAAGCGGAGTCTCAGACAAAGCAACATGGCAATAGACTGCTGGGAGACCATCACAGAGGACTGACTGGCCAGGAGGGCAGCAATTGACCAGAGGGCTTGACCTCCTTGGGGAATGATCTCGCAAAGATCAGGATACCAAGAGGTAAACTCAAACACAGAGACAAACCTTTTAGAAGAAACCTTTAGACCCTTTAGAAGAAAGTGTCTGTCTTACATTGTTTTTATCAGCCATTAGCACACAATTAGGGCTCACTATTAGAAATAGCCTCTTGGAAAACAAACGCCAGCTCGCTCTGAATATATTTATACACACATGTACACACACACACACACACACACATCTATGCATGATATGTATATATAACATATATATGTTTATATAATGAAATAAAACAAATACACTCTAGACTAAGTAGTTTAGAAATATCTCCATCCTTCAAACTAAAATCTTTTTATAATGTGTGGAGCACTTAGGTAATTTCCCAATGCATTTCAAAAAAGATGGACAGGTGATCAGAATAATTCAAACCTAAAAATATCCAGATAGGATCACTGAATGAGTTTGATAGCCAATTCCCTTTTACCTTATGTATTCACAATATGACAGTTTCTCCTCAATTGCAAGCTGAAGGGATTTACTCAAAAACACCCATGAAAAAATACCTCTTGCTGTAGATACAACTGTGGCCTGTCGGCATCTTTTGATGCAGCATAAGGAGCCACCTCCTCTCCACACTAATGTCTCATGTTATAACAAGTGCTTTCCTCTCCCTGACACTTTTTTTGCCCACCATCACCATGCTTTATGGGGTCTTTGAGACTTAACAGAGGGTTGGATAAAGCCCAAGAATTACTAACCACAAAGTTGATATTGACACTGCTCTGTCATAATATTCTGGCAAAGGCTTACGGAAGCTGGTCCTGTAGCTAAAGCTACCATTTTGCCTCGTTATCCTATCCACCGTCTACATTTATAGCCATCTGGCATTCACTTCTCATAAAATGTGAGGGTTATGTTCTTGATGATCCCTCCATTAAGGTGGCCTTATGGAAAGAGCACAAACTTGGGAATCAGAGGGCCTGGATACTAATCCCAGCTCTGTCATTTGTCTGCTATGTGACCTTGGGCAAGCCACTTAACTTCTTTGTGCCTCAGTTACCTCATCTGTAAAAAGGGGATTATGAGTGTAAACCCTATTTGGGGATTATGGCCAACTTGATCATCTTGTATCTACCCCAGCACTTAGTGCAGTGCCTGGCACATAGTAAGTGCTTAACAAATATCATTAAAAAAAAGACTTAGGCTGTAGTATGTATGCCTTGATCATTGCCACTCAAAGGATCACAATCATCTAACAGAACATCGCATGATATTCTATCCAAATAGGTGTACTTTGTCAAGAGAACATTTCCTCATTCCCCAAATGTCCTATCCAAGCGTGGCTTAGTGGAAAGAGCATGGGATTGGAAGTCAGAGGTCATGGGTTCTAATCCTGGTTTTGCCACTTGTCTGCTGTGTGACCTTGGGCAAGTCACTTAATTTATCTGTGCCTCAGTTATCTCATCTCTAAAAATGGGGATTAAGACTGTGAGTCCCACGTGGGACAACTTGATAATCTTGTATCTTCCCCAGTGCTTAGAACAGTGGTTGGCACATAGTAAATGCTTAAACAAATATCATCATCATCATTATTATTATTATTGTTTTTATATAGTGGGAGCTTGTCATGGAAGATTTTAGTGTATTTTTTTTCCTGCTCTCTAAACAAAAGAACATGCTCAGAATCAACTCATTCACTGTTAACTCATTCCACATTGGTGCAATCTTCGAGCAGTTTTATTTCCAGCCAACACTAAGATCTAGCAATTTCTACACTAGCCACTTTGGACATGGATTTGTGCTGAACTAAGTGAAGGTAACTGACACCACTGATTGCTGCTACTCCCCAGGAAGTTTCAAAAGATAGACCCAGCAGCATGGATCTGTTTATGTTTAGAATGTTTTCACAGCCAATGAACTTCACTTGGCCACAGTAAAAATAGTTGAAAATTGTATTTTTGTGAAGGTCTAGGTCTGACATGAAATTCTGTTTTAAAACATTACTCACAATATCCCAGTTACCTAGCCTTCCACCTATTCATCTTCCCCACTCCCCATTCTTTGTCTCCAATGGAAGTAACACTTCTGGTGAAATGAGGAAAACTAGAATGGTATCCTCGTGAACTAGTATAAACTGCTACAATCTCAGGGAGCATAGAACCAGCGCTCAGAGCGGTTCTAGAGGAATCTAGTGGTCTGGGGCATGGCTTAATGCATAGAGTATGAGCCTGGGAAGCAGAAGGACCTGGATTCTAATCCCAGCTTCTCCAGTTGTCTGCTGTGTGACTTTGGACAAGTCACTTCACTTTTCTGTGCCTCAACTCTCTCATCTGTAAAATGGGGATCAAGACTGTAAGTCCCAAACTGATTACTTTGTATCTACCCCAGCACTTAAAACAGTGCCTGGCATGTAGGAAGCACTTAACAAATACCATAAAAATGGATTGTCCTGGTTTTTACAGAACAATCCAGTGTCTTTTTGCTGGAATGGAAAATGCATTTCACCCACTCAATCATATATAGCTGGATAGATTTATTCAAACTTGCCAAAAAATTCATTTTAGCAAGTCTTGAAAGGAAGCTTCAGACTGTTTTTGCTCACAAAAATTTGTATTGGAGAAATGATGGTGAACCTGAAAGCAGTACTCTCACTAGGAAATGGAGTCTAACATTTACTATACTTTGTACGGCTAGCACGTAACCTAAACGCAGCAACCGATTCACATGGGCTTAAGAAGAAAGACTTACTGTAGTGGGGTGTTGTGTATTTCTTTAAAATTATGCAGAGTTTAACACAATGATAAATATGTGTCGATTAACCTTGCACTAGATTTAAATGTATAACCCATTAACTAATTTAATCTCTCAAAAAATAACAGCCGTTGGCACTATTCTTTGAATAATCCTTGTTTAGCTTCCATAATAGTATACATTTTAATGAAAAACTCATTATAATGTAACATAAGGCATAATTAATTCTGGGTGATTCTTTTTGTGTAAATAGCTAGTACAGATGCTGAATTCCATTTTCTACCGACTTTATTAATTTTTCATAAACCAATATTTTGACTATAATGGGTTGTAACAGCTCCACAGAAGTTTTAGAAACACATTAACTGTCATCAACGTCGTTAATCTGACTAGGATTTTGCCATTTGTGGGATAGTATTTTAACACTATGTTTTTTTTTTAACAATGCAAAGCTTTGCTTTGTGCTTGGGAAATGAGCATCTACATTTAATTAACACAAAGATATTAAACACTATTTGGTAAATTTATCTATATTTACATAAGTTAATCTGTTTAGGTAGTAATGATTTACTATGAAGTATGAACAAAAGTACACAGTAAATCCTTAAGTACAAAAAAACTTCAGAAAAATATGGCATGCAATTAAATAAAGCTCTTCTGAAGCATCAGGATATCAGCTCACGGAGCAACCCTGAAGTTAAGAAAGAGAATCTCATCCTAACTAGTGTTAAAGGTTTAGAGCAAGATTAAATACCTCCACAAAAAGTCCACAAAAAATGCTACAGTGCAGCTTGTTGAGGGCAGGGAATGTGTCTACCAACTCTGTTGTATTGTAACAATAATAATAGCAGTAACGATGGTCTTTGTTAAGTGCTTACTATGTGCCAAGTACTGTTCTAAGCACTGGGGTAGATACAAGGTAAACAGGTTGTCCCACGTGGGGCCCACAATCTTAATCTCCATTTTGCAGATGAGGGAACAGAGGCACAGAGAAGTTAAGTGACTTACCCAAGGTCACACAGCAGACTAATGGCAGAGGAGGGATTAGGACCCATGACCTCAGACTCCCAAGCCTGTGCTCTTTCCACTAGGCCATGCTGCTTCTCATGTGTGCAGTTGCTCTGCACATAGTAACCACTCAAAAAACTCCATTAATTGATAGATTGATTGCTCAGTATATAAAATCACCAACACAAAGAGCACAATATCACTTTAACAATAAAAAATCCCTCTGGCACTCCATACCAACCTTTATTTAATTTAGGAAATTACATCTCTTGCTTGATTCTACCAGCTAAGAGTCAGAGATCCAGAGGGTACTTACTTGATTTGATATATATCTGGTCAGTTGTTATGCAGTACAATTTTTTCATTGTAAGGGACTTTCCATTTGGGCTCTAACTCATATTTTCCTCCTAACTCTCATGGGAGAAATATATTCTTTTCATAATTATTTTCAATAATTGGAAGAAAAACATATTGGGTAGTTTTAACTTTGGAGTCTCTCAAAATCAGAATTCAAACAATTCTATAGTTCTAGCAGTTCCAGAGCATCAGAAAGTTCTTGTGCTATGGTTGCTTTTTGTATAAAATATTTTGATCATAATTTGGCCTCAATAAAGTAAGACGCTAATAAAGTAAGGCTTGATGTTTTTTCAGAAGTGGTAATTAGATGTATAACAAAATACAAAATTTTGTTGCAAACAAACAACTGGACTGAGTTCATGGATTCATTTTGATAATTCTTTTGCCTAACTTTAGCAGCTGGTCCACTGATAAACACAGACCAATTCCTCCTATTTTCATGATTCTGTAAAGCCCATCATCAGAATATTTTGCTTCTATATGAAACAAACATGAACCTCAAAAATATTCTCTTCTGAATTTCTGGATTCTCTTATTTGTTTGTTTGCATTTCTTGGCCTCTTCCCAAACTCAGTTTTACTTGTTTTCGAGAGAGAAATCACCAGAGGACATATATTCACACACTAACCATCTAGTGCTTCAAGATCTACATAGAGGAATTAGCCAAGGAAAATTTCTATCAGCAGACAAAATATGTATTTCCCTAGGAAACATAAAACTGTAAACCTAAATCAACTAGTGCATCACCCTTTATCATGAGGTTTTCAGAGAGTTGCAGTTTTGAAACCTGATGGGCACTGCATCTCTCAGGTTTGTCAGTTGAACAAATGGCATTCAAAGTGACCAAATGTGGAAAGGATGGAAATCAGATTTGCTAATATAGAGGATAGAAATTTTAAGAAAGGAGTCAGTTGTTGACTCAGCTCCTGGCCAAAAAGAAAGAAATGTTCCAGAGTCAAAAATTTTCCAACCTGAAAATCATGTGCCTTTGGGACAAGACAAGAAAGGGTTGGTTTGCATTTCAGTTAACTGTGCGGTGTTTGAATTGGACAGATTTGTCAATTAAACAAAAAAGAAACAAAGCAGAAGGTCACTGTTCTCTTGGGTGGCTTGCAAAAGGCAGAAGTTAATGGATCATAAATGGCACTTCCATAGGGAGGCCCCTGCTAGGAATGACCAAACCACTCTGGTTGATTGGGGAAAGGCTTGGGGGCTTGGTGTGAGCCTCTCTTGTTGGCGGGAGTTCAGGCAATGTACGGTACTGACCTCAATAGAGACTGAGAGTTGTCTTATAAATACACATCTGGAAGGAAGATGTCATTGGCTCCATTCATATCGTTGACAAAAGTACACAGATCAACTGCAAAGGGTCTTGAGACTGAATTAGTACAATGGATCCTAAGTCTTAGTGGCGATATTAAATTAGTTAGAAAATGTTTGCTGCCCATTTCATTATTTGGGCCATTGGTGAGGCAAAAGAGGTATTCATCCTTGGTCACGGAACAATAGACCCTCTCTGACTTTGTGGAAAAACCAGCTTGAAACAGCCGAATCCCAAAAGCTTCATAATGAATGTTATTCTGTTGCCAAAGCTAGCCATAACCATTCGTAAAGTCTGCAAGCATCACCTTCAAAGTGATATTATGCTCCCTGATCAACGGCATACCAAATCACAATATATTCTAATTTCCTTTGGATGGAATCATTTCGAAGTCACAAGAATGGACTTGGAAAGTGCTTCCTCCATAAACAAAATAAATCCATCCAGGCTAGACTAGAATACCACTCGCTCCCTGAGAGGCAATGATTCATAGATCCAGACGATGTCAAGCAACCGTAGACAGCCTCATAGTCACAATTTTTACCTGCCAGGCATTTTTTAATACCAGCAAAGCTTCTTACGGGGCATATGTATTCCCTGGGAAAAACAGCGCACCTATAATAATAATGTCACCGGCCCTACTGTTTACCATTATCTTCAAGGTTTTCGACTTGATTTACACTGCATTTCTCCACTTTTGACTTTAATTGTCTGCTTCAAGTTGTCAGGACATAACTATATCTTAGATTTGCATTGCATTAGAGGATCTTTTCCTTTCTCTATTGATCTTGTCTTATGGAGTAATTTAACTCAATTCCAATTTTCTTTTGCACACGGGGTGCTCTCCAGCCAAGGAAGTGAGTTATGTGTATTCAAGTGGTGCATCTTATGAATCTTGTTAAGCTTTACCGCCTTATAGCCCTCACTGATGGAATATTTAATCACAGAAATGAGTTGGCAGATATGATGTACAACGCGGTTAAGCCTTGCAGTGTGTGTCTTCACTGGTAATCGAGAAACGGGTGAATTTGCCATTCATCAGTGCCATCCTGACAGCTTTGTATAACCTTATGTTTTTTTTTTTTCCATTTATTTATGAAGATTAAAGGTACTTTAAATCAACGGCTTCTTCCCAGATATATCATCTTTATTTTCAGAGTGGCCAAATTTTTCATCATTTATTAGCAGGTGAAATAACTTTTTTTTCCTCTCTCTCTCTCTCTTTCACTGTCCCTGAAGTAGGTGGCATCAGCCTTTGCAATAATTTCAACTGAAAGCTTTGAAAATTGATACTAAATCTGAACTAAATAACTGAACAGTCTCAAGATTGACACCTTACACTTTGAAACACAAGAAACCTTATTTATGTCTTCTCTGCAAACCCACCACAAATTGGCTACAGACCATTGCATCATTTTAATAATAATAATAATAATAATAATAATAATGGTGATATCTGCTAAGCGCTTACTCTGTGCCAAGCACTGTTCTAAGCACTGGGGGGGATACAAGGTGATCAAGGTTGTTCCAAGGGGGGCACACAGTCTTAATCCCCATTTTCCAGATGAGGGAACTGAGGCCCAGAGAAGTTAAGTGACTTGCCCAAGGTCACACAGTGGACAAGTGGCGGAGCAGAATTCGAACCCAGGACCTCTGACTCCCAAGCCCGGGCTCTTTCCACTGAGTCATGCTGCTGCAGGCATGACTTTCTACTCTTTTATTATTTTCTTAGTTTCAAATCCAATGCATTCCCAGTGGCAACTGAGACTGATGTCACTTTTGTTAAGTAAATAATATTATTTAACTTATTATGTTTGATTCTGAACCAACTCAGAATGTGTCTTCAAGTAAAGTGGAATTATGCTTGAATTTTTGTACATTCTCTTTCAATGGGTATAAAAAGTTTGAATTCATGAATAGGGCATAACGTGAGGTAATCTTTTAAAAGGAAATACCCTTCATTAGTGCTTTCTATGGGGTACTTTAAGAATGTGAAAGAATGTCACAATTCATAAAAGCAAATCGTACAATTATCATGGTAATTAAAAGTTCTCATTAAGAGGTACAACTCCTTTCCCACTTCGTGTTAGCAATAAAAATGCAGTAGTGACTTCAAGATGTAATATACGAAAATCAATAACCTGCCATTTTATAATTAAAAGATAAAATAAATGTTAGAGGAAAATCCACCTAATTAGGAAAATTACCTTTAGGAGAGATTGAAAATATTGATTTTAATTTCCAAAATATGTGAACTCTTCATGCCCTATTTTTCGAGACAATTGGAGGCTGGGTAGTTAACTCTGCACATACTTCAAAAAAATCAATAATCATAATATGAGAATATTATGATATTTGTCATTTACAAAAAGTCATCTGTTAAAAGGCGACTAATGACTCTTAACTGTCAAGTTCAGATAGGTTCAGGGGTGGTTGGCTAAATATCCAAACCAAATCAATATCATTATCTCCAGTTCACCTTATTGCGTGAACTTGCGCGTGCATGCACTTGCGCGTGCATGCACACACACATAAACACACAAATACACACACATACACACACACACACACACACACTCAATGATGAATACAGCCTAGTTTTGAAGCTTGGAACTTTGAAAATATCTTAGGAAACATTTAAATACTTCCATTACTCTTGGTTTTATTTCACCTTAATACTACCCTTTTACATAAACAGATGCTTATAAATAGCTAGATCGGGGTATGGGTGTGTAGATATTCATATTTGTACCTGAATGTACATATCACGTTTGTTTAATCTGTGCAAATTCAGTGTGGCTCCGTCAGGTTAAAAACCTCTTTGGGTCTGTGAATGTTTCTACCTTAAAAATCTCTAGACCAACAATTTTCAGTTACCATTTTTACTCATATGAGTCACAGTGATGGCAATGAAGTGTTTGTTGCTGGGTTGGGGGGGGTGTTACCCTTTCAATTTTCATTAAATAATCATGTTTATCTGCATACTGATTTATTTTAGGAACAGGGTTTTTGAACCTAGTTGACATGGCTGATCTTACCAAACGTTCTGCAATTTCCACACATTACATTAATATCGTCCCTTCTGGATATATGGAGATGGTAATGGTTGAATACACACACACACACACACACACACACGCACAGAGTGTTCTGATCTGTGTTCCACGTTTCTGACAAGTAATACTTTCAAATAACACTCAGCCACTTGGAAAACATTTACAAATTACTATTACTCCATCTATGTGCATGTCTGAGAGAGGCTGGGTGTCTACCTCGTTTATATTGTTGCTGTACATTATGCCTGCAGTTTATATCACACGTTCGCCAAGTGAGATATTTTCTTAATTGTTTTCTAGTACCTATGAATAATGCAAGTATTTTCAAATATATATTTACACCCCATCAAAAATGCAAAGGATTGTTCCCGAGAGTACCGGCCCAACCTTCCTTCCCAGTTCTGCTAATGAATCTGAGTTAACCAAGGGACCTCTGGTATAACTGGAAAATGACTTACACTTCAGGCTGAGGCACTCAACAGTAGCTTAGCTCTTGCCTTCACAAGTCTCATTTTGGACTTATAATTTCTTCAACAGGGGATGCAATGGACTGTTACAACTACAGCTGCAACATGTAGAAAGGCCCAGAAAGTACTGCTAACTGGCATGTTGCTCAGCATTGGGCATCATCTTGCATCACTAAAACTATCAAAAGATTAACCTTTGTCCTTCTTTCAACACCATTTTCCCCCCTCATCAATATTAGGGTGTAGGGGGACAAATTATTCCTTTAGGCAAAGTTAAAGGACAGTTACTCTATATTTATTCCTTGTCTTCTACTTTATATAATTTCTTTTTTTTTAACTATTTAAATGATTCCCCAACTCCCCTTCAGTTTTGCCCAGAGGATTCACACACTGGCCAAGCAGGTCAAAGAGGAAACATATTAATGATTGGCAAGTGATGCAATTTTTAAAAATGGCATTTTCATGTTCCAAGGGGATCTTACCTGCATAGAATTCTGGACTATAAACGGCACCCACAACTGGATTCAATTTCCAGCCTAAATATAAAAATGTTTAATTAGTTTTTTTAAAAAAATTAGTTTCATGATCTCCAAAATAACATTCACTGCACCATATAAAATCCATTGGAAGTCCATGCCATGTTTCTTTGTCTTCTAGGTAAATCTAAAAACACTTATATAATATAATTTATAATAATATAATCCACTGTCACAGTGCCTTCTTATCTTTTTCAAACAAAACTTAAAAAGAAACTGAAGCTGTCGATCAGCTGATGAGAGGAGATTAGTTGATTAAGGGGATTCTGTGAACAGAGACAGTCAATCTGAAAATTCAGAATAAAAATACCTCATCGTTTACAATAGTTGCAACTGAACTGAAATAATCAGCATATTAATTCAGACCCTGTCTTTTTCTTAATATTCCATTCAATGGCAAAACTAGAACAGTCTGAGGATAATTAGAATCCTAGTATAGTATGCACTGCAACTCTACCCTTTGGACACTTGGCATTCATCCCACCTTCAGCCCTACAGCTTTATGTACATATCCATAATTTATTTATGTATATTAATATCCATCTACCCCTCTAACTGTAAGCTCTTTATGGGCAGGGAACAGGTCATCCAAATCTGCTGCATTTTAGCCTCCCAAGAGCTTAGTGCAGCGTTCTGCACACAATAAGCTTTCAATACATATTATTGATTTATTGACTGATTGTTGTATGAATCAAATATTAGTCAGACATTTCTTCCCCTTTTGTATTAAAAGAAACTTTGCAAACATTGTTGGGACATTATGAAAAGGCACCTTTTTATTGTGGGGGTTTCTCATGGAAATGTGAATTGAAACACTAACGCAGGACCAGGGAAGGCTTTGAAAGATAATTAGGGAGGATGGCATGAGGAAACACTGTCACTGGGGGAATTTCTGAGTGTACAGTTGGAGATACACATCATCATCATCATCATCATCATGTTATCAGATCAGACACAGTCCCGGCCAGAATTGAGGCTCATAATCTATCATCCCCATTATACGGATGAGGAAATTGAGGCCCAGAAAAGCCAAGTGACTTGCCCGAGATCACACATCAAGCCACCTTGTTCTTTCCACAACACCATGCTATCTGCCCATGCTGGGTTGGTTCAGTGATGGACAAACTCTAAACCCAGTAACCTGGTGAACGCCAGAGACGTAGCTGCAATCCTATCTGAAATTTACTTTAGAGAACCAGACACTAGGGTGAACGTGTCTGTTTATTGTTGTATTGTACTCTCCCAAGCACTTAGTACAGTGCTCTGCACACAGTAAGTGCTCAATAAATATGATTGAATGAATGTACATTGTCGGGATCATGTATATTAAATCTGGTGAATTCTCCCAAGTGTTTAGTACAGTGCTGTTTAAACAGTAGGTACTCAAAGATTACTAATTTCTTGACCTAATATGGCCAGTTAGGAAAGGATGGGAGACAACTCTATAACTACACAACAAACTTTCACTCCTAATATAATCATGATGGAAGGAGATTGCAGAGTTTCCCCAGAGAAGCAGTGAAATTTAGATATGTGATGACTGAAAATCATCATGAAATTATGTAAAATATGGATGAAATGTTAAGTGAAGGAACTGGCTCTACATAACCCCACAAAATTCTAATACCTCTGCATCTCTTGTTGACCAGAAAACATAGCTAGCCAAATCTATAGGACTATGTGGACATTCCAGACTTGTGGAAAACCTAACTAAATAAGAAAAAACAATGGAAATCAGGTAAAAAGCCCCAAGAGGAACTGGATGTTCTCTGCCATTCCTCTCTCATCTTGTTTTGGTGGTTTTCCTGGGGACCATATGAATGGAGAGAGCTCTCAAGTGTGTTTACAGAAAGCAAATGCTGGTGCCCTCTGAGCTGAATGTGATGAAGGGAAGAGAAACCCAGTGAAAGATGTTACTAGAAGTAGGGCTTAGGTAACAGAACTGGAACTCGTGTGCTGCGCCGATTCACAATTGGCTGATAATAGAATTTCTGGGGCTTGGGGATTTTATAATGCACCTATTTGCAAGGCTGAAAATGTCAACCTATAACCATTTCTTTAGAAATATTATTAACAATTCCTGGTAAGAGCACACCAAAATATGAGTAATCGTGACAATTTTGGACTTGTCAGCCCTTGCCGTTAGACCTTTCCCAGATGTTGTTCCCTTAATGGTGCTCCAATTTATCCAAGAAATAATATCCACAAGAAATTCTAATTGATGTCTTTGGCTAAAAAGTGATCTCCTCTCCCGTTTCCTCCCTGCTCCACTTCTGGGGGCTTAAATTGTTTAACTCGCTGAAGCCAACTGAGTAGAGCCTTCATTCATCATGAACATAACAGCAATTAAACCTTACTTTGTCTTGTCAGTGAAGTCCGTTCTGTGCCATAGCTGTGTGGATTAATCAAGTGTGATGAGAGCTGACGTCGAAGAGGCATAAACTGCCATGCAACCCAGTCTTAGCAGTAGGAGGAAATAAATTCTCCACAGTAGGGGCTACTGTGACATCTTTCTTAATGTCACTGCTCACTTTCATTCTTTTTCTCTCTTTTGCCATAATGCACGTGGGCTGGAAAACCAGTTAAATGGGAAGACTGAACATTTTGAGGGAGGAAGCAGAGCTTATTACACTGCTTTTACTAAATGGAAAACAAATAGCGTACATCATGTGGTAATGCTATTCACACTGTGGACCATGGGACAGTATAAACTCAGAACAAATTCCTGCTGGCCTTCACTTTTATCCATCCTTTTCCCTCCTTGCCACCCATGTCCCTCAATTTTAAATCATTTCTATACTGAGCCTCTTTAGAGAAGCAGCGTGGCTCAGTAGAAAGAGCATGGGCTTTGGAGTGAGAGGTCAGGGGTTCAAATCCTGGCTCCACTAACTGTCAGCTGTGTGACTTTGGGCAAATCACTTAACTTCTCTGTGCCTCAGTTACCTCATCTGTAAAATGGGGATTAAAACTGTGAGCTCCCCTGTGGGACAACCTGATCATCTTGTAACCTCCCCAGTGCTTAGAACAGTGCTTTGCACCAAGTGCTTAGTAAATGCCGTCATTATTATTTAGAACTTTCTTAACACTTCACTTTCCCATCTTGGCACATTTCTGAAGCTGTCCAGGTTGTTAACTAGACTGTGGGCCCACTGAGGGCAGGGATTTTCTCTATTTGTTGCTGAACTGTACTTTCCTAGTGCTTAGTACAGTGCTCTGTGCACAGTAAGCGCTCAATAAATATGAACTGATTGAATTTTGACCCAAACTATTCCACTATTTGTTTCCCTGTTAACTATTGGTTTCTCTCATCTTGACTGTTTGTTGCTGGAGTAAGAAAATGTGCAGATGGAAGGACAGAAGGAGAGAGAGATCAAAAAATGATCATCTTTAGGGAAACAATAATGGCATTTTACATGAAAATTACCTGAGGATGAACTGAAGTGTTCTTGACAGCCGGTGTATGGATATTAATTAATCAGTCAGTGGATCTTATTGAGCAGTTACTCTGTGCAGAGCACGGTACTAAGTGCTTGGGAGAGCACAATGCAACAGAGATAGTTGACATGTTCCCTGCCCACACAATAAGCTAATAGTTTAGAGGGATATATAAATGATATGCAAATACATGTATGTCTCTTCAACTTAGATGTGTGGGCCACACCATAAAAATTATATTAATGGAGGTCACTACTGTGTGGTGATCCATATTTCCAGGGATATGGATGATAATAATAATAATAATTATGGTATTTTTTAAACACTTACTAAGTGCCAAACATTCATTCATTCAATCGTATTTATTGAGCGCTGTGTGCAGGGCACTGTACTAAGCGCTTGGGAAGTACAAGTTGGCAACAGATTAGAGACGGTCCCTACCCAACAGTAGGCACACTGTTCTAAGCACTAGGGTAGATACAAGGCAATCAGGTTGTCCCACGTGGGGCTCACAGTCTCAATCTCCATTTTACAGCTGAGGGAACTGAGGCACAGAGAAGTTAAGTGACTTGCCCAAAGTCACACAGCTGATAAGTGGCAGAGCCGGGATTAGAACCCATGAACTCTGACTCCCAAGCCTGGGCTCTTACCACTAAGCCACGCTGCTCCTCCGTGGATGAGTGGGCATTTCCATTTCCAGTTCTTCCACTCCAAATAGCTTCACCTTTTTCTGTTTATTGTGGGGTACATTTCCCAGACACCTTGGAAATTCAATGTATTCATTTTGATTGGAGGTATGTATTCTCCATGTTCACATTCTGCATCATGATTCTGCTTTGCAGGGATGCCAAATCCACTGCAATTATCTGAGATGATAGCTATTTTGATTGGGTAGAAGAAAACTCAAAAGTTTATGTTCAAGATGAAATAGCTTATTTTTATAATGGGGTGAGGTTTGTAACTCATTATGAAGTAGGACAGAAGACTTCTCAGCTTTATCCTTTGGGTTAGGGAAATGCTGGGAAATTTAACAGGAAAAAATAACCTGCTGGTCTCCTTGTGAACACAAAATAGAAATTGTATCATATATTCTCTTTTCATTGTTCAACTCAGTTACAATGGCCTCTCATGGCTTGAGAAACCTTTGTGAAACATATCACATTATGATCAGAACACAATGCCATTTTGTCCCAGAGTCTGGTTTCTGGTTACCTTTAGCCAGTATTTATACTGACATCATTCACTGAGCAAGGTGGAATTTTCTCTCACTGGGTTACTTGACTAGGAAACATGGATGAAAAATGAGCAGAATAAGGAGTAAGAAAAGAGTGAAAGGAGTAAGTGCAGTGTAAGTGCTAAGGAGATCCATTTGGGCTACCAGATTGCCTCCAACTAACTTAATTTTTTTTTCTTTTCAAAGCTAAACCAAGTTGGAGCAAGACAGGGTTAGTTAGAGAAGTGAGGATATTTGATTATTTTTCTTCTCTCCAGGGAACTTCCAAAGTAGTAAACCTTTGTGCAGTACTAGGCAACTTCAGAATTTTTTAATGATTTGCCTTTATGGATCAAGTGTTCAGTACTTATTTTCCCCTCAAGTGAGAAAAAGATAAGAAAGGGGTTATTGTAACTGAGTGGGAAAGGCATGACATTTGATTCTCTTGTTTGGTTTTAGAGAGAAACTTACTTTAATAGTGACCCCAGTTGTTGGAAAAACTATGAGATGGGAACCTAACAAAATTAGGGGCTAGTCCCTTTGTAAAGACAAAAACTGAGAGGAAAAATGGTTAAAATTCATGCAACATAAGGAAAAGCATGCACAGAAGTTCATTCAGCAATTCCCACACTACCAGGACAAGGGGAAGCCCACTGAACTTGTAGGGGGTAGGTTCAAAAAAAAAAGGAAAGAAGTGTGCTTTTGTAAAGCAGATAAGAAGTACAAAATGCTACTAGAGGAACTTGAACAGGTGAAGTGTAGTTAAAATAAAAATTTGGATTAATTAATGGATGAGAGGTCCTTATTTATCAGGAGAAAAATGAGAACTGAAGCAGGGAACATCAAAGATTCATACATACATAGATTCATAACCATGAGATGAATGTCAAGAATGGCAACTACCACATTTTTCTCCCAGCATCCCACTTGGCAGAATTGGAGACAGAATGCTCCCTTTAGCATTCTAATGAACATATTTAGAGTTTCAGTAATCACTGAATTGAGGAAAAAATACCTAACAATGATAATCCTTTAATTTTCAAGAACACCTTCCTTCTAAGGGGTTCAAAAAACCCATCCTCACAACACCCCCCAAGAGGAAGAGAGAGGCAAAGTTCATGACTCCAGTTTTAAATGCAGAGGTGCAGATGGGTTAAATATCATATCACTAGCCTCACAGTGAAATAGCTGAGATGAAAGAAAAGTAGAATGGCCTTAGAAAGGGCACGATAAACCAAGCCTGGGTTCTAATCCCAGATTCCCCACTTGCCTGCTGTGTAACCTTGGGTAAGTCACTTAACTCACGTGTGCCTCAGTTCCCTCATCTATAAAATGGGGACTCAATATCTGTTCCCCTTCCTACCTCGACTGTGAGCTATTTCTGGGACAGGGACTGTGTCTGATCTGATTACCTAGTATCTAATCCAGCACTTAGTACAGTGCTAGGAATATAATAAGCACTTAACAAATACTATTATTACGATGATAATGATGATCCCGCCTTCCCTTGAATATACTTTTCTATCTAGATATTGCTCAGAAATATACACCACAATTCCTCCGAATCCTGCCTCTTCCCTGCTAGGAAGTCTTTCATTGGATCACACCATGGCTCTAATTGACTATGACCTAGTCCTTATACAACAGTGCAGTTCTTTTTATTGAAATTTAAAATGGAAAGATTGTGAGTCAGCTAAAATGTGTAGTCTCCAAATTCCATAAAGTGCTATGTCTTATATAACAGAGATGAATCTGAAAGAATTATAGAACACAGGTTACCATGTTAGAGTCCAGAAAATGACACTTTACTGGTCCTGGTCCAATATCCAGAATGAAAGGGAAACATTTGTCCCCCAAAATATCTCACTTCTTTTTTTTCCAGATAGAAATAGTGTAATGGGTCATCAGAATTGAATTCCTTTCCATGGTGTGGTTGACATTTCTACTATGCCAGTTGTCCAGTTGGCTCTGATAACGATTTAGGAGTCCTGTGCATTTTTCTGGGAAAATGGTAGCACTTACCATTTGTATAAGGGTTGACTGTCTTTTTGTTTGTCATTACACGTGCTGTAGCATTATTCACCTAAGCACATAGAAATTGGAATTAGTGAATTCTACAGGGCAGGTACACAGTTCTACTAGCTGCATGCATTATTACTGCTACGATTCATGTAAAAAATGCAATTTAATTTATAAACGCAGTAGGTGCATGACAAAATCATACTATTTATAATTACATTTACTTTCATAACCATTTTAACTTACAAATCATTTCAATAAAGCAACATCATGTCATTTAAAGTTTAATAAAGAGACATTAAAAGCAAATTAAAAGGTTCTGCATAATTTAAGATTTAAGGGCATGCGTGTACTCCATGATAACACTGAAACGATAAATATTTAAAAACAGAAAAAAAAAAATCTCTCGTATGAAGGAACATGCAGTGGAGTAGAGGGGTAGAGACAAGGTACAAGGAAACGGAAAACGTCCAAAAAAGGGACAAACAAATTTTAGCAGAGTGTGCAACATAACCCTTTAGAAGAGAAGGACCATTGGAAAAGCAACATCTAGCATTCACCACTGGGAACAAGAGCCTTTGTCATTGCAAGAATTAACAAAATCATTCAAGCTTTAAAATCACAGCTAACGAAAGGATAAAAAGAGGGTGCATTATTGAACACAATATGGAGTTAACAATCTGAGTAAGATGTGCACCAAGTCATATCCTCAGTCCAATCAGTGCCTCCCAGGCTTAAAACGTACACTCAATTACAGGCGTACCAATAGAGAAAAAAATATAGCATCAAGAAAACTTAATACAACAAGTCAAAAAAATCCACGTGGTATATATAGATATATATCAGCGCTATATACGTGAAACGGCCGATGGACTTCTCCACTTACCATTCAGCACCATCGCCAGCATGGGTATGTATACAGTTACCATGGTTACTGAGAGTTTGGTGAGGGGCCTAAGCGCTACCGTCGAAGGGGGAAAATGAAAAGGCAAAATACGCAACATCTTACTCCAAAGACGACAGCATTTTCAATTGGTATTTTTTTTTTCTTTTTATTATAACAAATAAGATTCTGGCGCAGTGTTGAGGGGGATCCGGTGGTACCCAAACTGGGTTCTGGTTTTGGTTGGGTTCTTGTTTGGTATTTTGGGAGGAGGGAGAATGCTACAGACCAGGAAAACCAGCCTGAGGATGTTGGGGGGGGAGGTGGAAAATTGAAAAAAAGCCAAAAGAGGAACCAAAAAAAATTTAAAAAGAAAAGAATAAAAGAGCGCTTCGAACTGTTTTTTTTTTCTTTTCTTTATTTGTTTTCCCCTCTCTTTGGGTGCTGCATATTTTCAAATTTGGTTTCTTTTGAAAACCACTGCGGATCCCTCATCAACCCTGCAGCGGGGAGGAAAAAAAAAAAGGAAAAAAGACCTGCTTTGGTTTGGTTTGGTTTTGTCATACTTTTTCTTTGATTTTTTGGTGGGGAATCTACTGCACCCATTGATTTACAAACCACTGAAAATAATCATGTCAAAAGATTAAGCTCTCCTCTGCTTCTTTCTGTCAGCCTTTTAGCAATAACAATAATAATAATAGAAAACAAAAATAACAAAATAAAGTAAAAAGAAAAACCCAAGTAAGGCCAGATTCTCTCTTTATATATAAATATATATATAAACAATGGGAAGGGGAAGGGAGCACACAAAAGACACCAATGATGCATCTGAAACAACAAATGAGAGTGAAGCAGACATTTATAAAAAAGATGAAAAGGAAAATATTTTGAACATGCACCTCGATTTTACGGCCCTCTACCACGGTGCCGTGTAATTTCTCCCTCGCCCTGTCCGCATCGGCACTATTTTCGAAAGTTACGAAACCAAATCCCTGCATGCAGGAGGGAGAAGGGGGAAAACAACATGCACATTATTATTTCAATCAATGATCACGTTTTAATGTTCTCTCGCTTTAATTTCTATTGCTTGTTCTTGCTTCATTTCTGTAACATGCAAATTAGAGAAATTATAAGAATACTAAGATGTGCAATAAGTAAGCAACAAATGTGTACGAAGTTTCTCTTTCATCAGTTAGATATACCCCCTGAATAATTCAAAGAATTATACCAAAAATACCTTTCTAAACATCACTACAGAGGAAAATAAATCTAACGAAAAGAAAATGAAATCAAAATAAATTTACTGTCTTCACAGATAATAAAATGAAATAATGAGAAAAGAAAGTGAATCACTCTTTGACATGCAGATACTTTCTTAAAGCACAAAATTCACCACTGAATGCTGATATACTCTAAAACATTACCTACATAATCATGCTGTTGTAAAAACATTTTCTGTACATGCAACACCAGGGTTATTTAACTATTTTCATCAAATCGTATATAGCTCTTTTATTTATTAAAATCCTATCAAAAGAATAAAACTCTTATTTCAGCTTGCATTTTCTTAGAAAAATAAAACATGATATGAATAAAAATAAACTCCAATCAAAGTAATAACAATGCACACTGTTCGAGAAATATTTAAACATCTCCTTCGGATATTTTCTTGCCTTTTGAACATGCAACTCATTACTCCCTTTCCTCTACCTTATTAGCAGAAGAGGGAGATGCTTATGTTTGTTATGCTTTGAGGTATTATTATGATATAAACGAACCCTTCATACAGCAGATGGAGGACAATAGCAAAAGCTTGACTGAAACTGTTATTTATAACAATACTCTAAGCACCTTCCTTGTTGCTAATCAGTTACTTAACACATCTTCAGCATTCTGATTTGAATTTTACCATTTCAGAAAAGATCATTCAACTTCAAAAATGGTCAAACTGCATTTTCCCCCAATTGGCATTCAGATTAAACAAAGATGTGGAAAATGGCATACCGTTAAAATGTGTTAAAACATTCTTGTATACTATGTTCATAATAGTACTCCAACCCTTTGAAACAACTCCATCAAGACACCGATCAGTTTTCCCATGTCTTCCAGTCTTCTTTGTTTAAATGAAGCTGGGATTGAACAGCCCGGGGGTGGGGGGTGGGAGGTTGGTTGCGGGGGGGGGGGGGGGCGGCGGGGAGATGCTCATTGCAAAATGGGCCCATGTTTTAAGATGATAGTGGCCAAACCTTGGGCCTAAAAATTACAAATAGATAAAAGGAGTCTATTAAGAGTGAGCAATGAAGAGATATTTTGGGTCAAAGAAAGCTAGGTTCAGCAGAAGTTTGGATTCAAACAGATAGTCTTTTTTCCTATCTACAATGAGTGTTGCTCATAATCGCCCAGGAAAGGAAGGAGGTGCTATTTTCTGTCTGGACAACTTAAGCTACAGGGAATACAGTAATGCAGATATCGCAGATTGGTTTATCATCTCCTGCCTTAACTATCCAGGCCAACTATACCAAAGAACCTGAAAACCAGACTGGCATCAGGAGAAGAAACTGTACTAAAATAGCCTGAAGAATGACGACTAACCTTCATTCTTCAGGTGAGAAGAAAGCTGGTCTATGTCATTCCCTGAATGAATGGGAATGGGATATATAGGCTTTTCTGGTAGACTAGGGAAGATAGAGATGAAAAGTACCTCAAAAATGGACAAGGAGGAATTCCAAATATTTTTCCAAATAGAATAACAGTACATTCAAAAGCAGAGAAAAATCATTAGAGGTTTCAATCCTCCCCCGCAGCTGCTAATTATCCCCAAGGGAAAGAATCGATTTAGAACCACTGCAGATCATGGCTTGAGCCAGGGGGCCAGGTTGGTAAGTAGAGTAGGGAAAGAGAATACGGATTTAAAAAAAAAAATTCTTCCAGTTTAGGCGTCAGAACTTGAGTAGAATTAATAGTGAAGATGAGATGCAGAGCTGGGATGAGTGACAGCAGTTTGCTGTGAGCTAAATCTTGCTCACCAGAAGCGCTGCCATGAAGAAGCAACCGAACTCCTAAGACTTAATCAACTGAAACATGGCCTCAGGAGTGAAAGGAATGCAGATTTTGTGGGGCAGAAATTAGGTATATCTGGTTGTTTATGACTATGTCATAAACAACAAATAGATGCTGACTTAGCATTCAGGTTTACAGCATTATTAGTTATGTACTCCACCTCTCAGCCTGAAGGACTGCAATTCACAAGCTAAAGCAAAACTGGTAATGTGGGGATGTTTGATGCTGTTGTGGACAGGGAACATGTCTACCAACTCTGTGACAGTGTACTCTCCTTAGCGCTTAGTACGGTGCCGTACACATAGGAAGGAAGCACTCAGTAAACAGGATTCTTTTACTGATTGGCTGTTTGTCATTGTTAGGCTTCCAAGAGTGAAAGTCAAGAAAAGATTATGCAGGCCAAATTAGAGAGGTCAGATTAGATAAGGAATACTTGTTCCCATAGTGCTTACCCAAAACCGAGGGACGTAGTTGAAGGAAAAGGTTAAATGAGAAGCAATGTGGCCTGGTGGAAAGAACACAGGCCTAGGAGTCAGAAGGACCTGATTCTAAACCCGGCTCCATCTCTTGTCTGCTGTATAAACTTGGGCAAATCACTTAACTTCTTGGTGCCTCGGTTACCTCATCTGTAAAATGGGGATTAAGAATGTGAGTCCCATGTGGCACAGGGACTGTGTTCAGCCCGTTTATCTTGTATCTTCCCCAGTGCTTAGCACATTGTCTGGCACATAAGAAGTGCTAAATAAAGACCATAAAAAAGTAAGGGAAATATTTGAAAAGTGCAATAGCAGATGTTCCATCTACTGTAAGACGGGGACAGATCAGGGGCTTACAACTTCAATTTTTCTAACTTTGGGGTTTCATCTTTTGTTTTGGTGTTGAAGTCTTTTCTCTTTGCCCTTTAGTTTAAGAACATTACAATTTCCTCAGCAAGCTTTGAACATGCCCAACTGAGGGAACAAAACTTTTGTTGTTGCTGTATTTGCAACCAGAAGTTGGCTAAATCTTATTTCTAGGACCAAAGAATGGATTTGTTGGAGACTCTAAACTATCTCCTTCTGATCATTTGCTTCTCACAGTATGCCACAAGTGAAATTAGCCTCTCAGCACAAACTAAAGCTCTCCTATGAATTGATGCTTTATCATGGCTGGAGAATTTGCATATGCCAATGAAACTTAGACCTATGCTATATAGGGCTACCCATAATGGAAAGATCTAAGCTGAAGCATCAGATGAAGTTGATTCACCTCTGCTGGGCACCAGTGGCATGGTAAAGAGTCAAAGGCAGATGATCAATTGATCAAAATGTTGATCAAAGACAATGGTAAGGACTCAAGCTTTTACAGTGCAGAAGGCGGCAATGGTAAACCGCTCCTGTATCTATACCAAGGAAATTCTATAGATATGCGTACCAGAATGACTTTGTGACATGAGATGGAATGTCCTGAAAAGAGTGTGCCCATGGAATCTCTATGGAAACGACTTACAGGCATTTGTAGAAGAAGACGGCAAACTAAAGGCAGGGCATTGAAGGCCCGTCTCCTCAGGTCTTCCCTGACTAAGCCCTCCTTTTATCTTCTCTCACTCCCTTCCATGTCACCCTGACTTGCTCCCAGTATTCATCCCCACAGCACCAACGTCAATACCTGCAATGTGTTAATTTATATTAATGTCTGTATCCCCCTCCAGACTGTAAGCTCATTGTGAGCAAGGCATGTGTCCGTTTATTATATTCCACTCTGCCAAGCACGTAGTACAATCCTCTGCACCCAGTAAGTGCTCAGTAAATGCTGATGATTGACTATCTGGGGCCCTGGCCCTCTATCTAGTATCTCAGTCAGCCTTTCCCTGTCCATAGCCTCATAAAAAATGATCACAAAAAAGGACACCACTCTGGCACAGATTTTAACTCTTTTGCAGTGTATTTCTTAGCTTTAAAATCAGGTCTGATCAGGTACAGCGTAATGTCAGGAATGGAAAATAGCCATGTGAGTGTTGATGCCTCTTTCCGGACTCCATTATCTCCACTATATTTTTGACCCAATTATGTAATGATCCCAAAAGTATCTGAGCATAGAAAATGCAGGAATGATCACTTGAAAATGAGCGGAGGCTCTGCACCCACTAAGCAAGGCTATTTTTGATACTCTCTAATGAAAAAAGGGCGGACTCCACTTAAAGTGTCTTTTTGAAAGATGCAAATTTTAATGGCACCATTCCTAAAGGCCTGGAGCTGGGTTAATCTTGGGGATGACGAAGCACCTTAAAAATAGCATCACCATTGTACTTCCAAAATAGCAAATGAGGTTCTTCTAGTGTTCTTCTAAAAAGAGATTTGAGAAGGCAGATTCTGGAAGAATATTTCTACACTGGCAATGTGAAGTATATTATTTTCAACACAGCCTTAGGAGAGTACTTGTAAAGAATGTGATATATTCCCTTGTTTTTGCCAACAGTCCATCAGACCTATACTTTAATCATTCAGTGCACTTGAACGTCTTTAATTGAAACTCTTCAATTCTCTGCTCAGGAACAGGAAGTGCACCTCTAATAATCACTTCATATGAAACCAAAGATGAGCGATTTTTCAATTTCAAATATCTAAATAACAGCCCATTAAGAGAATGATTAAAAGACATCTGCTCTAGTGCAGGGGATGTAGCTTGCATGACACGTATGATAAAACATCTGATTGGGAAATAATCTCTTTCTCTAAAATCTCTCCTGAGTCCAGAGAGGAGGATAAAGCCCTACCCTTTAACCACTTTCCCAACATTCCCTTCATGAACCTGGCTTGGGCTTGACTTGAGGGGAGAATGCAGGATGATAATGCTGACCTGAAGAGGAAGCCAAACACAGAAAGAATCAAGAGGAGAATAGCTCTTCTCTTTCTTGGCAAGCTGGGGTATGTTCCCCCTTCCTATGCTCTCTAAGCATCCCAGTGTGCCTCTCAGTGACTGTCTCTGCATCTATATTGGATCATGAAAAGACACAGAAAGACTTCTAACATTCTCAAAGTCTGCTCTCCCATACAGAGGAACTCACCATATTAGACTAATTCCCTAAGGGGCTGAAGTTTGCGTTGTTGCAGATGCATTCTTTCAAGGATAAAAATGTGCCACATTCAAATGCCCAAACAATGCCGGAGGGGCTGAAATAATTAGTACAATTCCAAGATGAATATGATTGATGACCAGAAAATCATGAAGGGTGTTGACAGATGGAACAAGGAATTGCTGTTCACCCAATCCCCCTGCATGAGGATTTGGTGGCATCCATTGAATAGCGAAGGTCTTAGCTTCAAGACAAACCAAAGGAAACACTTCTTTCCATAGGCTGGAGCAAGCATATAGATTGAGTTAAAAGAAGAAATGAGCCAGGCATATGTTAGGAGACTTATAAATAATTTAGATTCATCCACAGATGATTAGGGCATATTGGGCTAGTAAAGAAAGAACCAAGATGCATTTGTAGACTCAAGAAGTGTAAAGAAACAGGAATGGACAATAGCGTTTTAATTATGGGTGTCAGGGAGTACAAGAAAGTACAGGATGAATGTCAAGAATGCATTGACATCACACTACTTCTCAAGCATCTTCACATGTCCCTCTTGGAGACAGAATGCTGGGGTAGATGATCTGACCCGTTATGATGCCTTATGTTCTTATGTGACTTACCTATGCCAGGGCTCAACTGACACTCAGAATGTCAGTTGTTTATGTTAAATCACAGGGGGCAGGACAATACAAGTGGATATACAAGTGGTAACATAATAATTACTGGTTGTGAAAGGTAAGGATTTTATTTAGGTAACTGAGAATAATCACTGAATGATGACAGGCTAAAGCTGAAGAAGGATTAGTGAGATTCTGAATTGGCAAGGGAAAGGTTACTGTGCACTTGCTTTGAACTTGAAAATTGCTACAACTTACATGCTGGGTTAAGATTTGTTAGGGAGTTAACCTGGGAGTTTGATAGCATTTAACATCAGTATTGAAGATATAGCCACTTCTCACCGACACCAATTTTTACTTATATTTGCAGCCCAGAAAATCAATTCTAAACTTAGCTTCCTAGGAAAGAAAAATTAAGGCAATATGAAAACTTGCAAAATATTGATCCTCGAAATGTTAAAATACAATTGTATTCAAAGGGTTGGGTGTATTCCTAACCAGGAAAAGAACCGCACTTCAATAATACAGAACAATCATGTATTTGATAGACCAGTTTCCTCAAGAGAGTATGAACTCATTTTATATAACAAGTAAAACAATTATCACTGAACAATAAAAATATGCAGTACTATCACTATTACTTGATTTAAAAAGAACAAATCTTTTCTATTTGAATGTTGATATTTGGCAATGTTTAAAATTATTCCCCTGAAGGATCTAAAATGAGGCAAATGAATTTCACACTGTTTTGGAATCAGTGGAGATTTCTATAGGTATTTCCATTAAAGCATAGACTGTGTTTTTGACATAAGTGCAGTTGTTTCCCCTTACTCACATTACAAACACTTTAAATAAACTGAAAACATCCTAAAGTTAATTAGACAGCTTACCTTTGAGCCCCGCTCATTAAAAATAATTTCAACATCTAAGATTTTACCAAATTGCTGCAAAGAAATAGAAATATTATATGAACATGAGGAAATTTAGGAACATTGTGCCATATGAACTGGCAATTTCATAGCAGCAGAAGATGTATCTCAAACAAGTGAGCAATGTACATTACATTTGAATCAAGCAGTGTGATTGAAAAAGAACCACAAGATGAATTGTCATAATGCAAAATGACCCGATCCCGAAGTGGAACTGGTAGAGTTCCACTATTCGCCAGCTACTTTAAGGGACTACCCAGATTTGGGAATCCTATTCACCTGCTTTTGGAAGATGGTGGGTGTCAGGAGTGACCTGGTATGTCAGCCACTCAGATTCACCCTCTGTCCCCTCTTGTCCATGCAGGTTTGGGGGGTGAGAGGACTTGGGATCAAGCAAAATGTGCAGGTTGATTCATGGGGTTTGTAGCAGAGGGGACAGTCATGAAATTTAAATTCAGGAATTTTCCAGGAGACAAGTGTAGAACTTAAATTGCAGAACCTGTTCTGGTTTATTTTTAGGGTGGTCAATGCTTTCTGCTACCCATCAATACTACTTAATCATGTCAACCTTTCGGGAACCCTCCTAAGATGTTATGAGATGAAGGTCAGGAATGCTTTAATTATTTGGGTTTTAATCTAGATTCTAGGCCCAGTTTCAGATTTTGATCAGATACATCAAATACTCAGGCAAGAAATACAGGCATTAGTGTTCCGTAGGAAATAACAAGATAGTATACGCTTCAATTTATCATTTTGGGGACCAAATGTTTCCTATTTTCTTTCAACTCCATTTTTTTCCCCACTCCATTTATCAGTTTCTGGCTTTTCTCTTGGCTATAAGTTGATGCTTGCTCCTTTTTAAGCAGTGAAATTCAAACTGTGTAAGTTTGACAAAGCCCGGTCGAAGCTGTATTGGGCTGGGGTGTGTGAGAAGAAGACTAGAGATGAGCAGAAACTGGGAAAAAGCCATCTCCCTGAGCGATAAGCTAGCAGGACAACCTATTGGTGGAAATGCGCACATTAAGCCCAAATTCAAAAAGGGTGAGTTATGCCCCCTGATTTGCTGTGGCCCTCTCTGATTCTGTACTTCATCTAATCTGAACCTCCCTCAAGGCCAAGTTTCCTGTGAGATTCCCCCTACATTTGGCTAAACTGAGATTCAAGGCAATATAGCTGGAATATCTGAAGCCTCCAGAGGTACTGACAGCTTGGGGCATGATGGGGTAATATAGTCACCTGGGGGTCAATATCTCTAAGGTTGCCTGCATCTAAAAAGGGGTTCACCAAGGCTGCTCCAACTCCCTGCTGGGCCTGGGATACTTGTACACACAAGGTCCAGGGCCTCTCACGACTTGCAGTCCTAGTGCCTTAAGTCACTGGAATGTGCAGCTGAGAAAGGGCGGCACTGCCAGCACAAATGCCACGAGTTTCACTCTGCCTTGGTCCTCTTTGTCCACCAAATGGCATTGGGTGGCATGGAGGGGTGAGCAGGGTGGGTCGGTACAAGTAGCTGTAGTAGTTAAGATGAGATGGGAGGATGTACAATTCTCCTTCCTGTTGCCCCTAGAGTTCACAAGCTCCTGTTCTCCTCCTGACCCAGGAAACCACTAGGGACAATAACTACTACTAATAATAATTATGGTATTTGTGAAGCATTTACTATGTGCCAAGCACTGGGGTAGATTCAAGGCAATCAGGTTGTCCCACATGGGACTCACAGCCTTAATCCCCATTTTACAGATGAGGTAACTGAGGCACAGAGAAGTGAAGTGGCTTGGCCAAGGTCACACAGCAGACAAGTGGCAGAGATGGGATTAGAACCCACATCCTCTGACTTCCGAGCCCGTGCTCTTTCCACTAAGCTGCGCTGCTTCCCATGAAATGGAATGCAGAAAATCCACAAAAGGAACACAGAATCCTAGGAAGAAAACACACCTTTTGGCATAAAAATGCACTTCTGGTAAAGGTTTTATTTATTTACTTATTTATTTGGAGAAGAGTTTTAGCCTAGTGATAGCTTTAGCTTGTGTCACTTCAAATTAGCGATGTGAGGTGTTTCCTCCTTGATGTTATTAGTCATTAGGCTTGCAGCACATTTATTTCATGAAGCAGACAATGTTTTCAAAGGGTGGAGCTACAAGGAAACAAGGGAAAATGGTTCCAGGGACGCATGAAGAGATAAAAGTCTAACGTGACCATTTTTGGACTTCAAAGGACTGACAGAGTGGCACAAAAGTTGTCTGATGGGGTTAGGAGTCCTAATACAGAATCCTAGCCCAAATCAAATGAGAAGCAGTGTGGTCTAGTGGGTAGAGCACAGCCCTGGGAGTCAGAAGGACCCGGCTGTGCCATATGTCTGCTTTGTGACCCTGGGCAAGTCATTTCACTTTCCTGTGCCTCAGTTCCCTCATCTGAAAAATGGAGATTAAGACTGTAAGCCCTGTGAGGGACGGGGACTGTGTCCAATGTGATTATCTTCTAAGCAACCCCAGTGCTTAGAAGAGTGCCTTGCACATAGTAAGTGCTTAACAAATACCATACTAATTATGGTTATTATATGTCAAGACTGATCTTAGGCAAATAAGGCAAAAAGGGTCACTCCAGCCCATTCTGTAGCACTCCTCTCCTCCTGCCCCACTCAGTATGGGAAGAGGAACTGGGGTACATGCAGATGGATTCCTCCTTTAATATCAAGGCTGTCAAGGGATCAGAATAGGCCAAGGGGTGACAGGCTGGGGGCTGATATGCTGGAAATGGCCTGCTAATCAGAAAGATTTGCTGACATTTGAGTCCAGGGCCAGTTTGGAGGTGATGCTAGTGGCTCAGGGCTCCAAAAATGTCAATTCCATCTGCACTGCGCAACCCATCATGAAGTTGATGCTTGCAGGTTTGTTCCAAAAACAGATTACTCAACTGAGAGAGAGTCTTCAAAAGCTGTGCCTACCCTGAGCAGAAATAGCTTTTGTGTGGTGCTCCTCGATGCAACGGAAGTATAAGGAGGGGTGATTTCCATTCTAGGACTGTTTAACTGCATATCCAATAAAGGACAATGAAGGCATTGATCTTTGACATGAGACTGCAGTATCTGTTGCATTCTCTCTCTCTGTAGAAGCAAGGTAGTTACCTAACGCATTAGCTTTAAGAATACATTAGCCATCTAATGCATTGTTTGGGACAACACTCTGTGAAGACTCTTTATCCCAGAGAAAATTTTGTATTTAATTTCCAATGCGTGGCTAGGACATTGAAAAAGCTATTGTGTGGACTGGAAACCATACTTCTTGTTCAGTTGTTTCTGAATATTTTAAAAGTCATCAAATGTGCCTTTCCAAAGTCCTTGTCCATAAATGGCTTCAGAAATAAAACATTCAGAAATATTAAGAATGTTCCTTGAAGGACCAAAGATCTTCATTCCTAGAAATCAGAGACGTGGAACCCAGAAAATTGACAACAAACTAAAAGTTATATAACCTAGTAGCATGAGGGAATATCATTACTAATAATATTAATCAGATTCATAACTGTAGTACTTGTTAAGGGCCTAATAAATGTTAGGAGGTGGAACAGCAGGAGAATAAGGAGAACAGTGATCAGGATGATAAGCAAGACGATGAAGAGGAGGGGAAGGAGAAGAGTTTTAAAGAATATCAGGCTTCTTGAGAGCAGGGATAGTGCCTACTTTATGGGGCTGTACCAAGCACTTAGGATAGTGCTGGAGACAGAATAAGTAACTAATAAATATCATTGATTGACTGACAACTTTGAAAAAATAGATGAGTACATGACAATTCATTTCCTAAAATGAAAATTTCTAAACAATTAGCCATAATATTACAATGGATATATCCATTCAATCTTTCTATACGAATTTAAAACCCAGTCCCATCTTACTGCCTGGACACCCTGAGTACAGTACAGTTTGTTTCATAAATCCTGATATATCTGATCTCATTTCCAAAAAACTTCAGGGCCTAATGAGCATAAAATGTGCAGGAATTTTAGTGGGAATCCAAAGTCTCAAAAATGAGCTAAAAGATTTTGCTCAGCAGTGACAACTTGAAATAATTTCTTCAGAAATCAAATCATGTCAGAGGAAGAGGAAAGCCAATGTCAACTTCAAGAAACACAAAAGTCACAATTAAAAATAAAATGGGGAAGTAGTGGTTACAAGTACCGAAGTGCTGTTAAAACACTGTAAAGGACTGTCAGTGTAACAACGATGGTTCTGACAATATTTACCTGGTTTGGGAACTGATTTTGACATTTATTCAAGACTGAATGTGAAAGATGTTTTTCTACCTTACCTGGGTACTTTAGAGAATCACTGTGGAATATCTGTAGTTATGAATGCTTAAAAGAATATCTTGAAATATTGGAATATACCTAACCTTTGATGAATCAATCATTTACTGAGCACTTACTGTGTGCGATCCATCAATCATATTTACTGAGTTCATACTGTGTACAGAGCAGTGTACTAAGCGCTTTGTAAAGGACAATACAAGAGTGGGTAGACAAGGTCCCTGCCTACAACAAGAAGATGGTAAGCTTTAAGGATGAACCTTTAAAAGCAACCTAAGCAGAAGGAAAACCCCTGGGAGACTTTGAAATGCAGCATTCCCAATTGATAAGGCAACATAAACTCCACTTTCTAAAGACATGGCATTCATTATCAGTCAATCAATCAATCAAGTTTATTGAGCTTTTAGTATGTGCAGAGCACTGCTCTAAGTGCTGGGGAAAGAATACAATACAACAGAATTAGCAGACACATTCCCTGCCCACAACAAGCTTAGAGTCTATAGGGGAGATATACACTAATATGAATAGATAAGTAATTTATAATATATAATTTAAAGATATGTACATACGTGCTGTGAGATTGGGGGTGGGGTGAATATCAACTGTCCAAAAGTCACAGATTGAAGAGCACAGTTGATGCAGAAGGGAGAGTGAGCCAGGGAAAAGGAGGGCTTAATCGGAGAAGAAGGATAGCAGATGTGACTTTAGTAGTGTTTTAAAGGTGGAGAGAGTGGTGGTCTGGCATATATGGAGGGAGAGGGAGTTTCAGACTAGAAGGAGGACATGGGAAAGGTGTCAGGAGTGAGATAGATGAGATTGGGGCACAGTGAATAAGCTGGTGCTAGAGGAGTGGAGTGTGAGGGCTAGGCTGTAATAATAATAATGATGACATTTATTAAGTGTTTACTATGTGCAAAGCACTGTTCCAAGCGCTGGAGAGGTTACAAGGTGATCAGGTTGTCCCACATGGGGCCCACAGTCTTAATACCCATTTTACAGATGAGGTAACTAAGGCCCAGAGAAGTGAAGTGACTTGCCTGGTCACACAGCTGACAATTGGTGGAGCCAGGATTTGAACCCATGACCTCTGACTCCAAAGCCCGTGCTCCTTCCATTGAGCCACGCTGCTTCTCTTATAATAATGGCATTTATTAAGTGCTTACTATGTGCATGGCACTGTTCTAAGTGCTGGGAAGGTTACAAGGTGATCAGGTTGTCCCACAGGGGGCTCACAGTCTTAATCCCCACTGTACAGATGAGGGAACTGAGGCACAGAGAAGTTAAGTGACTTGCTCAAAGTCACACAGCTGACAATTGGCAGAGTGGGGATTCAAACCCATGACCTCTGACTCCAAAGCTAGCACTCTTTCCACTGAGCCATGCAGGTGGGATGAGGCGAATTTATTGAGTGCTTTAAAGCCAATGGTAAGGAGTTTCTGTTTGATGCAGAAATGGATGTGCAACCACTGGAAGTTTTTGAGAAATGCAGAGACATGAATTGAACGTTTGTGTTGTTTAATGATTTATGAAGCAGAGTGAAGTATGGATTGGAGTGGGGAGAGACAGGAGGCTGGGAGGTCGGCAAGGAGGCTGATGCAGTTAGTCAGAGCGGGACAGGATAAGTACTTGGATCACCACATTAGCAGTCTGGATGGAGAGGAAATGGAGGATTTTAGCAATGTTGTGAAGATAGAACTGACAGGATTTGGTGACAGACTGAATAGGTGGGTGGAATGAGAGATATGATTTGAGGACAAGGACAAGGTTACAGGCTCATGAGGTAGAGAGGATAGTGGTGTTGGCTGCAGTAGTGGGAAAGATGGGGAAGACATGGTTTGGGTGGGAAGATAAGGATTCAGGTTTTGGAAGTTTTTAATTTGAGGTGTCAGCAGGATATCCAGTACATAAGTCTTGAAGGAAGGAGGAAATGTGAGATTTCTGGGAAGGAGAGAGGTCAGGGCTAGAGTTGTAGATTTGAGAATCATCTGCAAAGAGATAGGTAATTGAAGTCATGGGAGTGAATGAGTGTAGAGGGAGAGTAGAAGGGGACTAGACCTGAGCCTTGTGGGACCTCTGCTATCAGAGGGTGAGAGGAAAATGATGAGCCAGTAGAAGAGAATGAGTAGGAGCAGTCATAGAGATAGGAGAACCAAGAGAGGACAGTGTCAAGATGGGATAAAGTTTCAAGGAGATAGGGGTGGTCTAAGGTATCAAAGGTGGCTGAGTGGTCCAGAAGGATTAGAATGAAGTAGAAGCTGTCATATTTGGTGAGCAGAAGGCCGCTGGTTACCTTGGAGAGGGCTATTTCTGTGGAGTGAAGTGGGTGGAAATCAGGTGGGAGGGGATATTAGAGAAAATTGGAGGATAGAAAGTAGAGACATCAGGTGTAAGGGAAGAAAGGGAGTTCAGTTCAGTGGAGATGGTAGTGTTGACTGTGTCAATTTGTGTTTGGGTATGGAGACCATATGGATGACTGTAGAATACTGGAAGGGGTCAAAGAACAGAGGTCTCTATGGGGCAACAGGACAGATTTGTGGTCGGGGAGTGGTGTATGGGAAGGAGAACTGGTGAGGAGGTTGTGGTCAGACAGAGAAATTTCAGAATTGGTGAGGGTAGAGATTGAGCAGCTACTGGAGATTATAAAATGATCTTGCGCGCTCAGGTTGGTGAGACTGTGAGGTGGGGTGGAGCGGGTGGTCACTGGAGTAAAGGAGTGAGAGTAGCCAGACAGTGGAAGGATCACTGGGAATGTCCACATGAATATTGAAGTCCTCAAGGATTAATGTAGGGATGAAGAATGGGAGAAGGAATGTGAGGAAGGTATCAAAATGGTTCAGAAATTTGGAGGTGGGGCCCGGGGGGCAGTAATGACTATGACTAGTAATTGGAGAGGGTGGTAAAGGCAGATGATATGGACTTTAAAGGAAGGGAAAGAGAGGAATGGAGGAGCTGGGATACTGCGAAAGGAGCAATGGGGAATGAGAAGGAAGCTGACCCCTCCTTCTTTCCCCGTGAGTCTGGGGGAGTGGGAAAAGATGAGGTTTCCTCTAGAGAGATCAGTAGGGGAAGCTGGGTCACCTGAGGAAATCCGGATTTCAGTGATGGCAAGGAGGAGCAGTGACTGGGTAAGGGACAGGGACAGGTCAGTAATGAAGGGAAGCTTCTCCAAGGTGGGGCAAAGGTTCCACGGGCCACACTTAGCTGAGGCTGTGGGGAGGGTGTGCGGTGAGGGGGTGAAGGGGTTGAATGGGGGGGAGCTGGCGGGGGCCAGTGCAGGGGGAGAGGGGTGGGGGCGGTGCCTCTTATGAATGAGACTTGCTTATTTTAGAGTGCACATGTGAGAAATGTATACCACTGTATGAAATGCAGGTATTGGAATTGAGTGGGATGGGAATCCAGGACCTCAGATGAATATCTCTTGGACCCCTTGAGGTCACAGAATTGAATAGAAAGACATGCAGGTTTCATCCAAAAGCAAAATGTTATTTTACAGTAGCATTTCAAATCATTTTACTGGAGACCAAGGGCCTCTTCAACAGACTGTTTTAGCTTCACTCCTAGCTATATGAGGACTATGTGAAGAAAGGTTGTCTGTGTTTTGGTTTAAAAAAGAAAGATGATTTTCTCATTTTAGAGCTATGGTAATGGAAGTGAATCAGCAGGATTTTTTTTTATTGTATTTGTTAAGTGCATACTATGTTCCAGGCACTATATTAAATGCTGCGGTAGATACAAGCTAATCAGGCTGGACACAGTCCATGTCCCACATGTGGATCACGGTCTTGGTCCCCATTTTACAGATAAGGCAACTGAGGCACAGAGAAGTTAAGTATCTTCCCCAAAGCCACACATCAGACAAGTAGTAGCAGAGCTGGAATTAGAACCCAGGTCCTTCTGACTCACAGACTGATGTTCTGTCCACTCGGCCATACTACTTTGAGGTTTAGGAAGGAGGGGACTGAAGTGCTGAAGAACTGGGAGAACTGGAAGGAGGACCAGGAATAGAACAGGGGGAGGGTGTGGCCCCCCTGACAATCCCCTAGTAATTCATGCAGGAAATGTGTCTGCTGGTTCATTGCCAGAGAGAAGCTTACTTCAAAGAAGACTTCAGTTGGCATGGCAGCAAATACTGCTGTCCCTGCCCTGCTGGTGTGACTACTTACATTAAAGCCACTCAGTCTGTTCCCATGTTCCTCATTAACTGAGGCACCTTTATAGTGGCATTCATTAGTGCTCACTTTGTGCCAAGCACTTTACCAAGCACTGGGGTGGATACAAGAAAATTAAGTTGGCTCACGGTTTTAATCCCCATTTTTTACAAATGAGGTACCTGAAGCACAGAGAAGTGAAGTGACTTGCCTGAGAACACACAGCAGGCAAGTGGCTCATTTTGATCAGGGAATGTGTCTGCTTACGGCTATGCTGTATTCTCCCAAATGCTTAGTACAGTGCTCTCTGCACACAGTGAGCTCTCAATAAATACTATTGTATGAATGAATGAGAGTGGTTGACAGGATTAGAACCCAGGTCCTTCCAACTCTCAGGCCCGTGCTCTATCCACTAGGCCCCACACCTTATTTTGGACCTAACTACATTCTTTATTAAGGCACTCGTGACGTATAACAAAATCGTGTCATGTTGTGTTACTGTACTAACAACAGCGTGTAGCTGAGAAACAGGATCTGAAGTGGAGTGACCTGCTGGAAAAACCTCAGAGAGATGGGATTGTCCCTGCTCAAAGAAGCTGAACAAATAGAGAGGCAGTGCTGTCTAATGGTTAGAGAACGGGCCTAGGAGTCAGAAGGTCATGGGTTCTAATCCTAGCTCCTTCACTTATCTGCTGTGTGACCTTGGGCAAGTCACTTTACTTCCCTGGGCCTCAGTTAACTCATCTCTAAAATGGGGATTGAGACCGTGAGCCCCGTCGGACAGGGACTGTGTCCAACACGACTTGCTTGTGTCTACCCCAGTGCTGTAGTACAGTGTCTGACACATAGTAAGTGCTTAACAAATACCATTATTAATCAATCAATCGTATTTATTGAGCACTTACTGTGTACACAGCACTGTACTAAGTACTTGGGAAGTACAAGTTGGCAACATGTAGAGACAGTCCCTACCCAACAGTGGGCTCACAGTCTAGAAGGAGGAGACAGAGAACCAAACCAAACATATTAACAAAATAAAATAAATAGAATAGAAATGTACAAGTAAAATAAATAGAGTAATAAATATGTACAAACATATATACATATATACAGGTGCTGTGGGGAAGGGAAGGAGGTAAGATGGGGGGGATGGAGAGGGGGATATTATTATTTTCTGTGCCTCAGTTACCTCACCTGTAAAATGGGAATTAAGACTATGAGCCCCATGTGGTCCTTGGACTGTGTCCAACCTGATTACCTTGTATCTACCCCAGCGCTTAGAACTGGCCTGGTACATATTAAGTGCTTAACAAATCCTACTGTACAGGCTAGGGAAATGAGAGGAAGCTGATATTTCAGCTCTTCATCGTTTCGCAATGTCTGATGTGAGACCAGAAATAGAATCCTATTTAACATATTAAAATATTTTGAGATTTCTAAGGAAACCAGCTTTACTTATGTTACCCGTTGGGCTTTATTCACTCAGCTGAAAGTACTTTCTAATTAGTCTGGGTTTGTTACCACCATTATATTATAAAGGCAAACCCTCCAGTGTTTGAACTATAATTGGTTTATATGAATGTGGGTTTCACTTTGAGAAAACTGGCTGACTGAAGAGTAAGTGGCCAATAGAGAGGTTTGGTGAGAAGCACCTGGGGCGTAGCCACAGGTCATATATATATATATATCTTGGTGAACATGCAGAGTTCTTGCTTCCCCCATTCTTTCTAAGTAGGCTGACCTTGTAGTAACTAAGAAAGAGCTCCCCAGCGTCAGGGGATGACGGTGTGAGAATGCCCTTGCCCAGCTATGGATCTCAAGTCAATTTCCAACTGGGTGGGGAGATGGTCAGAATTCCAAATTCCAAATTAAACTAGTTTTTAGCTTCAGAAACCTCTTGGTTGCAATAAAGTCCTAGAGAGCCCCATATCCTCAACTCCTATTTCATTTCTCCTTTGGAAGTATTGCTCTTAAAATAACAGCAATCCCCTGAATCACCTTAGTTCCACCTTGCCTTGAAAGGGAATGGAGGCTTCAAGTAAAGCTTACGTTTCAAATGAGAAAGGATCATGAAAAATACCTAACAATTTCCCCAGTACTGTTTTTGAATGAATTTTTAGGTGCATAGGTGTTTTTTAGCCATAAAGAAAAGAAAGACTAATAAAATAAACTAGCCTATCCTGAGGTCTTCCCTGTCATTTCTAGTGAGATATCGTCAAAGGAGGCTGACCCACACACTCTCCCCTCTAACTGGAGACACATTATTATTGCAGGGAAGAACAGACAGGGTTAATAAATACCTGGAGGTGGGAAAATGATCAGCCCACTCCAGGGCCAAATTAATTCTTACATCAGTATCGGGCTAGTCCATTTTGTGGGGGGCTCACCACATCATACGTGATGTCATGACACAATGCTAAAGGTGACTACATTGGAACTGAATCCATGGATTTGCACCCATTGGGGAATTTTCTTCATCCCCACGCTGGGCCTTACACCATGCCACTCTTCCGGTGTGAGATGTCATTCCATTCCCAGATGTTGTTCCATTAACAATTGCTAATTCTATTCAATTCAATTCTAATTAGCAATTCTAATTCAATTGCCAATAATTAGGGAAGCAACGTGTCTCAGTTCATAGAGCATGGGCTTGCGAGCCAGAGGTCACGGGTTCTAATCCCGGCTCTGTCACTTGTCAGCTGTGTGACTTTGGGTAAGTCACTTAACTTCTCTGTGCCTCAGTTACCTCATCTGCAAAATGGGGATTAAGACTGTGAGCCCCAGGTGGGACAACCTGATCACCCCCCCCCCCCACCCAGCACTTAGAACAGTGCTTTGCACATAGTAAGCTCTTAACAAATGCCATCATCATTATTATTATTATTATTAATTCCCCATCAATCCCCTCTTTCACTTGTTCACTGATAGGATGAGCAGCATTTTGGCTCTGGGGCAGGTGCTTTCTCAGCTCACAGCTGATGTGGTTGTGTAAGGGTTAGTTCCTTTGGCACCAAGAGATTTTTGTGGAGGGGGAAGGGGAGAAGAGGCTGTGGGAGAGGATGATTCTGAGCCCCTCCCTGCAGGTCTCTAAACTCTCTCCCCTTCCCAACTTCTTGAAGTTGAGCTGGGGATCATCTAAGCCAGGTTGACAAGCCTAGGGCTCCCTGTGTAATGTTACATCTACCTCTGGTAACAGACTAAAGCTGCAGGAAGGGGAAGGAGCTCCAACATGGGAGGAGGAATGACAGGAAGAAAAGCACTTAGCACAGTGCTTGATACATAGTAAGCACTTAACAAATATCATAATTAAAGCTTCCTCCTTTTGGCCTTTCTTGAGGGTGCCTTTTGGCAAGGATGGAGATTGGAGTAGTAATAGCAGCTTGCACAACTGGGGGTGGGGGGTGGTCACACTATGTGGTGTTTGGTGGGGGGAAGGAAGCCTCAATATGGGGTCCCTGGGTTTAAGTCCCAAGAGCCCCTGTGTTAATCTGTCTCAGGCTTGACTACTTCCTTTTCAGGGATGTGTCAGGATGAAAAGAGAAATGAGTGTCATAAATATCATTGGTGCTCCTGATTGTCAGGAGTAGTAGTCCCTCTAGACTGTAAGCTGACTGTGGGCTGTGAACACGTCTACCAACTCTGTCATACTGTACTCTTCCAAGGGCTTTGTGAAAGATGCCTTTATCAGGGTGCCAAGAGTCTGCCGAATTATTCTAGAAGACTGTAAACTTCTCCTGCAGATTGTGAGCTCCTTGTGGGCAAGGATTGTGTCTACTAAAATGCTATTGTACTGTGGTTTCCCAAGTGCTTAATACAGCACTCTGCACACAGTAAGCCCTCAATAAATTCCATTGACTGATTGGTTGACTGATGGTCATAATGATTTCAGGCTTGTGTTGGACTGGATGATAATATTTTCCCCAGGCACAAGAAGAGAGGTTGGCATTTTCCGTTTCCTTCCCTAAGGAGAGAGCCAAGTGGTCTTCTAAATAATATGATGGACTACTGTCTCTATGTTCAGAAAAGTGGGTTGGGTTGATTCATCCCAAATTCAGGAAAGCTGTGGAGGATGTTTCTTATAAGCAGTCACTGCCCTGCAGCTGTGATTGTAAACTCTGAGAGGCGAGGTGCCTGGAATTTTGCTCCTCTAGCCACAGTACCCTACAGATTCTTAGTTTTATTTTGTTCATTTGTATATGCCTTTATGTTGTCTTAGTTTTTGTTTCTTTCTCTCCATTTATACCTGTTACCAGTCCCCTCTGCCTCTTCTTATTTTAGATTATGAGCACCATGAGGGACAGGAACTATGTCTAATTATCACCTGTCTATTCTTTCTCAGCACTAAGTAGAGTGCTCTGCACACAGTAAGTGCTTAATAATTACCATTACTACTACCATTAGTACTACTAATGATCTCCCATGGATATCATGAAATATATGGAAAGCATCTTTACCTATACAGGCTGGGTTATACACTAGCTAACATTTGAGCAAATTTTAGGACTATTTTATGTACTTTTTGTAGATTCTACATCATTATTCTTTAAGATCTGTAATTTTATGCAAAGCCCAGCCTTCAATGAATCAATTTTAATTCCATTAAGAAATTGCTGTGCTACTGGGATACAAATGAAGACACTATATTAGAAGGCTCTCAAATATTTAAACAAGAATTTGCCATAGTCAATGTATAATGTGGTAAATATTTTGCATATGTTCACATAGAATATACCACCATTTAAGAATCAAGTCATATCCATATGGTACCAGTTTTGTAAAGGTACTAGCAATTGTGAGGATTTTGAATATAATGCTTTGTTGCTCATTATTGCTTTTGATCAAAAACTGTTCCTTTAGAAATGGGTTGGCTGTACAAATGATCAGGAGACATGTGTAATTAAATGACAAAGGGATCTGGATGGTCTTACAGCATCTATGAGTGAACTACTCAAGCACAGATTACACAAAGTGCTTAGGGGGAAACAAAGTGTTTCCCTATAATTGTGAAAATGAAAGCAAAGAGACAGAAAATGGAACTTACACCAAACATTTGTCTGAGGTCTGGATCCCGGAATCTGAAGGGAATATTTGAGACGTGAAGCCGCTTTGGCTGTGATTTGTTTTCTGTGTTTTCAGAAGATTGTGTCTGGGGCTGACCATCAGTCTGTGCTGCATCGTCTGTCTGCTAAAAGAAGAATTAAAACAAAATGAAGTTAAATATGTTCTAAATAATTACAGATTTGAGCTCATCATGTTTGTGACCATGAAGGATTCCACAGCATTCTCACCAAAACACAGCAGAGCTAAGAACAGAGGGAAAACACAAAGAAAGCAGTCACTGATTTCTAAAGGACAGTGGACAGGCACATTTTTAGTTTAATTGTATTGTTTGTCCTTTCCCCTCCTTCCCCCAAATTAAGGAATTATAAAAGCTCATTGGCCTAGACATCATCCTGGATACAAGAACTAGGGAAAAGAGACCAAGTTGTCCAGACAAACCCAAACCTATTGGTGTGTTTTTTCAGCCAAAGACATAACCAGCTGTGTTTGCCCGCTGCCTCTGCTTCCTCTCCTCCAACTCCTCTTTTGACCCTCTATAATCCAAATTCTATTCTCTTCACTCCCCTGAGAGTGCTCTTTCCAAAGTGACCAATGATGTTTTCTGTGCCAAATCTCACAGACTCTCTCCTATCCTAATTCTCCTTGAACTTTCAGCTGCATTCTACACTGCGGTCAGTACCTTCTCCTGGAAAAAGCTATCTAGCTTTTCTTTTCTGATACAGTTCTCCTCTTACTTCTCTAGCCCACAACTCCTTTGCCTCCCACCTGCTAACCATTTGATTCATTATGTTCTGTTCTAGGTCTCCTTCTCTTAATTTATACTCACTGCCTTGGGGAAATCATCCACGCCCTTGCTTCAACTATCATCTCAACTTTCTTATTCTCTGCAATCTTATATTTCCTCCTGACTTTGCCTCCAAGACATTTCTACATGGATATCCCTCCAGCTCCTCAAGCTCATTACGTCCAAATCTAAACTCCTCATCTTCACTCCCAAATCCTTTCCTCCACCTAACTTTCCCATTACAGTGTCTTCTTCCCTGTGTCTGAGGCACACAACCTCAGCATTATCCTAAACTCCTTCTCTTTCAAACCCCATATTCCTCCACAATATTCCCAGGATCTGTTTCTTCTTCTCACTTGACATGAGCCCTTCGCTGGTTCAGATACTTGTCGTAACCTTGCTTTACTACTTCATCAGCTTCATTGCTAGTTTTCCTTCCTCAAGTGTCTGTTCTTCCCAGTTCATGCAGCACCTACCGCTCTGATCACATTTCTAAAATGACATTCAAAAATCTCCAGTAGTTTCCCCATTCATCTCTACATCAAGCTCGTTCATTTCTACATTGGCTTCAAGGCACTCTCTCCACCATCTCTCCCTACCATTCATTCATTCAGTCATATTTATTGAGCACTCACTGCGTGCAGAGCACTGTACTAAATGCTTGAAAAGTACAATGTAGCAACAAAGAGAGACAATCCCTGCCCACTCACTCTCTCTTCCACTAAAAATAATAATAATTATGGTATTTGTTAAGTACTTAGTATGTGCCAGGCACTGTACTAAGTGCTGGGGTGAATACAGGCAATTTGGGTTGGACAAAGTCCCTGTCCCCTGTGGGGCTCACAATCTCAATCCTCATTTTACAGATGAGGTAACTGAGGCGCAGAGAATAATAATAATGATGGCATTTGTTAAGCGCTTACTATGTGCAAAGCACTGTTCTAAGCACTGGGGAGGTTACAAGGTCATCAGGTTGTCCCACAGGGGACTCACAGTTTTAATCTCCGTTTTACAGATGAGGCAACTGAGGCACAGAGAAGTTAAGTGACTGGCCCGAAGTCACACAGCTGACAGTTGGTGGAGCTGGGATTTGAACCCATGACCTCTGACTCCAAAGCCCGTGCTCTTTCCACTGAGCTGTCACATAGCAGACAAGTGGCAGAGCCAAAATTAGAACCCAAGACCTTCTGGTTCCCCTCCCAGTTTACATCCTTCACTCCTCTCTTGTGCCTTGATCTCATCTCTCCCACCACCGATCTCTTACTCAAACCCTATCGACTGCCTAGGGCTCCCACATCTTTCAAGTTTGACAGCCCACAACTCTGACCATATCCAAACTCTTCTGAAGTTAAAACCCCGAGGAGAGTTTGGCAAAAAAGGGTGGCCAAGTGGAAAGAGCACATGTCTGGGAGTCAGAAGACTTAGGTTGTAATCCCAGCTCTACCACCTGTCTTCTGTGTGACTTTGGGCAAATCACTTAACTTCATTAAACCTCAGTTAACTCATCTGTAAAATGGGGATTAAGACGGTGAGCCCCATGTGGGACATGGACTGTGTCCAACTTGATTACATTTTATCCACCCCAGTGCTTAGTACAGTGTCTGGAACATAGTAAGCACTTAACAAATACGGTAGAAAAGAATAATAAAAAATAATTGCCCAAGGCCACACAGCAGACAAATTGCAGAGCCATAATTAGAACCCAGGTCCTCTGACTTTCAGATGGCCTCTTTCCATCAAGTCAAGCTGCTTCCTAGATGTGGAGATAACACCTTTCAGGCAAGTCACTTAACTTCTCTGTGCCTCAGTTACCTCACCTATAAAATGGGGATTAAGATTGTGAGCCCTACGTGGGACAACCTGATCACCTTGTATCCTCCCCAGCACTTAGAACAGTGCTTTGCACATAGTAAGCGCCTAACAAATGCCATAATTAATTAATTAATTAAGAAAAATGGAAAGTAATCACATGCTCTTAGATTCCTAGCTTCCTTCTGCACGTGACTTAAAGCAGCATGGCTTAGTGGAAAGACCACAGGCTCGGGAGTCAGAGGTCGTGGGTTCTAATACCAGCTCCACCACTGATCATCTATGTGATCTTGGGCAAGTCACTTGACTTCTCTGTGCCTCAGTTACCTCATCTGTAAAATGGGGATTAAGATTGTGAGTCCCATGTGGGACAACCTGATTTCCTTGTATCTACCCCAGCACTTAGAACAGTGCTCAGCACATAGTAAGCACTTAACAAATACCATTATTATTATTACTATGAGCCCTATGTGGGATAGGGACTTTGACCTAATTAACTTGCATCTACCCCCAGGGCTTAGTATAGTGATTGGCATATAGTAACCACTTACCAAATACCACAATTCTTCTTCATTTCCTTTTTCTTATCATTATGCTGATAATCAGGTAGCACAAATTTTGCCCTTGGTAAAATGGAAACCATGCTAATTTGTCATAGGAGCGAGCCAAATTTCTTAGATGGAAACTCCTACATAACTGCAAATGTAAATAGTCCGTTGGAGTTTTAGAAAAGAGGTCTCACATTTGGATTTTGACACAACTGCAGAATGTTTCAGTTTAATAAATCTAATTAGGAATTACTGAGATTATGATTAAACATATTAAATGATTAATAGTATTTTGTCATTCATGTGAAAATTAAAATTAATCATCTTTTGGCAAACTACTTTGTAGGAATCTTTGTGTTGTTTTCTTTGATAAAAACATACTGTGCCTAATTAATCATTTTTGGCAGCATAAGTAGACATACAAATATGTGTGAGCATGCATATATGAATACATACGCGTAAAATACATTTGCACAGCATTGTAGGTTTTTGAACAAAAAGGAAAATGAGGAAGCAAACCTCAGAAATACAAAATGGGGAGTGACAGGCTAACAGAAAAATGCTCATTTTCACTGATTTATCTTGCCTTCCTTGCATTTTTTTTCTTCTAGTGTTTCAAATGCTCTTTACTGCTGCTTTTCTCTTTTTTTATGTACTTTCATAGAATAAATATGGGGAACAGCTCATTGTCACATTGTAAAATAAAAGTCCATTATGCCATTGGAGACTCTCTTTCCCGAGTTTGATATATTTTCGCAGAATACAGGAAACACAAGGACTCCATTAAGTACTGCTACAAATACAGAAACAGTGTTGAAAGATTTGTCGAAGTTACCTCTGTTGTTTAAATTACCTTTCCTCTTGCTCCGCTGAGGCTGTTTTTCTAATGATAATATCTTGATTAAACAATTGGGCACATTAGCAGATCACTGCACTGCAGAAATAGAAGTTTTAAAATGGCTATTTACCTCTCTATCCTATAGCCTCCCACTCCTATCAAGAAGTCTTGGTAAAGAACAGCCAAGCATATTAGCTCGGAACCTTGGACTAGGGCTAGAATGAGGCTAGGACAGGTTTTAAAAAGATAAGGCCTTTGTGAAAGGGCTGACGTTTTATTTGTTGAGACCGGGGAAACCTTGCCGGTCAGAGGCAAAGGGACTAGGAAAAATTTGCTACTGGTCAAAAATATTTGTGAGCCTTCCTTTTTTTTTTTTTTTGTAGTGTTAGTGGTTGAGCCCTTACTATGTGTCAAGAAATATTTTAAGAGCTAAGGTAGATGCAAGCAAATCAAGTAGAACACAATCCATGCCTCACATGGGGTTCACAGTCTTAATCCCCATTTTACAGATGAGGTAACTGAGGTATAGAGAAGTTAATTTCCTGGCCCAAGGTCACATAGCAGACAAGTGGCAGATCTGGAATCAGAACCCGCTGATTCCCAGCACCGTGCTCTTTCCACTAGGCCATGCTGCTTCTGCATGGTCTAGCAGCCTAGAGCTGAACGTTTTTCCTCTGAAAGATATTTTCAGTCTCCCAACGCGGGTGATATAGAGCAACCTCAAAAGAGCACTCCCGCGACCATGACATTTCTTGCCTGAGCCCAGATATAAACCTCTATTGGTATGTGAAATGTTAGCTACAGACATTTCTTAATAAACAGACCCTCCAAGCACTTGTGTATGCTCCAAATGTTAAGAAACACCCGGGAGCTTTAATCTTGTAAAGATCACTTAGTGCCTTCACAAGTGCTTTAATAGAGAACCGTGGTCCTCACTCTTCCATAGTCATTGCTAATTCAATGAATAACTCAGAGCACTCACATTTAATCCTGGTGAAATCTGATTTAGCCATTGACCAATCCTAGAATGGCTGGTTTACAGCTTGCTTCCATCCCCGCAAAGATTAGCGCCTCTGGCCAGACTACTTAATATTTCTTCCTTTCTCTGCCTATTTAAACTCCTTCCTCAGCCTCCCTCTAGCCTACATTTCTTACTGTCTGTGTTAATTGGTAGCTCTGCTCTCCCTCACTGGCTCAACAGCGGGCAGGGGTGAAGGTCAGGGGGAGTAAGAAATTCAGACTTGCTGCAGGAATGAAGACTTCAAAATCCCCCGGAAAATGGATTCTATATGATTTGCAAACCCCACCCTACTACCAGTCCTGAGGCCTCCACAGATAATAATAATAATAATAATAATAATGATGGCATTTATTAAGCGCTTACTATATGCAAAGCACTGTTCTAAGCGCTGGGGAGGTTACAAGGTGATCGGGTTGCCCCACGGGGGGGCTCACAGTCTTCACCCCCATTTTCCAGATGAGGTAACTGAGGCCCAGAGAAGTGAAGTGACTTGCCCAAAGTCACACAGCTGACAATTGGCAGAGCCGGGATTTGAACCCACGAACTCTGACTCCAAAGCCCGGGCTCTTTCCACTGAGCCACGCTGCTTCCCCAATGATGACTTCCCCACAGATGACTGGATTGTATGGTGTTTGAGGGAGGGAAGCAGTGTGGCTCAGTGGAAAGAGCATGGGCTTTGGAGTCAGAGGTCATGGGTTCAAATCCTGACTCGGCCAATTGTCAGCTGTGTGATTTTGGGCAAGTCGCTTAACTTCTCTGGGCCTCAGTTACCTCATCTGTAAAATGGGGATTAAGACCGTGAGCCCCACATGGGACAATCTGATCACCTTGTAACCTCCCCAGTGCTTCAAACAGTGCTTTGCACATAGTAAGCCCTTAATAAATGTCATTATTATTATTATTATTGAGGGCAAGAATCATGTCTACTTACCCTCAAGAGCTTATTACACTGCTCTGCACACAGTAAACCCTCAATAAATACGACTGGTTGATTGAAATTTCCTCAGTACAACTACTCTCAGTGCTTCTTGCTCTTTTCTTCTCCCAGTTTTTTTTGTTCTTGGTGAAAAAGGAGAAATCTTGGTTCCTGTGGGCTCTGCTACTCCTCTTCTTTCTTTGGCTTTAGGACAGCAGGGGGGAAATGAGGTGAATACTTCAGTCTAGTTTGGATATTAGGGATTAGGACCATAAAGGCAACAGACCCTTTGTGCTGATCAGTTTAGGGAGGATAAACTCATTCCCTCTTCACATGTCCGCAAGACATTTTAGCACATCAAATCACTAAAGAAGATAATGATGAGAGAACATCCCCTTGAATTACATCCTGTGCTTGTCCAGGACTGCTAGGTACTGAGGAGTATTTGACCCCTGGGACCAAGAGCATAAGCATAAGTGAAAAATGGCAGCAGTAAACAGCTTTTGTTTCTACTGTAAACATTTTAGTGTGCGACTCCAATTCTGTCCTAAAAAAATCCAACACATAAGAAACTAATGGCACATTATGTTTCCCACCATTAGTCTATTGAATATTTAGTATTGTGTCGCTACTGAAGGCATTTTTTTTCCTGTGCAGGAGGTTTTAACAGTGATAAAAAAAAATGTGCCATTTTGAAGAGCCAGCTGTATCTTCCTCCTACACCAATCAAGTTATTTCTCGGAGAAAGAAGCTTGTAAATGTCTTCTAGGCATTATTTGATTAAGTTGACAATATTATGTGAGCATTGGTTGAGTGCCCACTGTGCTGTGCTTTTGACCAAATTGATTTGTGTAATGAACACTTGCTCTGTCTCTTCTCTAAGCTTGAATAGGGCTCTTGATTTAACCAGTATTGCTGAAAGCCGAGTGAATTTACAGACCTCCATTCAATCTCTCTCAATATGGAGAGAATAGCAGGAGCAGTACATGAGCAAGCATAATTCAATACACTGTGCTATAAGCTCAGAAAATAATATCACAGAGCTCTGCAATATACCTACTTGATTTGATTTGTAAACCTGATAAAAAAGCAATTGAGAAAAGTTCAGGGGGAAAATATATATATATCCTAAGAAAAAAAGTAACCACACTGAATGTGCACAAAGTATTGAAAAAAAACATGCATACTAAGTCAAATTCATACTGTCCTTAGACAACATTGCACATTCTCCATTCAGAAGGAAGTGAGATTGTGGAAAGTTATTTTATCTTATAAAGTGAGCCAAGAGGATGAATTAAACCTTGGTTTGGTGTTTTCTTGAAATACTACTTCAGAATGTACCACTAAAGGAGGTCAACATATGCACGGCACTTTTTAAAATTTTTGTGATGCAGGCAAACAAATGAGTTAAATGTGCTGCTTTTGATACAGTTAATGCATTCTTCTAAAGCCTGAAGCCTGCTCAGTATCTGCTTTATATTCACACAATATATTTTTAGGCAGCATATCACATTTCCCTGAGCTATTTGAGACTCATCTCCAATGAAATTCTTGGTTGTGGGACACAGAGAGGGTTCAGAGGATAGAGAATCCTCTTTTTTGACTTAGTAAAGCTGACTCCAGTTGCCTCCACTGATTTCTTTTAAGACAATAATACTCGGGTCTGGAGAGCAAACATTTAATGCAGGGAAAAGGGGTGTGATTAATCCATGTTGTCAAACCAGTTTCCAGTTTCCAGTAGGAAGCCTTGCAATTTTCTGCATCACAGCAATCTCCTGGAGGAAACACTGGAGAAAAGAATTCTAGTCTGGACTAAACAACTAATAAAGCAACATGCTTTATTAGAGATACTAGTTGATCTGGGAGGAATGTCACATAGTGACTGAAAATGACCTGCCAAGACTTCCATTGGTTCCAGGGGCCTTTGTTGTAGAAATGTGCAAGGGAGCGAGGGATGAAGGCACTGCCTCATGGCTAGTGATTCCCACTTCAGTATGCCACATGCCTTCCCTCTTTGCTCCCAGTCCCTGGCAGTAGAGCAGGAAAGAAAAGTGAGTTTTCATTCATTAGATGTTATTTTCAAGACCAGAATGATGGTTTTGCTTCACTTCCAATGTAAATCTCAGTGAGAACTTAGCAGTAACACTCAGCTGAGAGGTGAAACTGACCTTCCAGTCTTACAAATGAGCAGGATGGCATTGTTTCATCACTTTGGAAGTCCATTCAAAGTCCATGCTTCATACTGTCTTTGGGTGAGGCAAAGAGCTGGGTCCCAATGGATTCAAGGGGGAGGAGGGTGTGAAGGGGACATGTTACCTAGCAACCATAAACAATTAGTCACTAGCAAGGGTGGAATGCTTAACTGGCAAGTAACATGGACAAGTTAAATTTATTTAGATTGTTGCGGAGGTGAGATAGGGAAAGTATGAAAGTCCCTTACACCCAACACCAGAAACACTTCGTCCTTGTAAAGCCAGTTTCATGATGAAACCAGGCCTAGGGATAGCTTGCCCAATTTTCCCACTATTTTGAAGACCTGAAAGGACAGGAATATAAGAATCTATGTGGCAAAGATCTATTCAACTGTTTATTTTTTCCTAAGATGGTGACAGCTAAAAATAGTGTTGATTTGAGGATTTATTACGCCTTTGTCCCAAGCTGTCTCACAGAGAAGCAATCTTTTAAAATTGGGGTAGAATAAAACTCAATGTGCCTCGCAAGAAACCCCTGACCGGTGGTTTCACCTGAAAAGTTGTCCATGCAATGGAAACCCTAACTCACAAGAATTACTGACTCAGACCCGCTCTACTGCCAGAAAGCATCCTGTTTTCCCCTGGGGTTACATACAAAGAAATGAAAATCATGAGTTGGTTTCCAGGTCTCTTCTTATGAAGGGGCTGCAAACAATGCTTTTGAGTGCAAACCAGACAGTCAGGACTTGTCTAAATAAAGCTGATTCATATGTCATGCTCCCAGTGGCAGAATCCATAGTAGGAACTAAGGTAACAAATCTTCCTTTAAAACAGAAACAACCAGAAAATAGACTAAGGGGTGAATTCTGTTGGCAGAATCATTTCATCTGCTCTTTCTTGGCTCAGAAATCTTTGTGCCTCTCCCCTGCAATGCTGAGGGAAATAGTCTTTCTGAAGATGGGTTTGATAGGAAGGAGGACAGGCAGGGCAGCAACTCTCTGGACCTAGATACTAAAATGAAAGAGGATTTCCAGAACACTCAAATTTACATCCTGGCTAACATGCCCCAATGTCCTGTTGAATTTGGCAGCTCTTTTGACTGAATTTTCTAGTGGAAAAATGATAATGCAATCCAAAAGAAGGCCAAAGAGTCATCGAATGCTGACAGAGCAAGCACATTCAACATCCTTAGAAATTAACACACTATGGATCCAAGTGGAGAAACACTAAGAGTAATTTTAGAAAGGCAAGTTTCAAGTTTGTGCTAGGCATAATATTAAAGAAAATGCTAGGGATAACGATATGGTTTCAGATATCTGGCACAATTGGTGTTTGGGGTCTGAGGGCCATTCCAATGCTGCTATTTGTTGATTCTCAAAGGCTAAACATAAAAATGTATCATGAAGCCATGCAGGCAGTAAGGAGTTGGATTACTCTGTTAAGGCACCTGGTCACTTTACTCAAGAACATGACAGTGACTTGTTAGAAATATTGGATTAGTTTGTTATGAGTGACCTTACTAATAATCATAAGGAAAATACTTTCTAGTAAGGCTGCCACTAATTTAAAATGTAGTTTCAGACTGAAAGGTAGGAAGGTGACATGTTCCTAATAATTCATTTCATTTTTACTACAAAAATGTATCTAGATCATTTTTAGATCATATACATGGAACTGACATGGTGAATTCATCAAACTGAATACAAATATTGCCCATTCAAACTTAACCGTGGGAGAAAAAGAAATATATTCTTATCTATTGGAGAGATCTGTACAGGGTAAATACACTGGATTCTGAAATTTGTTTCAAGATCTTCTTGTGTCCTAAAGATGTTAATGATAGCCAGCTCATTTGCCAGCTAACTTTTTTGGTATTTTTACCAGATTTCAGCACTTTGGAGCTCAGCTTTAAGTCAAGCTGATGGAAGGTGGATATTTTGCCATAAAATAGTCTCCTGATTCCCAAAGGAAGGTTACTAAATGATCTGTTGTCTTTCTGATTGACAGCTACTGCAGGAAGGTGCAGTCAAGACTTGCCTGAATAAAGCTGCATTCATATGTCAGGCTTCCAATGGCCAAATCTATAGTAAGGATTAAGATAACAAATCTTCCTTTAGAACAGGAACAACCAGAAAATAGACTAGGGGGTGAATTCCGTTTGCTGAATCATTTTATCCTGTTATCATTGTGCTTTCTCCAGCTATATTAAATCCATTTCCCCCTGTTTTTGCTTCTCCTCCTCCTCTTCTTTCTCCTTTTCCTCCTACTCTTTCTCCTGCTCCTCCTGATCATCAATTGCAGTTATTAAACACCTGCTAATAGGCTAATAACAATTGTGGTATTCAAGTGCTTATTATGTAACAAACACTGTGCTAACCACTGGGATAGATATAAGACTATCAGGTTGGACCACAGCACCTGTCTCTCATGGGTCTGATAGTTTAATCAGTTAATCAGTAGTATTTTTTGAGCACTTACTGTGTACAGAACAACCAATCATATTTATTGAGCGCTTACTGTGTGCACAGCACTGTACTAAGCGCTTGGGAAGTACAAGTCGGCAACACACAGAGATGGTCCCTACCCAACAGTGGGCTCACAGTCTAGAAGGGGAACTAGACCAGTGTACTAGAACACTGTACTAAGTGCTCAGGGAGGACAATGTAACAGAGTTGGTAGACAGGTTCCCTTAGTTGGAGGGAGAACAGGTATTGAATCCTCATTTTACAGCTTAGGAAACTGAAGCACAGAGAAGTTAAGTGACTTAATCTAGGTCATACAGCAGGCAAGTGGCAGAGCCATGACTAGAACTCTGTTCAGCTGACTCCCAGGGCTGTGCTCTTTCCACTAATAATAATTATGATAGCATTTATTAAGCTATTATTACTATGTACAAAGCACTGTTCTAAGCACTGGGGAGGTTAACAAGATGACCGGGTTGTCCCACGGGTGGGCTTACAGCCTTCATCTCCATTTTACAGATGAGGTAACTGAGGCCCAGAGAAGTTAAGTGACTTGCCTAAAGTCACACAGCTGATAAGTGGTGGAGCCAGGATTTGAACCCATGACCTCTGACTCCAAAGCCCGGGCTCTTTCCACTAAGCCACGCTGCTTCAAAAAAAGAAAATAAAACAGGGGAGAGCGCAAACACAGTCCCCCGCTACCACAAATTACGCAGTTGAGTTTCCCGTATTTGGGGAAATCGCAGGGGTCAGCACAGCTGCAGTGCCATGGCTGAGCCTCACCCTGGGAAAACCACCTATGTGATCATGGTGTCTCCCCTGCCAGGTAAGTAGAGAAAACCACTTTCAGAGACAATCAGATCAGACACAGTCTAGCTCTATATGGGGCTCACTGTCTAAGAAGTATGGAGAACAAGTAATTGATCCACATTTTACAGACGAAACAGGCATCACAGATAAATTTCCCAGGTTTCCCTGAGTTTCCCAAGGTAACACAACTGGCAAGTGGCAGAAATGGGATTAGAATCCTGGTGTTCTGACTGCCAGACATTGTGCTCTTTCAACTAAGCCACACTGCCTCATTGCTACTCTGTTCTCAACACTATACTAGGCCATTGGGAGCATTCAGCATAAGTAAAGGATGCAGTCTCTCCATTTGAGTGCTTACAATCTAGAGGGAGAGACAAGCAATTATGAAATATCAGATGTACACTAGATGAAAGAGCAAGATCATAGATATAAATGAAAAAAAAACAGTAACAACAAAAGCAAACAAAGAACAGATAGATACATGAGAGCTAGGATGGATAATAGATTGAACTGGAAAGGTGTAGACTTTTAAGGAATGCCTTTTAGAGGAGATGGCTTTTAAGTGGGAAGGGTGATGGATTTGAGGGGAGAGGGATTTCCAAAGGGAAAGCTATGAACAATGGATAAGAGACAGGATAGTGGAGTGTGAGGTACAGTTATAATATTAGCTGGGCAAGGCGAAGAGAGTTGTATAGCTATAGAAGAGAGGTATGACAGAAACAACTAGTGGGAATATTTGAAACCACTGATAAAGGGGGTTTGCATATCAAGAAAAACTTGGTTGTGTTGGCTCTGTTTTTAAGAATGCCTCAGATCATCAATCAATCAATCAGTCATATTTTTGAAGGCTTCCTGTGTGCAGGATATTGTATTAAGTGCTTGAGAGAGGACAATAAAATAGAGTTAGTAGACACATTCCCTGTCAACAACGAGATTAGAGTCTAGAGGGGGAAACAGATCTTAATGGAAACAAATAAATTACAGATATAAGTGCTGGGGGGTTGAGAGAGGGGTGAATAAAGGTTGCAAAACCCAATGAAAAGGCAAGACACAAGGGAGAGAGAGAAAAGGAAATGAAGGCTTATTTGGGGGAAGCCCCTTGGAGGAGAGCTATTTTTAATAAGGCTTTGAAGGTGGGGAGGGTGACTGTTGCATAATAATGTTGGTATCTGTTAAGCGCTTACTATGTGTCAAGCACTGTTCTAAGCATTGAGGTAGATACAAGAGAATCATGTTGTCCAACGTGGGGATCACAATCTTAATCTCCATTTTACAGATGAGGTAACTGAGGCCCAGAGAAGTGAAGTGAATTGTGAGAATACAAAAGAGTTGTTCGACATGACTTCTGTCCTCAAGGAGCTTAAAATCGAGCAGAGGAGACTGACTATAATATTCACTTTATAATTCTTTCCTACCCAGTGGGCACACACACAACTATCTCCTGCATCATCTTATCGCATCCTCTTTAGAAGGAGATGACCTGTCAGAAAAACATTACCTATTTACCCAACGGCATTTGATCAAAGGTCAATGGTGAAAACAGTCTTAGAAAAACATTAAACAAGCAGTGTTCCAATTCACAGATAAATGTGTGAGCATTTAGGGAAGGAATGAGTAATCAGGTTGACCTTAGTACTTTCCCAGTGCTTAGTACAGTGCTCTGCACATAGTAAGCACTCAATAAATACGAATGAGTGAATGAATGAATAGTGGAAAGAAAAAGGGCCTCATCTTCCCACACAAACCCTGTCCTTCCCCTGACTTTCCCATTAATAATAATAATAATAATAATGATATTTGTTAAGCATTTACTCTGTGCTGGCCATTGTACTAAGTCTTGGGGTGGATACAAGCAAATTGGGTTGAACTCAGTCCTTGTTCCACATGGGGCTCACTGTCTTTATCACCATTTTACAGATAAGGTCATTGAGGCACAGAGAAGTGAAGTGATTTGCCCAAGACCAACAGCAGACAAGTGGCAAATCTGGGATTAGAACCCATGACCTTCTGACTCCCAGGACTATGCTTTATCTATTATGCCATGCCGTAGACAGCACTACTATCTTCCCTGTCTCACAACCCCTAACCTTGGGATTACCTTAATTTATCTCTCTCATTCAACTCTTCAGTCTGTCGTTAAATCCTGTCAGATCAAATTTCACAACATCATTAAAATCTTTCCTTTCCTCTCCACTCAAACTTCCACTGTTTATCCAAGCCCTTATAATAATAATGATGATGATGATGATGATGATGGCATTTATTACGCGCTTACTATATGCAAAGCACTGTTCTAAATGCTGGGGAGATTACAAGGTGATCAGGTTGTCCCATGGGGGGCACACAGTCAATCCCCATTTTACAGATGAGGTAACTGAGGCACTGAGAAGTTAAGTGACTTGCCCAAAGTCACACAGCTGACAATTGGCAGGAGGGATTTGAACCCATGACCTCTGACTCCAAAGCCCATGCTCTTTCCACTGAGCCACGCTGCTTCTCTAGCCATGCTGCTTCTTGCTGCTTATTCTATCCTGCCTTGATCACAAAGCTCCTTGCTGACCTCTCTGCCTCCTGTCTCTCCCCAGTGCCATCCATACTTCACTCTGCTGCCCAGATCGTTTGTATACAAAACCATTCAGTCCAGATTTCTCTACTTCTCAAGAACCTCCAGTGGTTGCCCACTATCCTATGCACCAAACAAAAACTCCCAACCATAGGCATTAAAGCACTCAATCAACTTGCCCCCTCCTACCTTACCTCCCTGATTTCCTATTATAACCCAGCCTACACACTTAGCTCTTTTAATGCCTATCTACTCATTGTACCTCAATCTCATCTATCTTGCTGCTGACCCCTCGCCTCCATCTTGCTCTGGCCTGGCACTCCCGCCCTCTCCATAACTGGCAAATATTCACTCTCCCCACCTTCAAACACTTATTAAAAACACATCTCCTCAAAGAGATCTTCCTCCTACTAAGTTCTCATTTCCCCTTCTCCCACTCCCTTCAGTGTCACCACTGCACTTGGATTTGCCGCCTTTATTCACCCCACTTCAGCCCCATAGCACTTACGTACATCTCTGTTATTTAGTTTACTTATTTTTTCACACTGAGGTCTGTCTTTCCCTCTAGACAGTAAACTCACTATGTGTAGGGAATGTGTTTATCAACGCTGTTACACTGCACGCCCTCAAGCGCTAAGTATAGTGCCCTGAGTGATTGACTGACTGAATGACTGAGTGATTATTGAGATGGGTGTAGTCAGTGGGGTCAAAGGCATCTGAAAGGTCACTGAGGCATAGAAAAGCCCATTAGATTTGGTCAAAAAATTATCTGTGTGACCTTATCCACTCAGGTCTAAGTAGATTCAAAGGGCCAAAACCAAATTCCAGTAGTCAAGAACAGATGGGTGGGGAAAAAGTAAGGGCATAGCATGTGCACAGCTCACTCAGAGTGTTTGAATAGGAATCAGAGAGGGGAGATGGAACCAAAACTGGAAGGTGTTTTGCGTTCAAGAGCATGGGGAAAAGTATGAGCAAGAGAGAGGCGATGCTTGTTATAGTGTAATTTCATTGGACAGAAGGTGAAGAGAATGGACGTTAGCAAGATAACCAAACAGTTACTCTGGTAAGATGGGGGAACTGTAGAAAAAGGGAACAAATACATGTTACATAAACACAAACATGCACATACTGAATTAACACGCCAACATAGTTTGATTTTTACAATGAATCGATACTTGATTAAAAAGAACAATTTTAAATTGGGAAGCTAAGGACTGGTAGGTTTGCCTTCATCTAGAGTGTCTAAGCAGCGTGGCTCAGTGGAAAGATCACGGGCTTGGGAGTCAAAGGTCATGGGTTCTAATCCCGCTCTGCTGCTTGTCAGCTGTATGACTTTGGGCAAGTCACTTAGCTTCTCTGTGCCTCAGTTACCTCATCTGTAAAATGGGGAGTAAGACTATGAGCCCCACGTGGGACAACCTGATCACCTTGTATCCACTCCAGTGCTTAGAACAGTGCCCTGCACATAGTAAGTGCTAAACAAATGCCATCATTATTATTAAGCCCACCAAGAAAGCATTCTGTTCGTTCTCAGAAAATGTCTGAGAACTCTAGTTCTTATCCCCAATCACTTGAGTCCCATAGCAACTGGCGTTACTTCACCTGGGGGAAGTCACTCCCTAAAGGACTATTGTTAATGCCTGCCAGGATCGAATCCCTGTTTGCTCCAGTAAAACCCCCTAGAAAATAATTAGAGGTGACAACAGGTTGAACAGAATGACAAGTTTTCACAGCATAACCCATGACAAGACCAGTATCTTCATGTGGTTTCTGGCTGCAATCTCTACTCTTTCTCTTCTGAGCCAATTTCTCCAATGGTCTACTATGTGACCGTAGCACAGCACTCTGTCCAAATGGAAATGCTGTACAAGCCACCTAGCTACCATTAAAGAAGAGGGATAGAATATTTTCAAATGGCATTTCTAACCTAGACAGAGCAAGGAATTTCTCCAGACCAGGGATGAATGCCTTCTCCAAAGGGCTACTATTTAAAAACAAACAAAAAGAAAAACCCAAAGCATATAACAGTAAAATTTGAAAATAGAATTTCAAGACAGATATGACATTTTGAATGGAAAACCCTCGACTAGCTTTGATTTTTTTTCATATTTTCTGCCTTTATATTGAATTCTAGATTACAGGACCACTTTCAATACAATGAGGTCCCTAAGCTTTTGCCTGCAACCTGTTATCTTAACTTAAACCAAGAACACTGCATAATAGCTGTCCTATCCTGGGTATATAAAGAATGGAATTTTTCTGTCCTGTTCATTAACTTTCCTTTGTTAATGCAGAGTACTCTTAATAGGTTTAGGAAAGGGAAAAAAACCAACTTTGGAAATGTTTCTATTCCATTCTGAAAAGCCTCTAAGACTTGTATCAGCAGAGTTAATGTAGTGTAAACTTTTTCTAGCATTTATTATGAAAACGAATCCCAACTAAATTTTTGTCTGTTGAATGAATATTCCCCTGTTAAATATGAATAACTACTTTCAAGAGTTCTTATGAAGTCTTACTAAAACACATGCAAATGAATTAATTCTACAAAGACAAAAGTGGAGACCACAGTCAATTATCCTGATTGTTCATGCTAAAATATTGGAGTCTGTCTGCAGTAAACATGAAATGGAGAATACGGGGTATTTTTGGCCCGAAGAATCCAGATGATTATTCAAATCCTCCATTTCTCTCTGCCGAGGTTGATTTGACCAACTACTCGAGTTATTATTTGTCTGGCTTTTTTTTCCCATTAGATTAAGTATTGTTCCTCATTTCACAACTACCTAAAGTTAGGAAAATACAAAAGAAATGTCATTTGGAATAAGGTATACTTATTTTAGCTCACATAGTTCAAATACTCCTGTATTACGGTTATCATTCAAATGAAAAGCCCCCAGTAGTCAAATTAGGGTTGGTTTCTGACACCAGTAGAACAGGGCTTCGATTCAAATTGTGATACTGTGGAAGGTGACCATCGAACATGTCCTTTGAAATTCACCATGCTATTTCTCCTCATCCTTTATGTTCACCATTTTGTGTCTGTCTTCCCCATTACTAAGCCCCATGAGGACAGGTATTGCATCTTCTACCTTTATTATACTCTCCCAGTTACTTAACACAGTGCTCTGCACACAGTAGGCATTCAATAAATACTATCGAATGATTCCTTATAACTAAGAAACGTAACATAAAACCTTAATAGCCACTGTAAAAATCAAAATATATCTCCCCTTAATTTGTTTTTACTTTAATTGAAAAATACTGATAGCTTGTCTTGCCAATGTTTTATCCTTTAACATACACAAAACATTTTTCACATCTATTTGTCCTCATTCCGTGCTTAACAGGTACACTGGAGCAGCAATTTTTATCCCCACCTACTGAATGCCTGTTCTTCAGAAGGATTAATTTTAAATAGAGTTACTTATTCTCCCACTGGCTTTCACTTTCCTATCCACTAATTTGCTGTCTTCCAAACAACAAGCTCTGCACTCTCTTCTGCTACCTACTCTCATCAGTCTCTTTCTGTTTCTACCTCCCTCTGCCTCAGTCTTCACCTTGTTTGTATCAGTATTAGTATATAAGATAGTTGGGAAACAGACAACAGAAATAAAAAAGACATTCCCCATCCTAGAGAAACTAATATTTAAATGTGTCTTCCTGTTCTCTAGTCACTCTGTCTTACTATATCTATTTTTCTCCTTTATCTTTCTCAATCAATCAATCATATTTATTGAGCATTAACTATGTGCAGAGCACTGTAATGTTCTCAGTGTTCAATTCTATCGAATATCACTCCACTTGATCGTGACTCTGTATAATCCTGACTCTGTGTGCCTGTATGGCTCAATATCAGGTGTCTGAAGAATGAAAATGTCCACGAGATATCTCTCAATATCCTTGCTGATTTATTGATGCATAGAACTCCAATTGCAAATAGGAATGTAAAAGGATAGAGCACAAGCCTGGGAGTTGGAAGGACCTGGGTTCTAATCCCAGCACTGCCATTTGTCTGTTGTATGACCTTGGGAAAGTCACATCTTCTCTGTGCCTCAGTTACCTCATCTGTAAATTGGGGATTAAGACTGTGAGCTTCCTATGGGACAAGGACTGGATCCAACCTGATTAGCTTGAAACTACCCCAGAGTTTAGTACAGTGCCTGACACATGGTAAGCGCTTAGCAAATTAAAAAAAAAATGTTGTCTTCCAGCCAGCCATTGAGACTGAGGATTTGACAAAGAGCTATTACCAAGATTGGCTTGATTAAAGTTTCTTTAGGATTAAAACATAGGTGGTGCTAAAATAAAAAATGCATCATCAAGCATCTTGTGATTACTTACCACCATGACAAGTGGAAGGATTACAGTAGCCTGGGCTATGACCTATATGTCCAGTTTAGGAGCACAAGTAACTGGGATGGGAGGTCAAGGCTGAAAAGTTTCAGAGCTAAATTGCAAACCACTGACCCAAGGACTCATCTCAAGCTAAATGGCCTGTACACAGTAACCCAGAACTACTGATGAGCACAGGTGGTTCTACCCATATCTCAGGCAGAAGAAATTATGTGGAGACAGTGGCGACACTTCAGTAGCCACCCAAACCTACATTCTTCAACTATAAAATAGTAGTAGTAGTAGTAGTAGTAGTAGTAGTAATAGTAGTTGTAGCAGTAGTTGTAATAGTAGTAGTAGTAATGGTAATTACTGAGTGCAATTCATTGTACTGTGATGAGGCACTAATTTCCTTTGAGGAAATTTCCTCGGTCTTGAGACTTCAGGACCAAGAGTTTGTGCAAAGGAATTGGTCCACTGGAAAGTACACTTCTGCTTTGGGAATCAGAAGACCGAGTTCCTAGTCCCAATATTGCCTTGAGCTGGTTAAAGAGGGTAAAGACACGCATACATATCCCAATATCCTACAGGTTCTGTAGGAGACTGCCAAAAAAGACACAGTCTCTGATTTAACCTTTAAGGAAGATATCTCCCCCGTCCGCAATGTAGAATACTAACGTTCCTACGTAATGTGGCAAGGAGAAGTGCTTAAAATTCTTGCAGAAAAATCACAAGACATCAAAGTCTGCTTAGTACAGTGCTCTGAACACAGTAAGCACTCAATAAATATAATTAATTAATTGAAAGTTACCTCCATAGTAATGACCTCCTAAAGAAAGGTTAAAGGTTGTGACTGGGGAAGCTATTATATGGCATCCCTCTCTCCAATGCTATCAAGGTAATAAGAATAATTTATAATTATGATATTTGTGAAGTTCTTACTGTGTACCAAGCCCTACACTAAATGCTGGGGTAGATAGAAGATCGTCAGGTTGGAAACCATTTCTGGCCACATGGGGCTCACAGTTTAAGTAGCAAGAGTCATGCTAGAGCTCATCTGAACCAGTTCCTAAGGAAGAGTTCTAAGCAAAGTAACCCTCCCTGAACCATAATGTGGCTTCAATCCAAAATATAATCAATCAATCGCATTTACTGAGCGCTTACTGTGTGCAGAGTACTGTACTAAGCACTTGAGACGTAATAGTTGCAGCTCAACAAATACAGAAGTACAGACAGTAACAACAAGGTTAAAAAATTACCATTTTCACCAGGCCTAAACCAATTTACTGTTCCAAAAAAGAACAGATCTTAAAACATCTCCTTGATGCTATGGCCAGTTGAGCCTGGGTGGAAAGCATTTGTCTGACCTTTTCTTCAGCAGCAGGAGCAAGGTGTGTAATAGGTCCAGTCATACTTTAAGATGTGGAAATAAACCAAGAAGCTAGTTGGAGAATATACTTCCAATCTACAGTGGAAAAATCTTCTAAACTCAACAGATATTAGCATCAATAAATGTCTTAGAGACATTCATCTAAGAATTTATGACTGTCCTCTGGAAGCACTTTTACAATAAGGAAGGCAGATGATTATAAACGACTTCACAGAGCCAACAGAAAGCATTTTGAACTGGCAGCAGTCCTGAAGAAGTCCTAGGTAATATATTAGCCAGCCTCTGGGAAACTCTATACGCACGCAAAAGATTTACATAAGTCACATAGCACTGAATATGATCATCAAATTCTGCCACTAACCTCCTCACTGTGCCTCGCTCTCGCCTGTCCCGCCGTCGACCCCTGGCCCACGTCCTTCTCCTGGCCTGGAATGCCCTCCCTTCACACATCAGCCAAGCTAGCTCTCTTCCTCCCTTCAAAGCCCTACTGAGAGCTCACCTCCTCCAGGAGGCCTTCCCAGACTGAGCCCCCTTTTTCCTCTCCTCCTCCCCATCCCCCCCAGCCCTACCTCCTTCCCCTCCCCACAGCATTTGCATATATTTGTACAGATTTATTACTCTATTTATTTTATTTGTACATATATACTATTCTATTTATTTTGTTAATGATGTGCATATAGCTATAATTCTATTTGTTCTGATGATTTTGACACCTGTCTACATGTTTTGTTTTGTTGTCTGTCTCCCCCTTCTAAACTGTGAGCCCACTGTTTGGTAGGGGCTGTCTCTATATGTTGCCGACCTGTACTTCCCAAGTGCTTAGTACAGTGCTCTGCACATAGTAAGTGCTCAATAAATATGACAGGATGAATGAATGAATGCTACCCAGGCAATACACTGTCCAACAACACATGGATAGATGAGGCTGTGGGAAAAAAAGATCCAAATGACCTTTGGAAAATTGACCAACTAGTATTTTTAAGTGCTAGGGACTATAAATAAGCATTCATTCAGAGAATGGTCTTTCTGGCCCATAGACGGTTCACAATCTAAAGAGGGAGAAGAGGAGAAGGAAAAAAGACACAAAAGGAGGGTCGAATATTTGAACAAGGGAACACCGTAAAAAGTATAACTCTACAGAATCAGAGGGTAATAAAAAAGCTGACGTGGCCCGTCCGTCAAAGCTACACATTGACCAGAAGGGGAGCCAAGATGTCAACTCTTACTTGTTGTCCCCTGTCCTTAAGTTGTAGGTCACAGCTCAATTCCAATGTGGGTAGGATTCCCAAAATGATCACCAGCTTCCAGGGTGGGGCCAGGGCTCTTTTCACCCTGGCTCCAGAAGCTTTGTGTACATGGGTCATCTAGACAGCCTAGGAGGGAGACCGGAGGTCCACACTCCCAGAGCCACTGTGGTAGCTGTTTAAACACCACAGGACAAGACAGCTTCTAGGCTGCTTCCTGGCCAGGATCAGGCTGAAGCCACTTTCACCATAACAGCAGCTCTGGCTTAGTAAGACCACTCTGGGAGGGCACTGGAGACAAGCTACTTAGCTGGTGCTGCGAGCAAAGGGATGATGACTTTGGGTTAGGAAGTGGCAAGAAGACCGCCTGGCCCGGAGATATTTATACTGCAGCCATAGTGACTTTCAGTGGCCTCTGGCTCATTTCCACTAGGCTTTGGCAGAGGTAGAGTTGTGACAATGGCAGCAGAGTGGACAGGAAAAGGAAGAGGAGGGAGAAGATAAGGCCTAGCAGGGAGAGAGGGTGAGAAGCGGCACTGCCTAATGGATAGCGCACGGGTCTGGGAGTGATAAGGTCATGGGTTCTAATCCCAGCTACACCAGTTGTCTGCTGTGTCACCTTGGGCAAGTCACTTCACTTCTCTGTCTCTCAGGTACCTCATCTGTAAAAAACGGGGATTAAGACTTTGAGCCAACTCAATTTTCTTGTAACCAGTACTCAAGTAAAGGTATGAATAAAGCGAAGTGAACAGGAAAGTGTAAAGCAAAGGCAAAGTGGCAGCAGCCCAGACTAGTGGATAGGACATGTGCCTGGGAGTCAGATGGACCTAGGTTCTAATTCCAGCTCTGCTCCTTGTCTGCTGTGTGACCTTGGGCAAGTTGCTTCACTTCTCTGTGCCTCATCTGTAAAATGGGGTTTAAGACTGTGAGCCCTATGTAGGACAGGGACTGTGTCCAACCTGATTACCAGGATTTAGTACAGTGCCTGGCACATTGTAAGCACTTATCACATAATATAATAATAATTATTATTATTGCTATTACTACAGGAAGAGTTACTTCCTAGTCTTTGCATGTCACACTCCTGGAGGGCATACGCATCCAGTTTTTGTGTTGGCTTTTGTAATCATGGCCCTTCATTTAGTTTCCTGTTAAATATGATCCCTATAGCTTTTTATTTCTGCACTTTTCAACAATTATTTGTCTCCATCCTCTATTTGTGATTCTTTGGCTCTAACTGGACTGCTTTCAATGAATCTGATTAAATCTCATTCTGCTTTTTCATACTACTTTCCCAGTTTGTCTAGGTCACTTTGAAATCTAGTCCTATATTCCCCAAATTTACCTACCCACCCAATTTAGCATGAGCTCAGGTCAGATGCCCAAGTTATCAATAAAAATTGTAAATAATAGTCCTAGGCTCTCTCCTTTGGGACTTGTTGCTTTTGAAAGATTTAGTTTTTATCTTTGTTGTAAAAAAAACTTCATTAAGTCCTCATGTTACCGAGGTACAAAGTTAAAATAAAAATAATCTTTGCTCTTTAGGTGTCTAGTCCAAATCTAGTGCTGTTATTTAAGGGAAATACATAAATTTTGACTGCATGGTTAATCAAACAATTAAACAAAAATCAACGGTTATCAGCCATGCCAACTAGGGCGTATTGGAACAGATTATCAAAATTAACACATTGAACAGTAGTGCAGTGACACATTTGATCTTTGAACCTACTGGTCATTGACCATTTGAAGAATGCACTAAATCTTAAAAAGACTTCTCTGATCCTAACTTGTTTCCTAAGGGTTAGAAAAAATGTTGTTTGTTAATGATTTGTTCTGTTGGAGGGTTAGTTTTGATGGCTGATGCTATTCACCCTCTAAACTTTACAGTTTTGCTAATTAACAAGCACTTGTTTTTGAAGGGTGTGTCCTCTTGAAAAGATAAGGTTATCTCTCCTCTGACTATATTTACTACTTCTCAAATGAAGCAGACACTTAGCCTCTTGATCTAAGCCTCTTGATCTAAGAGGCTGTGTCTTTCCTGTAGAAGAGGGGGGAAATGAGAGGAAGGGGAAATTACTCTACAAATATCCCAGATTTCACCAAAATACTTCACAGTATACCAGAACAAACTCTTGCCTTCTCCCAAGTCTGACAACTGAAAACTGAATTGAACCTGAAAATCCCCCCATCACCTTTCTCATTTAATACCTGCCTCATTTCTCACTTTCTCAGGACAGCGTCTTAAAAATGAGAGAATTCCCAATTATTCAGGATTTATTTATTCCCATTTATGGATTACCCAAACTGCTTTGCACCTCTTTCATTCTTCAGTTGCTACTACTCTGCGCAGGGTTATAAACCCTTAGGACACTCAATAAACGTGAGTTGATAATGATAATCCATTGATTAATTATTCATTTAGTGTCTATTAGGTGAAGAACACTGTCAGATCTTTGATAATGATGATAATACCGGAGAAGATGATCAGTTTTATCTACTTTACTGATCATTATCTCATCTAGCCCCCGGTGGGCTGAAGGAATAAAATGCAGTGAAACTCAAACCTGCAGTTTTTTCCAACTCTTGTTGGAGAGAATAATAATGGTATTTGTTAAGCACTTACTATGTGCCAAGCACTGTTCTAAGCAACAAAAATTAGAACCCATGTCCTTTGACTCCCAGGCACAAGCTCTTTCCACTAGGCCATGCTGCTTCTCATGTATTTGTCATTCAAAGTTTTCAAAATCATGGGGAATATGGTTGGTGAGAACACAGAATTTTGTTCATCAAACCAATGATCAATCAATCAATCAATCAATCGTCTTTATTGAGCACTTACTGTGTGCAGAGCACTGTACTAAGCGCTTGGGAAGTACAAGTTGGCAACATACAGAGACGGTCCCTACCTAACAGTGGGCTCACAGTCTAGAAGGGGGAGGCAGAGAACAAAACCAAACATATTAACAAAATAAAATAAATAGAATAGATATGATCACCATAAAAGGTGATAGATTCAAAAGAAAACAAAAGCAAACGGAAACACTTGTTCACACAAAACTATCTGCTACCACAGGATGTTGTACAAGCCAAAAATATCAAGAAGCTTAAAAATGATTTGGATTAATTCCTGATCAAGATGTCCATAATAGTTTTTTTATAGGAAATGCTGGGATATTAGAGAAGAGTGTTAAAGATATTTAAAAGCTTGAGAAAGGTTAATTATATATAGGCAGTCCTCAGACTTATGACACAAGTGGTTTTTTGAAAATTGTGTCTAATTGAAATTTTGGAACCAATTTTCTCATAAGAATAATGTTAGGGGATTGATTACTGAATTGAGTTCAGACACCCTCCTGTATTACAATTACCCAGAATAGTTTGTTCAATTGATTAATAATACTTGTATTTGTTAAGTGCTTACTAGGTGCTGAGCACTGTTCTAAGCACTGGGGTAGATACAAGGTTAGCAGTTTGTCCCATGTGGGGCTTACAGTCTTGATCCCCATTTTACATTTGAGGTAACTGAGGCAGAGAGAAGTTAAGTGATTTGCCCAGTCACAAAGCTGAGAAGTTGCAGAGCTGGGATTAGAACCCATGACCTCTGACTCTCAAGCCTGTGCTTTGTCCACTAAGCTTATAGCTTCATTAGTGACTTTATATTGAGTCAAAAGTGTTCCATGATCAGATAGTCCACTTTTTCTTTGTCAGAATTAAAATGGATGGATTGACCCTCTCTGGCTATTCCTCCTGGCAAACTGGTAGCCCCCTCACCTCACTCCCCACCTTTAAACTCAATGCAGTTATTGAAACTGTCTCCCATTTCCCCAAGAACCCTGTTGAACCCCTTAACCTTCTAAACATGCCCCTGAAAGCTAAGGAGACTGATGTTGCAAAGTAAATAGCATCATACTGTAAAGCTGACTGAGGAACACTGTAAGTGATCTGCATCATTAAGTTGACGTATGACTCAAGGTCTGCTTGATCATGGACTATAGGTATATAATAATGATGGTATTTGTGAAGCGCTTACTTTGTGCCAAACACTGTTCTAAGCACTGGGGTAGAAACAAGGTAATCAAGTTGACCCATGTGGGGCTCACAATCTCAATCCCCATTTTCCAGATGAGGTAACTGTGGCACAGAGAAGTGAAGTGACTAACCAAGGTCACACTGCAGACAAGTGGCGGAGCCGGGATTAGAACCCACAACCTCTGACTCTCCAGCTCGTGCTCTTTCCACTAAACCACATTGCTTCTCTAGGGCGACCTTAAGGGATGCTAGAGGAACATTCATAGCCAAAGAGATGAATCTCAAGGAAGGTTTCCGGGTTTCTCCCTGGATCATTCTTTGATGCCTCTGTCAGAAGGGGAATACCGGCTGGCTGGACTTTTGGTCTGACATCATCCCATATAGCAATTGTTATGTTGTTACGAGCTCTAACTATAAGGATTAATCTAACAGCTAAAATTAGGTTTAGAGGTTAACAGGGGTGAATTTTCCCTTCAATTTTCATCCCCCATGATTCCAGATAATCAAGAGGGAGTTATGTCAATTCTCTTCCTGGGTTTGCAACCCTTGTTCTCTCCAGATCAGATAACCATGCAAAAATTCCATAGTTGAATGAAGGATTTTACTTTTGTTGCAAACAAGTAACATTAAATGACATGTCAACCAGAGCTAAACAGTAGACAGCAAAACTGGAGTCACACCAGTAGTTGGAATTTAATGTCAGTTGACTGGCTTATATAGGGAAGGATGGTTTTTCTTCTATGTTTTTCCCCGAATCTCATTTTTGTCATAGAAAATAGCATCTGACAATATGATTCATAAACCCTTAACGTAATACACTGGCCCTTTGAGATATATTCTGATGAAATTTTACTTCTCCCTATCCCTACACTCTACATATTGGTGAGTGGATAAAAATGCACATAAGCACCTCAAAATCTATTAAAAAAGGCATTCATTTTAAACCATTATGGAAAATTTCAAAATACACAGCTAACTTTTAAAATGTGGTTATTATATTAAAACACTTTATTGCTCCTTCTGGAAGAGAAGAATAGGCTTGATGGGAAATTAGAGTGAACTTACTGGAGAATGATTTTAAAAATGTTCCTTGGATTGTGTTCCTAAAGTAGAAGCTGTCCTTAGACGTACTTATCATGAAGCTTACAATCTACACGGCATTATCAACATACGAATTCCTAATTTTGTCTTTTTCTTTTGTTCTTTCTAGGGAATTTTGGAATGAAAAGAAATATTAAAACATTTGTTTATGGTATTAAAAATGATCATTTCTCTGAATACCCTCAATGATCATTATGCCCTGAAGAGTCCAGACTGAAGACAAGATGTCTGCGCCACAAGAGCGGCTATTATAAATGTTGGTATCTATCAGTCAGTCAATTGCTGAGTACAGTGCTCAGGGCTTAGTGCAGTGCTTGGCACATAGTAAATGCTTAACAAATACCATTATTATTATCGTGATGTATTGAGTGTTTACTGTGTGCAGAGTACTATACTAAGTGCTTAGAAGAGTATAACATAACAGAGTTGGTAGGCAAATTCTCTGCCAACAATGAGTTTACAGTCTAGAAGGGGAGACATTAATATAAAGAAATAAATTATAGACATGTCCATAAGTGCTGTGTAGGGCACTTGTACTCAGGCTAGTTGAAAATGCAAAGTCCTCTGGGAGAAATCTGTGACAAGAACTCTTTAAGAGGCTTCCTTAGCTCCTCACCAATCACTGTGCGTATTGCTTCTGTTTGGGTAAGAAATGAAAAGTGTATTTTTAACTACTGTTTGTTAATATGTAGTACTTTTTTTAAATTTTAACTAAGAAAAATGCCCTGAAGAGTGATAATTTAATGATGATACTGTTTGGTTTAAACAATGCCACTGGGCAACTCATTAAAACTGTAACTAAAAATCAGCGAGACAATGCGGCCCAAGAGCCAGGGAATCCTTAAGGAAGATACTGTTAGACACTGTTGGTTTACCATCATAAAGTCCTTCCTTCACCTGATGTAAAAAAACCAGCACCCACTTAAAATGAGCAGCTGTACAATTGCCTCTTCAGAAGCACTAAAAGCACCTGGGTTCTAATCCTGGCTCTGACAGGTGCCTGCTGTGACCTTGCCAAATCACTTAACATTCCCTGTGCCTCAGTTCCCTTGTTTGTAAAATGGAGATTGAATACCTGTTCCCCATCTCTGTCCAACCTGATTATCTTGTATCAATGCCCCCCGTCCCACACCCATAGTGCTCAGTATAGTTCCTAGCCCATAAAAACTGCCTAGCAAATACAATTATATAAAAATAAATGGCCATTTTGTCTCTGGCCTAGCTACTGCCTACTCAGTGACTCTGTAGGTCTAGGGGAAAAACACACCGGGGGCTTCAGAAATTTGGGAAGGCAGAGTAACCCAAGCCAAGGAAGAGTAACCCAAGTGCTTTGAGGTCTTCAGAAAGAGAGTCTCTGCTTCCTTAAGCATCTCAGGCCAGGAGCTACTGTCCTGTCTGTTGTAACCTACCTTCATCCCTGTCCCTAGTTTTTCGAGGAGGGGAAAATCTGGAGGAGATTCTTCTTATAGGATCACAGACCGCAACAGATACTGTGTTTCACCAGGGAAAACGTTAAAGCACATCCTCACTCGGGAACACAAGCAGCTGGATCAAACCAGTGACCCATCAGCTCATAATTCAGGCTCTGATTGTGGCATCGAATAATACCTGAAGGAACTGTGTGATTGTTGTCTTCCTTGCCACCCATCTGTGAGTGCATATATACACATACACATACCAAACACCTCTAAATGTGCAAAGAGACTTGGAGAGGAAATCTTCAAACACTGACATGGAATAAAAAGAAAAGTAGAGTACTTCCTCTCTTGCTCTAGAGGTCTCTGCTCTTTCTATTAAAACATTAAGCAGCTGAAATAAATCACATCCCCAAATGTATGGCTTGCTTATTATATAGTACTAAGAGATGCAGTCTCTGTATCTGTAATCTTAGCTGTAGAGAAATATTCAAAATCCAGGACTCTTTTAAGGGTTGGGGGTTAGAGAAGCCTTGAACCCTGATTTCTGGTGTCTTCTGTGTTTGTTTTTTGTCTTTAGCTGAGAAGAAAGGATATGATTGCCCAAAGACATTTTTCAAAAGAAGTCTGTATATTGCTCAGCCCCAAATGAAATATTCAGTATAAGTCAAAGGAACAGGAAAATAAGCAATGTGAAGAAATTATTTCATTAGGAAATCTAATAAAACAATTTTATGTCAATTGATCATAGACTTCTGCTTGTGCACCCAAAATGATTTTACCCTACAAACTATTCCTGCCTCATAGTAAAATCCTATTTGTACTGTGTTGAAAACCACCTTCTTTTCCTGTGCAGGCCACTGTTGACTCTCCATAAATATTCAGCTGAGCTAACAATGTCAGTCCCCTGCCTCTGTTTACATTTATTTTTCTCTCACTTTATTTTTAAATACATATGGTAACTGAAACTTCTTTAACTGGGATTATTCCTTTTGGGTAAAAAGACTGGAAAAACAATAGATGTGTGTTATGTTGCAGCCTGAGAGGCTACCTCAAAATTACCTGTTAACCTTCGGAACTGGAATTGGTGTTGAAGTGCAAAATGATTTCAGAGATCATAGAGGTCTTGAAGTATCTGTAAAGCAGTTAAGAGTTACTGCTACATGGTCTCTTGGGAATGAAACTAGTGTGTATTGGAATTAAAATGGCAAAGATGAGAAAAGGACCGGTTTCATATATTTCCCCCCCCAATTTTTTCTTTTCCTGGAGACTGTCTCTCCCTCACTGTTCTCTCATTTCCCAGCTTCCTCTCTCTTCTTTTCCCCCTTTCACAACAATCAGAAGCATTCTGCCTCAACAGAAACTTCTTTTTATAGTATTTGTTAAGCACTTACTATGTGCCAGACACTGTACTAAGTAAACACTGGGATAGATATGAGAGGTTGGACACAGTCCACCTTCCATATGGGGCTCACAGACTTAAACCCCATTTTATAGATGAGGTGACTGAGTCACAGAGAAGCTAATTGACTTGATCAAGGTCACACAGCAGACAAGTGGCAGAGCTGGGATTAGAACCCAGGCCCTCAGACTCCCAGGTTTGTGCTCTTTCCACTAGGCCATGCTGGTTCTCTGAACTTGCAAGTTTATAGATGTCTTTTCAGAACTCTTCTGTTAGATCATGCACAGCACTGGCCAACAAGAAGGATTAGTGAAGGAGAGAGCCAGAGCAGGGATAAAAACAATTTCCCTCTGAGATTTGTAAAGACAGAACGATCTGGCTGATTGATTCATTTGAGGATCTAGAAGATGTTGAATCTCTAGCAGTGATTGCCCCAAGAACCCGCATGACTGCATCATAGCTAGGCTAGTCCACATTTCTCTATTTAGCATCATTCTTTTATCCCAGGCACTGCCATTCTATTGCTCAGTTGGAATTTGCAATGCTTTCTTTTTACTTAAGTGAAAATCCTGTTTAAATGCTATAAAGCCATTGGGTGTTTGGTTTCTGTTGGGAAATTGCCTAGACATCATCAATAGCTCTACACCATATCAACAAGGTGATCAGATTTTTCCAATGATGTTTTGAGGTCACATCATTCTGGGAGAAACAAGGAGGTGGGAAACCGTTCTTTCTTTTATCAGGTTCAGTGGAGACCCAGAATCTGTATCTGTTATGGTTCCTTCCCCTCAAGCTTTGGTGGTGGGGAACAAACAAAGATTTTTTTGGGGGGGCAAAGGACCTGTTGGAATTCAAGGGCACTGAAGTCCCATTAGCTACTATCCCTCTAGACTGCAAGATAATTATGACCAGGGATTGTGTCTGCTAATTCTGCTGCATTGTACTCTCCCCAGCACTTAGTGCAGTGCTCTGCACATTCATTCATTCATTTCATTCAATCGTATTTACTGAGTACTGTGTGCAGAGCACTGTACTAAGCACTTGGGAAATACAAGTGGTCAACATATAGAAATGGTCCCAACCCAACAACGGGCTCACAGTCTAGAAGGGGGAGACACAACAAAACAGAACATGTAGACAGGTGTCCAAACTGTCAGAATAAATAGAATTATAGCTATATACACATTATTAAAAAAGTAAATATAGTAAATATGTACAAATAAAATAAATGGATTAATAAATATGTACAAATATGTACAAGTGCTGTGGGGAGGGGAAGGAGGTAGGGCAGAGGGAGGGATGGGGGTGATGGGGAGGTTAGGAGAAGGAGGAGAGGAAAAAAGGGAGGCTCAGTCTGGGAAGGACTAGTAAATGCTTAATAAATTCTATTGATTGATTGATTGTTTTGCCCTGGACAACCTAAAAATTATTTGGCATCTCTGCTTGGAACTCTTCCGGGAAAGATGTTCATGTAGCCCTCCAGTCTCACATCTGCTGCCCAGGGTGAAAATGATCATAATCTATTTTCATTTTTCTCCAGAAGAACAACTCCTCAGTGGGCATCAATGGGACCAAATATCTCAGGACAGGAAGCTCCAGTAGGAATAACTCTTTCTGGATAGATGGACCATTCCTCTGACCCAATAATGGTATTGCATTTTTTCCTATGTTCTTGTGTGGAGGGGTGGCAACTTGATAAAATAAAAATACATCCGTAGCTTCAATTATATTTTAGTCCTAAAAACAAATTGGCCTCAAATAACCTCAATCGTTTCTAAGGGGAAACAGGCAATCAGACAATATCCTTGATCTCCCTTTAGGTGTTCTCCCAGACCACTGGACAATATCTGACTGCAAATGCCTCCCATATAGGAAAAAATGATTCAAGAACCAAATAACACTGATTTTTAAAAATATTGACAGGATCTTCAGAGGCTAGGTGTTCTTCCTCCGTTTCTGCCATTTCCTCTTGAGAAGGGGGGAAAAACTCAAACACCAATATGAGTGATCAGTACAGAGTGGCAGCTCTGTCTTCTGAGGGTGAGAGAAATGGAAATGTCTGTCTCAAACTGATGGCCCAGACACCTCCTTTAATAATAATAATAATAATGGCATTTATTAAGTGCTTACTATGTGCAAAGCACTGTTCTAAGCACTGGGGAGGTTACAAGGTGATCAAGTTGTCCCACAGGGGGTTCACAGTCTTAATCCCCCATTGCACAGATGAGGTAACTGAGGCCCAGAGAAGTTAAGTGACTTGCCCAAAGTCACACAGCTGACAATTGGCAGAGCCGGCATTTGAACCCATGACCTCTGACTCCAAAGTCCGGGCTCTTTACACTGAGCCACGCTGCCTCTCCTTTGACACCACAGAAAGCTTTCATTTTGTCTTGTGGCACCCATGATCAGATTAGTCACTATTTCCATGAAATGGAGAAGTCTAACTGATCTCCCACAAATCGCAGCACTACCGAGCACCACACTTTTCATATTAATATCCCAGGGAAATGGCAATACATAGATACAAAGTTCTTGGGAATTCTGAGGGGTTGTTGAAATTTGCTTTTATTAGGAATGTGACATATCAGCCACATGGGAAGAATAGGCATTAGCCACTATGCTGTCGTTTAGCAGGGTTGGGGAATTGATGAAATTTGTTTCAGTGATTTTGCCCAGTATCCAAACCTCTGCTTTTCATCAATCCCTTCTACTGCTTACACTCTGTCCCTGCCTCATATGATTTTGTTTTTGTTAATGTACAGCCCATTACATTACTAAGCAATATAACAAACTATCATGAACTACTGACAACGTACTCAAAATCAAGTAACCTTCTTCTTCATCTTCAGGTCTAGTCTGCCAGTTCCAACACATTCTCATGATGATCAGACTGTAAACTTACTGTGAACAGGGAATTTATCTATGTTGTTATATTTTACTCTCCCAAGTGCTTAGTACAGTGCCCTGCACACAGTAAGCCCTCAATAAATAGGACTGATTGATTGATTGATAGTTTACTGTGTGCAGAGCATTGAACTAAGTGCTCATGAGAGTACAATACAGTAGAGTTAGTGGACATGATCCCTGCCCTCCATGAGTTTACAGTCTGGAAGACTGATATGCCATTTGCAGTTTTATTTGAACATGCAATGGCAACTTCTTTAGCCCTTACTCTATATAGGGGTGTGTTTGTAAAGCAAGTTGAGCACTGAGTCAATCCTTACTCTAAGTTATAGATCAAACTTGGCTTGACCTGTGACAAATACCACTGGGTAAATTCAAAGTTCCAACCATATAGTAAAGTGATTTGAAATGCAAGAACAAAGGGACAGAATAGTCCCTAAACAGTGATGGTTAAAACACACTCCTGCATATGGGCTTTCAGCTTGATAAATACTTTCTTATGAAACCATAAATACGGGAGGTACAAAAGGTTAATGTAGTGTGAAAGGCTGTAAAACTCAGCAAGCAACCTGCTAGATCATAATGATACATTAGTCCCTTTCAATATGAATGGTGATGACTTAGTCTGTTTATACATGCCCACTAACTCCACAAGTGTATAATGGCGGCGGCGTTCTCTAATATTTGTCAAACATAATTTATGAAGCAGGTGTCCCAGCTATCCCTTTGAATCTTCAAAAGATACATTAAAGCAAATGCTTAGTGGATTTTATCCTATACTTAATCGGTTTTGTGGATCTTTTGAATAGGAATGGAAAATGCCATATGTGGAAATGGCGCATTAAGTTGAAAAAGTTAAAACAATTAACAGGGAAAATAGCAGTCTTTTTCACCTTTCAGTGAGCAGCCAACTTAACATGAGAACTGAAGTGTTGTATTAGTTTAGCATTCTAGCATTTATTCACTGTTTAGAAGCCACATGGTCCTAGAAATTAAACTTTTATTTGCTAAATCTTTTTAATGTTTAAAATTTCAGCCTTACTGATCCATTCTTCAAGAAAACAGCGATTAATCTTCTTTCTACAATTTCCTCAGTGTTGCAGTTATAAAAAAAGAAAAGCTATTACCTTCAAATTATGAGTTAGAATATCTTCTTACTTTAAGGGAAAATAATATGTACCAGGAACTATTAAAATTACTGAATACTGAATTCTCATCATGTTAGGCCTATATGTGTACATTTTGTTTCATTCCATTTCTATTTGGGCCACAAAAATTGGACACTTGGAAATGGAATATATAATGGGACCCATATCAGTGCTGACCCATTGGCTGTGTTTCCAAAGGCATTCTCTTAAGTAGTTGGGGGATGTTGGGGAGTCTCGGGGAGCCAAGGAGTGGCCTGGAACTGACAAATGGTGGAGCCGAGATTGGAACTCAGTCCTCTGACTCCCAAGCCCACGCTCCAATCAACCTACGCATCAGGCAGAAACTCCTCACCCTGGACTTCAAGGCTGTCCATCACCTCACCCCCTCCTACCTCACCTCCCTTCTCTCCTTCTCCAGCCCAGCCCGTACCCTCCGCTCCTCTGCCGCTAATCTCCTCACCGTACCTCGTTCTCTCCTGTCCCGCCATTGACCCCCGGCCCACGTCATCCCCCGGGCCTGGAATGCCCTCCCTCTGCCCATCCGCCAAGCTAGCTCTCTTCCTCCCTTCAAGGCCCTACTGAGAGCTCACCTCCTCCAGGAGGCCTTCCCAGACTGAGCCCCCTCCTTCCTCTCCCCCTACTCACCCCCTCCTCACAGCACCTGTATATATGTATATATGTTTGTACATATTTATTCTATTTATTTTATTTTGTTAATAGGTTTTGCTTTGTTGTCTGTCTCCCCCTTCCAGACTGTGAGCCCGCTGTTGGGTAGGGACTGTCTCTATATGTTGCCAACTTGTACTTCCCAAGTGCTTAGTACAGTGCTCTGCACACTGTAAGCGCTCAATAAATACAATTGAATGAATGAATGCTCCCTCCACTAAGCCACTTTCCCTGTCCACAGTGAGTTTACAATCAAGAGGAACTTTACTGAGCATGTGGGAGAGTACAATATAGGAGTTATTCCCTGCACCCAAGGGTACTATCATTATTATCACTACTATTACTACTACTGCTGAATTAATACTGCTACTACTATCAATCAATCAATGGCATTTATTAAGTGCTTACTACATGTGAAGCACGGTACCGAGTGTTTCGGAGAGTATGATGCAACAGAAATTGGCAGACATGTTCCCCACCCATAATGAGGTTACTGTCTAGTTGGACTGTGCTAGTACAACTACTACTATTATGGCTAGTAGTACTACTACTCATCAGGGAAATGGGATTGCTTGAGTTTCATAGATAGTCTGGGGTCAGGTGGGTAATTACAATACCGCAAGAAGATGTCGCCCCAGGTTTGTGAGATAGGAGCCATTCTTTTCTAATAACCAAATCTTGTTGTCATTGAGCACCATTCCCATCAGAGAGCCTTGCAAATGCTTTCCCATCTAAGGGAGGAAAGTACTTGCATTTAATTGAAACTGCTCTCAAGTTAAAGCCACAGGGAAAGTAATTACCTCTATTCAAAGACTCAGGTCTTAGAGATGCAATAGTAGGAGTTTCTAGGTCATCCTGAACAATCATGAACCAATGGGCAGAACCACATTTATGAGAGGATGGACTCGGATCTGATAGGAGCTTCTAAGTCCTTAATGAATAGGTCTCAATTACAACGCCAGGCCGTCGGTGTAACCTTCTCACTGTGCCTCGTACTCGCCTGTCCTGCCGTCAACCCCTGGCCCACCTCCTACCCCTGGCCTGGAATGCCCACCCTTCTCATATCTGCCAAAGTAGCTCACTTCCCCCCTTCAAAGCCCTACTGAAGGCTCACCTCCTCCAGGAGGCCTTCCCAGACTAAGCCACCTTTTTCCTCCTCCTCCTCCTCCTCCCCCCCCATTGTCCTGATTCGCTCCTTTTGCTCTACACCCACTCCCTGCCCCACAGCACTGTGTATATGCATAAACAGCTATAATTCTATTTATTTATATTAATGCCTGTTCACTTGTTTGGATGTATATATATTATATATATATCTATATATATAATTCTATTTCTTTATATTGATGCTACTGATGCCTGTTTACTTGTTTTAATGTCTGTCTACCCCCTTCTAGACTGTAAGCCTGGAATGGGCAGGGATTGTCTCTCTTTGTTGTTGCATTATACTTTCCAAGTGCTTAGTACAGTGCTCTGCACACAGTAAGCGCTCAATAAATACAACTGAATGAATGGAAATCGAGATGTTGCTCTGGGGCTGGGGATGATACTCTGATATTTTCATCTCAGGATTAGGCTTGGTCCCAAACCACTCAGAGAACTGTGGTTCTGAGAACCATTTTGGGATTCTTGTAAACCAACCACCTTAAAGTTTGGTGCTTTATTGTTCTGGTACTACTAGGTTTACAGACTTAACCCTTCTGAGATCAAGGTCACTAGCTCTAAGACATTTCTTCTCAACTTCATGTTTACATCATCATCATCAATCGTATTTATTGAGCGCTTACTATGTGCAGAGCACTGTACTAAGTGCTTGGGAAGTACAAATTGGCAACACTCTTCAGTTTACAGGCTGAAGAGACCTACTCTTTTAAATAACAATAAGAATAACAATAATTTGATACTTGTGGTATGTTTTAAACACTTCCTATGGGGCAAATATTGTACTAAGTGCCTCAATCTCCATTTTACAGACGAGGTAACTGAGGCACAGAGAAGTTAAATGATTTGGGCAAGGTCACATAGCAAACAAGTGGAAGACCCAGGATTAGAGCCTAGGTCCTACTGAGTCCCAGGCCCGTGCTCTATCTACTAGGCCATACTGCTGCTTTATCATCATGATCAACCATCATCAATCGTATTTATTGAGCGCTTACTATGTGCAGAGCACTGTACTAAGCGCTTTATGACTCTTTTCTGGGGCTGCCTACTAGACTACACTACCACTTACTGTGCTTTCTGAGGAATGGGGATGAGTTTACAATTGACATCGATCAGGCCAAAAATAGACACCCAATATCAAAGGGAAATAAAAGTGAAATGGATTGCATATTAATATAAAACAAAGAATGATAGAAAAGTATTCATTTTGGCAACACCGCATAGCTTAAAAATGATTTCTGTCACTCTGAACATGTGTGCAAATTGGCTAAGTATCATGGCAAAATGCAGAAAGGTCACCCTGTTACTTCCCAGTTCTTCCTTTACCCTCATCACTACTATGCTTCCCCCTTTGTACACAGACCCAAATCCCCTCATTTATCCCTTCCCTTCTCAGCAATCAATGGTACTTGAGTATTCACTGTGTGCAGAGCACTAAACACTTCCAATTCTTCCAATCCCTCTCCCATCCATGCACCTCCAATCTGGTCCAGCCTACGTGGCCTTCAGCTCTGTTCCCAGCCATGACTCTCATCTTTGAGCTAGTCTCGCCTTACCCCAGCCTCTTCTACCAAAGAACATTCTGGTTCTCTCTCCATTTATCTACCAGTGCTTAATACAGTGCGTGATACATTCTAAGTGCTTAACAAATACCATTAAAAAAAAAAGGAGATCAATTCCACTCTGTACAATCTCTGCTCCCTCTTCTTCCATCCCCAAGACCTACCAAATGGCTGCTGAGGACCTTCAATCCCCTTTTCCAAGGGCCCCCACGGCATTTTATGATTGAATAAATGCGATTGAATGAATTTTATACTGCATTCTGTCCAGCTTCCTAATTCCAACCATTGATGCAAAAGCAGTTAAGAGGGTGTGGAGGAGTGATGGCTGTTTCTTACACAGATGTGCTGCTGTGGTTTATGCTGTTTCTGGTGTAATAGAAATAGCAGTTTCACATTGCCAGTAAGAGCATGTTGAGCTACTATGATGAAGGTTTCATTGAGGTCTTTTTTACGGTAATTTGTTAAGCACTTACTAAGTGGTGGGCACTGTACTAACTGCTAGAGTTGATAGGAGGTAATCAAGGTAGACAAAGTACCTGTCCCACATGAAGCTCACCATCTCAATCCCCATTTTACAGATGAGGTAACTGAGGAATAGAGAAATAAAATGACTTGCCTAAACTCACACACAGACAAGTGGCAGAGCTAGGATTAGAACACAAATCCTTCTGATTTCCAGGCCCATGCTCTATCCACTACACCACACTGCTTCTCTAGAGATTGCCTTAGATTCAGGATAGCTTCCTGTTGAGTGTTGCTTAACAAAAATGCATAAATAATAATAATGATAACAGCAATAATAATCATATTTACAAAGGATTAACTGTATGTTAAACACTGGGGTAGATACAATATAATCAAATCCAACACAGTCCCCATTCCACATGATTACCTTGCATCTATCCCAGTACTTAGTACAGTGCTTGTTGCACAGTAAGAGCTTAACAGATTCTATTTGGGGTCTCAAGGCTCCTGCTTCAGGTCAGCCTGGTAATAATAATAATAATAATAATAATAATAATAATAGTATTTGTTAAGCACTTACTATGCATCGAGCACTGTTCTAAGTGCTGGAATAGATACAAGGTTATCAGGTTGTCCCATGTGGGGTTCACAGTCTTAATCCCCAATTCACAGATGAGGGAATTGAGGCCCAGAGAAGTTAAGTGACCAGCCCAAAGTCACACAGCTGACAAGTGGCAGAGCCGGGATTAGAACCCACAACATCTGACTCCCAAGTTTGTGCTCTTTCCACTAAGCCACACTGCTTCTCATTGCCTTAGTGGAATTCACCAATTAAGTGCTGGGGAAACAGTACTTGGTTTTGTGAGGTGCCCCAGTGTCCTCACATTTTTATAGAAGCCCTGTGAATAACGTGCCTAGTTGCTAAAGTGCTTGTTGATCACATTTTGATGCTGCTGAGTCATGTGGCTTAGCACTGTTGAGAAAACCCTCAGAAAGTGTTTTGATTGGGTTCCAGGACCTTGCTAAAACCTCAATGGTCCCGTAGTCCCTTTTTTTCCCGGAGTTTTCCTCTTCTGGACTGCTTTTTTTTTTTCCACTGTCAGTTCTTCTAGGATTAGCCTGCCCCTGATTTCAAAATAGGGATGATGGCAGTGGTTCTTACAAACTCACGTCGTCTCCCATTTCCTGCCCATGTTGCACTTGAGCTGATGCTCAAGTTTGCTCTTCTTTTTCACTGCAGAAGCGTGTCCAGAAATTTCAGCTGGCAGGTATCGGACTCATCACAGAAAGAGCTCTGGTCTTCAGGACAGTCATGAACAAGCTGGCTCCTGCTGTCAGAGTGGCAATCCCATTGGCACTACTCCTCAATCAGAGGAGTAAGTCTGTACTGGAAAGGGCTTTGTGAGGTCCAGCATATGTTTGGACAGCTTGTCACTCTTCAGAATTAGAGCCGGGGATTCCGGTAAGGTTGAGCTCATGAAGAAAAACTCCAAACTAACTTGCTCCTGGTACTAATAGACTGAACAACTGACGTCAATGCACAACTAAAAACATATCTTCTTTAATCCTAAATTGAAACAAGGAGGAATGTGGAAACCAAATTTCCCTCGGCAAATTGGAACAGAAAATGCATTGGCATCTATCGTCTCGATATAACAAACTCCAACGCAACTCCTTTCTCAAAGGAGATTGACTAATCCGTCAATTATCTGTATTGAGCACTTACTGTGTTCAGATCACTGTACTAAGCACTTAGGAGAGTACAATATCCTGGAGTTCATAGACATGTTCCCTGCCCACAAGGAGTACAGAAGATGACCCTTGCCTAGATTTTTGTGACTAATAGTGGGTGAGCTCAGTCTTGTGGCAGCCACTGTGAACGTATTTTCCACAATCCCACCATTTGAACATATAAGCACCCCTATATGTAGAGCAATCCCACTCACAATCATACACAAACCTTATCCATAGCTCAATATTCTCCCCATGAAACAGCCCCATACCCTTTCCCACAACCCACACAGAAACCAAAGAAACCAACCCAATCACAGGATATATTTGCTCTGTCAGAAGAGCCTGGTTGTAACTCTTTCCACAGTCTACTTTGCATGAACTCCTTTAATTGACTTTTACATTTTAAAGTATTGAGACACACCTAGGCTTTTTTTTCTCACTTAAGTGGGAAGCAGAGAATCATAAGGGACTAACCCAGACCATACACACAAGCCAGTTACCTCTAGTAACTGGTGGATTAGGGGTCTCCCCTCTGGGTAGCTTGTCCTCTGGAAATGAGACCCTAAGAGGCACCCTCGTCTTATTTTGACCCAATCCCCATTTCCCTCACCCTCATCCCACAACTCCATGCTGCACTTGATTCTTGATTGTACTTAGGTCTGGGATGGATTTTACAAGGTGTAAAGAGGAATATTTTGGAAGAATAATGTGATGATAATAATAATATTTGCCAAGTGCTTATTATATATATATTAATATATATATATAATAATAATAATAATGACATTTATTAAGCGCTTACTATGTGCAAAGCACTGTTCTAAGCGCTGGGGAGGTTACAAGGTGATCAGGTTGTCCCACGGGGGGCTCACAGTTTTCATCCCCATTTTACAGATGGGAGAACTGAGGCCCGGAGAAGTTAAGTAACTTGCCCAAAGTCACACAGCTGACAATTGGCGGAGCAGGGATTTGAACCCATGACATCTGACTCCAAAGCCCGGGCTCTTTCCACTGAGCCATGCTGCTTCCCTTATGAGTCATGCACTGTGACAACTTCTGGGGCAGATACAGTAAGATTGGGCACTACAGCCCCTGTCGCTCCTCTAAATACTAACCTTTTCACTGTGCATCCACCTCATCTATCTCACCATAGCTCCTCTTGCCCACATCCTGCCTCTGGCCTGGAATGCCAGGCCAAATCTCACAGACAATTACTCTCCCCTCCTTTCAAACCTTACTGAAGGCACAACTTCTCCAAGAGGTCTTCCTTGACTGAGTTCCCTTTCCTCTTCTCCCACTTCCTTTCTGTGTCACCGTGACTTGCTCCCTTTGTTCTTCCCTGCTCCCAGCCCCACAGCACTTACATGATAATAATAATAATAATAACTACAACAATAATGTTGGTATTTGTTAAGTGCTTACTATGTGCCAAGCACAGTTCTAAGCACAGAGGGAATACAAGGAAAACAGGTTGTCCCACATGGGGCTCACAGTCTTAATCCTCATTTTACAGATGAGGTAACTGAAGCACAGAGAAGTTAAGTAACTTGCCCGAAGTCACACAGCTGACAAGCGGCAGAGCTGGGATTAGAACCCATAACATCTGACTCCCAAGCCCGTGCTCTTTCCACTAAGCTATGCTGCTTATCTACATATCTGTAATTCATTTCTTTATATTAATGTCTGTTTCCCCCTCTCTAGACTGTAAGCTTGTTGTTTACAGGGAATGTGTCTGTTTACTGTTGTACTGTACTCCCCAAAGTGCTTAGTACAGTGCTCTGCATACAGTAAGATCTCAGTAAATACAATTGAATGAATGTATATGAGTCTCACAGTCTAAGGGGGTGGGAGAATGTAGAATGGGGCAGAAGAAATATAATGCAATGAACTTCAGGGGCAGTGTCAATCACATGAAGATGGTTCACTGAAGTTGAGTTTAATTACTGCAAAGTGGTCTAAACCTCCCTCTTTTATTGTACATGCTTTTTACTCCACTCCACACACACCTTGTCTTTTCATCATCATCATCATCAGTAGCATTTATTGAGCATTTACTGTGTGCAGAGCACTTTATTAAGCATTTGGGAGAGCATAATAAAACAGGGTTGGTAGGCATATTCCTTGCTCACAGTGAGCTTACCCTATAGTGGGGAGAGACAGACAGTAATATAAATAAATAACTTATTATGTATAACATATGGACATGCATATAGGTGCTGTGGGTTGAGAGTGGGACTAATATCAAATGCCCAAAGATCACAGATCCAAGTGCATAAATGACACAGAACAGAGAGGCTCAGTGGAAAGAGCATGGGCTTTGGAGTCAGAGGTCATAGGTTCAAATCCCGACTCCGCCAATTGTCAGCTGTGTGACTTTGGGCAAGTCACTTAACTTCTCTGTGCCTCAGTTACCTCATCTGTAAAATGGGGATTAAGACTGTGAGCCTCATGTGGGGCAACCTGATCACCTTGTAACCTCCCCAGCACTTAGAACAGTGCTTTGCGCATAGTAAGCACTTAATAAATGCCATTATTACTATTATTATTATTATTAAAAGAGGGATTAATTGGGGAAGGCCTCCTGGAGGAGATATGACCTTAGTGAAGCTCTGAAGGTGGAGAGAGTGGTGGTCTGGTGTATATGGATGGGGAGAGAGTTCCAGGTTTGGGGGAAGATGTGGGAAAGGGGTCGGGAGTGAGATAGAGAAGACTGGGGCACAGTGGGTATGCTGGTGATAGAGGAAAGAAAAGTATGTGGTCTGGGCTGTAGTGGGAGATCAATGAGGTAAGATAATGAGGGACAAGATGATTGAGTACTTTGAAGGCAATGATGAGGGTTTCTGTTTGATGCAGAGGTGGATGAGAAACCACTGAAGGCTCTTGAGGTATAGGAAAATATGGACTGAATGTCTTTTAAGGAAAATGATCCATGCAGCAAAATCAAATATGGACTGGAGTACAGAGAAACAGGAGATGAGGAGACTAGCGAGGAGGCAGATATGGTAGCAAAGGTGTGATTGGGTAAGTGTTGGGACCTGCATGGCAGCAATTTTTTTGGAGAGTAATGGGCTTATTTTAGCAGTGCTGTGAAGTTACAACCAACAGTCTTTAGTGACAGATGGAACATGTGGATTGAATGAGAGCGATAAGTTGAGAATATTGCCAAAGTTACGAGCTTGTGACAGGGAGGACAGTGGTATTGTCTAAGTGATGAGAAAGACAAGGGAGGATAAGGTTCATGTGGGAAGCAAAGGAGTTCAGTTTCAGACATGTAAATTTGACGTGTCAGCGGGACATCCAGGTAAAGATGTCCTAAAGGCAGGACAAAATGTGAAACAGCAGAGGAGAGAGATAAGGGCTGGAGGTGTAGATTTGGGAATCATCCTCATAGATATGGTAGTTGAAACCATGGGTGCAATTGAGTTCTCCAAGGGAATGGGTGTAGATGGAGAATAGAAGGGAACCCAGAACGAAGCCTTTAGGGACCCCCACTATCAGAGGGTGGGAGGCAGAGGAGGAATCAGCAGAAGAGACTGAGAAGGAATGGTCAGAGAGATAGGAGGAGAACTGAGAGAAGACAGTGTCAGTGAATGCAAGTTGGATTAAGTTTCAAGGAAGAAGGGACTGGTTGAAGGAGGCTGAGAGTTATAGGAGGATTACGATAGAGTAGAAGCCATCAGACTTGGAGAGAAGAAAGTTCCTGGTCACCTTAGAGAGGCCTATTTCTGTGGAGTGAAGGGGGCAGAAACCAGATTGGAGGGGATCAAGGAGAGAATTGGAGGAGAGGAAGTGGAGAGAGTGGGTGAAAACAACTCTTTCAAGAAGCTTGGAGAGGAATGATAGGAGGGAGATGAGGCAATAACAGCAAAGAGCTGTGGGTTCAAGGAAGGGCTCTTTTAGAATAGTGGTAACGTGAGCTTGTTTGAAAGCACTGGGGAAGAAGCTGTTGGAAAGTGAACAGTTGAAGATGGAAGTCAAGAGACAAGAAGGGAGGGGGCAGGTGCTTTAATAAGTGTTTTCATGGATTGTGTACCCTAAATATGAATTTCCCTGAATATGTATTCTAATTTGAATTTTCTAAATGAACTCTGCAATTAGTGCTGAATTCTAGTGAGGTGACAAACACTTTTTCTTCCCTTCACCTGTGTCCTATGCTTCTCTTCCCTAATACCATTAGGAGTGAGATAACTTGGTGGTAGCCAGTTTGCCAAAGACCCCCCAGGAAAATCCCTAGAGTGAGGCTGTGACAATTATCCTCCCTCACTGTCATGGCAAACTCAGTGCTGGAAGGGCTGCAGCTTTCTCCACTTATTTTATGTGGTTAAAATGAATGTATACAGTTGATATAAATGTTAATTTCCCTTGGCTGCAGAAGGAAGAATCTAGTCTTCTAGGTGGTGAGGGCTATTAAAGCCTTGGGAGTCTGAGAATTTAGGTGAATTCCAGTTCCTTTTTAACTTTATAAGAAGAGTGTTGGGTAGGGACTGTCTCCATATTTTGCTGATTTGCACTTCCCAAGCACTTAGGACAGTGGTCTGCACACAGTAAGCACTCAAATATGATTGAATGAAAGTAGAGAGAGTGAGATATCTTATGAAACTCTTGGACAACCCTGCCTAACATCCTAGCCTCATCTACCCTATCACCCACTGGCCTGGGGAAGACTGCTTCTTTGGGGCAGTTCCACCTTGGACTAAAAGGATTACTTCACTACCCCCAGGCTCACTGCTTTCCATGCTCCTCTTCCAGCTTAGTGACATGCAAGGGAAGTAACACATTTGGAGGAAAGTTGATGCACCTGTGCACATCAAGACAGCATCCTGCACCTGGGCTATGTCACCCTTCCCCAAGCCTATAATTACCAAGAAAGAGGTGGGATCTCCCTTAAGAGCCGGGTGATCCTGACTGCGTTCTGTTGCCACTGTTTCCCAATCATTTCTATTTAGATTCTATTCAGAAACAGCTGGAACGTCAGGAACCCTATTAAATTCTGTCACAGTTGACACTTTTAGATACACTTCCACAATAGCAACGAAAACATACCACAGAAAAGAGCTGACAAATGTAATCACCCCATTTCCCTCCTTTTCAACACAAACGCTACTATTTTAAGCCCAGAAAAGACAAAATGAGGTAACAGCAGGCTGGCCAGGGAGATAGAGTGGGAAGTCAGGAAACTGGGTAAGCATTCCAGCATTCCAGCTTTGGGGGTGGGGGTCCAATCTGAGATCCTGGACTCCGCTGAAATTTAATGGAACATTTGATTCTGTCATTGAGGGAAGTCAGAGCACGATCTTTCATTTGCATTATCGGGTAGCTAGTTCTCCTTTTTCATGTAGCCATTTGTCTTTCTCCTGGAAGCAGGGCAAAAGGGACATGGGTTTGACCTTCATTATGGTAGAGTCCTGGATGGATGGGAGAAAGGGAGAACAGAATGGAGGCAGCAGTTTGTTTTGTAGCTATAGCTTCCCCACTCTCTACTTTGTGGTTTTAATGCAAATTTAAATATTTGAATTTTCCTTTCGAAAATGCTTTAAGATAGATGCATTCATCTGCCTCTAGACATTGAGGGCAGGGATTTTATCTCTACTGTATACTCTCAAGCGCTTAGTATATTCAGCAGACAGCACCTGATGAATAGAATGGATTGATTACATTTATTCAAATGTTCATGCTTTGAATTTTCCATATGATTTTAAGCTCCTCGAGAGCTGGAGCCCAGAGCCTGATGCAGCGTAAACAACGGGAGAACGATAAATATTTGATGTAGCTCTTCCAACACTCTGGCCTCCTGGGCCCAATGCCTGTCCTGTCCTGTGAGCCAGACCAGTGTGAAGGAACTGGCTTTGAATCACCCACTACTAGTGGCTCAAATCCAGCGAGTTTTAGCACCCAAACCGGGACTTCTATCTCTTCTGCACGACACTTCAGCTCCTCTCGACCCCAGCCCCAAACACTAAAAGTCTGAATGGAATCCAGATCCTATTAATGACTTTAAAGTTTGCTTTTGTTATAAACACATCGCAGTCTTTTTTTCTTGAATGGGCTACACTTCTCCAGAATCTAACAGTTATTTTGTAAAGCTCTGAAAGTGTTTCAGATTTTCACTACTGCAACCGAGAGTCTTCCCAGGAAATAGGTCTTGCATTCTTCGAATGTTACATGAACTGTCTGATTCCCAGGACCTTGTGCTTTCCTACTGGTCAGAAAAAAAATGTTGGAAAGAAAATATATGCCTGACTGCACCCCATGGAATAGGTGCTACATTACATGGTGTCCTGGCACTTAATTTAGCAGTGTAAGTTGCCGTGCAAGAATTATACAATCTCGATTTACATTGGGTTTAGCAGACAAATATGATGTTGGAATGCACGCGATAGTAATTGCATGTTCCCTCCAAAAGATTACTTGGGCAACATTAGGTCCCAAAGTAATTACCGTGTACTCTGTGTTCCAGGAGGCCACCAGCAATTTATGAGGAGATGGAAAAGAAGGAGAAATGCAAAGTAAAATCCACTACGCTGGTGATTTCAACAAAGGGAGTGGGAGGGAGATAGCCGGGTTGTTCTCACTACTTTCAAATCCAAAGTGCATGGTGCTGTTGCTCAGCTTAGGGTCGCCAGACACAAGAGCCTATCTGACCCAGTGGGTGACCGTGTCCTTTCCATAGCACGGGCCAGACCTTCTTTCTAGTGGTCAGTGCCATCTCCACTGTTGTAGAGTGCTGCTGTGGATCTGTCTGCTTCTGGACATCTGGGGCAATGGGTCAGTTTTGTCATCATTAGGTCTCCAGCTTCTGTCAATACCCAACCATGGCAGGTGGTGCCGTTTCCTTAGTATGCAGTTCTCCTCTCACCCTTCCCCCAAAGCCAAGGATTCCTCCTCTTGGGTCCATTCCATCCAGTGGGGTGGTAACCAAGACAGTTTTAAGCGCTTAGTACAGTGCTCTGCACACAGTAAGCACTCAATAAATACGATTGATTGATTTCAATGAGAGAGACCATGTACATTTCTCTCAATCACTAGCCCTTATTGAGTGCCTTCCGTGGGTAGAGTATTGTGTATTACATTCTTGGGAGAGTAAAATGGATTTAGAAAAGCCCATCAAAGTTATTCCTTTTAATGGTATTTGTCGAGTGTTTACTATTCATTCATTCAATCATATTTATTGAGCGCTTACTGTGTGCAGAGCACTGTACTCAGCGCTAGGGAAGTACAAATCAGCAACATATAGAGACGGCCCCTACCCAACAATGAGCTCACGGTCTAGAAATGTGCCAGGCACTGTAGTAAGCATTAGGGTAAACACAAGATGATCAAGTTGGACAAAGTTTCTGTCCCACATCAGGCTCACTGTTTTAATCCCCATTTTACAGTTGAGGTAACTGAGGCACAGAGAATTGAAGTGACTTGCCCAAGATCACACAGCAGACAAGTGGCAAAATGGGGATTAGAGCCCAGGTCCTTCTGACAGGTCCATGCTCTAATAGTCCACAATGTGTCTCCAAAGCACTTATTTAATGTGTTCATTTATAACAATAATAATAATAATAATAATAATGGCCTTTGGTAAGCACTTACTAGGTTCCAGGCACTGTACTGAGCACTGGGCACTGTACTAAGCACTAGTATGTGCTTATTTATTAAGCACTTAATAATAAAATGATGACTGTGGTATTCATTAAGCCCTTAGCATTAGCCCAGATTATATGAGTCGATCAGAAAGCAGGGCTACCTGATATTGGTGTGTCTTTTCAGGTGAACAGTTGATTGTGGTGGGGGGTGAGGGGGAAGAAGGGGGTCATGCAGAATCCCACCAAAGCAGCCCACCACATCTGCCCTCTCTCTGGAGTTATACATAATTATATATAACATATATATTATATCACCGCCGACCTCTCTCCCACATCCTGCCTCTGGCCTGGAATGCCCTCTCTCCTTGAATCCGACAGACAATTCCTCTTCCCCACTTCAAAGCCTTAACGAAGGCCCATCTCCTCCAAGAGTCCCTCCTTTCCTCTTCTCCCACTCCCTTCTGTGTCACTGTGACTTGCTCCATTTATTCATCACATTTATTGTGCATTTAGCTTTAATTCTATTTATTCTGATGACTTGACACCTGTCCACATGTTTTGTTGCCCGTCTCCCCCTTCTAGACTGTGAGCCTGTTGTTGGGTAGGGACCGTCCCTATATGTTGCCAACTTGTACTTCCCAAGCGCTTAGTACAGTGCTCTGCACACAGTAAGCGCTCAATAAATACAACTGAATGAATGAATGAATAAATGCAATTGAATGAATGAATGAATACTAAGGGCTGGGGTAGTTACAATATAATCAGGTCTCACGTGGGGCTCACAGTTTAAATAGGAGTGAGAGCAGGTAACAAATTCCCATTTTACTAAATGAGGGAACTGAGGCTCAGAGAAGTTAAGTGATTTGCATGAAGTCACACAGCAGGCAAGTGGCGGAGCTGGAATTAGAACCCAGGTCCTCTGACTCCCAAGCTCATGTTCTTTCCATTAAGCCATGCTGCTGCTGCTGCTTACTATGTACACAGTTCTTGGGAGAGCACAATACAATTGGTAGACTCAATTCCCACCCTGAAGGAGCTTGCAACCCTACCGCAAGGGATTTTCAAACAAGCAGGGGATAAAGACACAAAATAATTGCAGAAAGAACAGAAAGAGGGATAGTTGGATGGGTAAGTAAATCTCTAGGTAAAGCAATTTTACATGTGGTTATAAATGTAAGAATTCAGTGAAGACATAAATGTTGTAATATGGTAGTTTAGGAGGCTGCGATATGGGGAAAAGAAAAATTAATCTGGGTTGGCTCCCTGGTGGCAGTGAAATTTCAGAAGGGCTTTGAAATTAGGGTGAGCTGTGTACTGGAAGTTTGGAAAAAAGGAGGCGTTCCAGTGAGGGGAAGAGGGATCGAAGGCAGCAGAGTCGAGAGTGAGTCACAGTGAGAAAGGGAGCTTGAGAGGGAAAGGATATTTGACTCCCTCACACCCCCTTTCTACTTGCCTCCCTCATCCCTTGCCCCTAATGACCTGGCCATCTACTTCATTGAGAAAAATTGAAACTATCAGGCACAAACACCCTCAAATCTCCACTGTCCCTCCCCAGTCCCTCCCTCCTCCTGCCTCGCCTTCAACTCACCCATCTTCCCCAGCAGTAGTTCAAGAGGAAATCCCCTGTCTTCTCTTAAAATCCACCCCCTCCCCTGACCAGTAAATCCAACCCCATCCCTTCTCACCTTATTAAAACATTTGGCCCTTCCTTTCTTCCCTTCCTAACCACCATCCTCAACTATTAACTCTCTAATGGCTTCTTCTCCATTGCTTTCAAACTTGCCCATGTCTCCCCTATCCTAAAAATAAAATCCTCCCTTGAGTCCCAAACTCCCTCCAGTTATTACCCCATCTCCCTTCTACCGTTCCTCTCCAAAAAGCAGCATGGGCCTGAGAGTAAGAAGGTCATGAGTTCTGCCACTTGCCTGCTGTGTGACCTCAGGCATGCCACTTCACTTCTCTGTGCCTCAGTTACCTCATCTGTAAAATGGTGATTAAGACTGGGAATTCCACGTGGGACAGGGACTGTGTCCAACCCAATCTGCTTGCATACACCCCAGCGGTTAGTACAGTGCCTAAGTGCCTGGTACATAATAATAGCAATAATAATAATAACTGCGGTATTTGTCAAGTGCTTACTATGTGCCAGGTACTGTATCAAGCAAGGGACAGAAATGCAAAGTAAAATCCACAGCGCTGGCAACATCAAGGAAGGTAGTGGGAGGGAGATAGCCAGATTTTTCTCACTGCTTTCAAATTTTGGATTTTGGATTTGCATGGTGTTGTTGCTCTGGTTAGGGTCACCAGACATGAGAACTTTTCTGATGCAATGAGCGACAGTGCCCTTTCCATAGCACAGGCAGAACCTTCTTTCTAGTGGTTAGTGCCATCTCCACTGATTACAGAGTGCTGCTGTTGATCTGACCACCCCTAGACATCAGGGGCAGCGTGTCAGTTTTGACAACTTGTACTTCCCAAGCGCTTAGTACAGTGCTCTGCACACAGTAAGTGCTCAATAAATATGATTGATTGATTGATTGATTGACATCATTAGGTACAAATGAGGAGTCGGAAATAGAGCTCATGACCTTCTGTCTCCCAGGACCATGCTTTACCCACTATGCCATAAGCACTTAACAAACGCCACAATTATAATTAATATTAACATTATTATTATCATTATTATCATTATCAGGGGAGAAGCAGCATGGCTCAGTGGAAAGAGCACTGGCTTTGGAGTCAGAAGTCATGGGTTCAAATCTCAGCTCTGCCAATTGTCAGCTGTGTGACTTTGGGTAAGTCACTTAACTTCTCTGTGCCTCAATTACCTCATTTGTAAAATGGGGATTAAAAAAACCGTGAGCCCTCTGTGGGACAACCTGATCACCTTGTAACCTCCCCAGAGCTTAGAACAGTGCTTTGCACATAGTAAGTGCTTAATAAATGCCATTTAGAAAAAAAAAACTCTCTGCCAGCTCCTTCATGCTTTGTGTGCACCAGCCCCAGAATGAAAGCCAACGTTCTGACTCCTCATCCCCTCTCTTCCATCTCATCTTAAAGAAATGTGCCTCCTGAGAGCCCCTGGCCTCCCAAACCTGAGGAACTCTCTGTCTGCCCCAACACACTCTGGGCATGCTGGGTGTCATACAAAAACTGCAGGACTGCCCTTTTGGCCCCACTTAACCTCCGGTGCCAATTGAAACACCTGGCATTTGCAATCTTTCCTTTCTGTAAGCTCTGGGGCCATTCGAGGCTCCCCTCTGCACTATCAAAGTGACCACATCCCCGCTTGCTTACCACTGCCCTGGGGGCAATAAGAACAGCACCTCCACCTATGACCTCATATAACCTTGGGAAAACCTACCGGTTGTAAAGTCATTACTGTGGACCCTGAATCATGAAGACATATTCCGGTGCTCTAACCACAGCCCTACTGACTTTTGTTTTAATTTTGTGAATTATATCTTTCCTTGTCTGTGTCGATTTCCCACTTGTATACTCTTCCCCAGAGCTTAGTAAAGAGTTCTGCATACAGTGAGCTCTTAATAAATGGGCTATAGGTTCTAATCCCGGCTCTGCCACTTGCCTACTGTGTGACCTTGGGCAGGTCACTTGACTTCCCTGAGCCTCAGTTTCCTCATCTGTAAAATGGGGATTGAGACTGTGAGCCCCACGTGAGACAGGGACTGTGTCCAACCCAATTTGCTTGTATCTACCCCAGCGCTTAGTACAGTGCCTGGCACATAGTAAATTCTTAACAAATGCCATTATGATTGTTATTACTATTACTGCTATTACTGTTTTTGAAGGAGGAAGAAAAGCAAGAGGAAGCAGGTGGAAAGCAAGAATGTAGATAAGAAAAAACAGCTCAAAGGAAGGAAGAATGGAAAAGAGGGAAAGTTTGGGACTGTAATCCTGACACCTACTTCTGTGGCTATTAAACTATCAGGGAAGCACCCCAGTTCTTACCGCCGGGTCCAAGAAGTTGTGGTGAATTGTCCTAAGCAGGCAAAAGCATGGCCTGCCCAGCCTGGTTATCTTGTATCTACTCCAGCACTTTGTACAGTGTTTGGCATGTAGTAAGCATTTTAAAAATACCATTAAAAACAATCTACTGCCGTTGGCTGTTGTCAGGCCACTATATGTGCTTGGAGGACTTCAGGGCTTCTCTTTGCTCTCTAAAATGGAAAATGTGAAGAAATCAGTGTGCAGAAAAATGATCATTTCTATTTGGATCCCATGATGTTCCAGTTACCCATAGCCCAGGCTGTCAGTGGCAATGCAGATTCAGCACTGTCAGCCGGTCCTGGCACAAATGGGTGAGGGCAGTGGCGGGGATCTCTCTTTCATCCTCTGGACTATAAGCTCATTGTGAGCAGGGAATCCTATCATGGCCTGTTTACTTGTTTTGATGTCTGTCTTCCCCCTTCTAGACTGTAAGCCCATTGTGGGCAGGGATTGCTTCTCTTTATTGCTGAATTGTACTTTCCAAGTGCTTAGTACAGTACTCTGCACACAGGAAGCTCTCAATAAATATGACTGAATGAATAAATGAATGTGTCTACCAACACTGTTATACTGTACTCTCTCCAGTACTTAGTACAATGTTCTACACTCAGTAAGCACTTAATAAATATGATTGATGAAATGACTGAATTCAGTTTCCCTCTTTCCATCAGCCCCTCTCAATCAATCCTATTTATTGAGCCCTTTTCTGCACAGAGCACTGTACTAAGAACTTGAGAAAGTACACTAGAGTTGGTGGGCATGATTCCTGCCCTCATGAAGTTTATAATCTAGGAGGGGAGACAGACTTTAAAAAGAGATACAGCTAGGACAAAGAAAGCAGGTTATAAGTCTACCAACTCTAGTGTATTGTACTCTCCCAAGCGCTTAGTGCTCCACACACAGTAAGCACTTTATACAGGCAATTGACTGATTGATTGGATATAAACAGGAGTTACGGCTTTTGGAACGGACAGAAGTGTTAACCATAGTTGAATACATTTCCTGCCTCCAACTCCCTGGCATCGGGCCCGTGTATGGCTTCAACTCCTGGTAAGGGTAATGGCCTCATATCCCCCCCTAAAACCTTATTTGCATTTCTCTGTCCTTTGCTACTTTCCCAGGCCCTGGCAAGTACCTCTGGGTCTGTGGCTGGCTCTATCTTTCCACCTTGTAAGCCACAGAATCTGGCTGGCCAGATCCCTCTTATCTCACCTCCCTTCTCTATTTCTACATCCCAGCCCACACCCTCCCCTCCTCTGGTACTAACCTTCTCACTGTGCCTCATTCTCACCTGTCCCGCCATCGACCCCTGGTCCAAGTCTTACCTCTGGCCTGGAATGCCCTTCCTCCTCACATCCGCCAAACTAGCTCTCTTCCCCCCTTCAAAGTCCTACTGAGAGCTCACCTCCTCCAAGAGGTCTACCCAAACTAAGCCCCCCTTTTCCTTAGCTCCTCTTCCCTTCCACGTCACCTCAACTCGCTCCTTTTGCTCATCCCCACCTCCCCTTCCTACAGCACTTGTGTATATACATACATATCTATAATTCTATTAATATTAATACTTGTTTACTTGTTTTGATGTCTGTCTCCCCCCTTCTAGACCGTAAGCCCGGAATGGGCAGGGATTTTCTCTCTTTGTTGCTGAATTGTACTTTCCAAGCACTTAGTACAGTGCTCCGCACACAATAAGTGCTCAATAAATATGAGTGAATGAATGAATGAATTAATGGCTGTTCAGTTTCCTCTGTGGACTCCTCTTCTACCACCGACTTCCTAACTGCGGGGGTCCTTCGAGGTTCAGTTCTCAGTCCCCTTCTATTCTCCATCTACACTCATTCCCTTGGAGAACTCATTCATGGCTTCAACTACCATCTCAAATCTACAGTTCCTCCCCTGATCTCTCCATCTCTCTCCAGGCTTGCATCTCCTCCTGCCTTCAAGACATCTCTACTTGGATATCCCCCCGATTCTTCAAACTTAACATGACCCAAACAGAGCTCCTTATCTTCCCACCCAAACCCTGCCCTTTCCCAGACTTTCCCATCCCTGTAGAAGGCACCACCATCCTTCTCATCTTACAAGCCCATAACCTTGGCATTATCCTTGACTCCTCCCTCTCATTCAACCTACATATTCATTCCGTCACCAAATCCTCTTGGTCCCACTTTCACAACATTTCTAAAATCTGCCCTTTCCTCTCCATCCAAACTGCTACCATGTTCATACAATCACTCAGCCTATCCCACTTAGATTACTGTATCAGCCTCCTTGCTGACCTCCCAACCTCCTGCCTCTCCCCACTCTATTTCATACTTCACTCCACTGCCCGGATCATCTTTCTACAGAAACGTTTAGGACGTGTCACTCCCCTCACCGGCCCCGCCTCCTCAGAAATCTCCATTGGTTGCCTATCCACCTCCACAGCAAACAAAAACCCCTTACCAATGGCTTTAAAGCACTCCATCACCTCGCCCCTCCTACCTCACCTCTTTTCTCTCTTTCTACAACCCAGTCCACACACTTGGCTTCTCCAGTGCTAATCTTCTCATTGTGCCTTGCTCTTGCCTGCCTCACCGCCGACCCCTATCCCACGTCCTACCTCTGGCCTAGAATGCCTTCGTTCCTCAAATCTGACAGAGAACTACTCCCCTGCCCTTCAAAGCCTTACTGAAGGCATATCTGCTCCAAGAGGCCTTTCCAGACTAAGCCCCACTTTTCCTATTGCCCACTCCCTTCTGCATCACCCTGACTTGTTCCCCTTGCTCTTCCCACCCTCTTCCTGCCCCATAGCACTTATGCATATATCTGTAATTTTCTTCATTTATAATAATAAATTATATTTATAATTAATAAATACAACTGAATAAATGAATCAAAGACTCCCACTCTGCTGCCCAGATTATTTTTCTAAAACATAATTTCACGTACATCGTCTCACTCTACAAAGATCTCCAGTGGTTGACTATTCCCCTCCACATTTAGCAGAAACTTCTTAATCACTGGTTTAAAAACACTCAGCTCTCTCCCTCTTCCTTTTCCTCACTCCTTTCTCACTATACCCCAACTCACACGCTTAACTGCTCTCAAACCAACCTACTCACTCTGCCTCATGTTCACCTCTTACCTCTGACCTGTATCTCAGTTCTTCTCTCCTCCCTGGAGCTTCTCTCCCCTTCAACATCCAACTGGCCTCCTGCTCTCTCCATTTTCAAAGTCCTGCTGAAATGCTCTAGTAGACTTTTCCTGATTTCTCTCTCAATTTGTTAATCCTCCCATCCCCTAATGCCACTTCAGCACTTCCAAATGACCTAAGCAATTGGGGATTCACATCCTCATCTCTGGAATGCATATTCATATTTTTAAACTCTACTGTTTCCTTCTGCCTGAAATGTATTTAGTGCCTTATCTCCCTCATCAGACTGTAAGCTCCTTGAGGCCAGGGACCTTGCCTACTAACCCCATTATATTCTTTCAAACTCTTAGTACAGTGCTCTGCACCGAGTAAGCACTCAACAAATGCTTAAGATAGATGTGTTAGAAGCCTCATCTCTATTTATGAGACAACAGAACCTCTGCTGAACTCGAAGATGTCAACTTTAGAGGCATGCATCCCAAGCATCTAACTCCATTTCTAAACCCCATCGGATTGGGAGAGCTCAAAAACCCTGTCCTTCCCCAATTCCCCTAACATCATCTTCCAAACAGTAGGATCAGGATAAACATCTCAAGCCCAGTGTCGGAAGATGAAGGTTAGATATCAAGCTTTCTGTCTTCACAGAACCTAGATCCACTACATCAGCTATAAATGACCATTCTTTCCATAAGTGCATCCTTCATATAGGGGAGGGCCACCTTAGAAGGGACTTCTCAAAATTACTACAATTTTTCACCTATCTAAATGTGTTTCATCACCTACTAGAAGGATGGCTAAGATTGAGATGGTCCATTCCCAGCTACTGGGAATTGCCCCTAAACCTTGGGAAGAGGGTCCCCATAATTTCCTCAGTGACTAATCTCATAGCCCATATCCCTCCCTGAATTATTTCTCCTAACTCTTTCTTACTGAACATCAATCCCAATTCTTCTCATTCTCCCCTCCACTTTTAGAAAAGTGGCTTACCTCTTCCATAAACACAACAAGGACAATCGATTCAAAGAAGATTTGAATATGTATAGAACAGAAATTTAAAATGAAAACCTCCACTGATTGCTTACCTGAAAAACTATACAATCCTTTAAGGTGGATTACAAGAAGAGGGGAATTTAAAGGAAGCTTTATTAGGTCTGCAAGCCCGGTAACATCAGGCTGGCCCACGGCAATGATAGTAAATTCAATTTCAGAACGGCTGTTTATAAAATAATCTAATACATTACTGTGTGTGCATTATTATTGCATTATATTGAGTAATATCACATTTAGATAGATTTCATAGCATCATATTGAGGCACAAGGGGATATAAAAGTGGTTAATAAAATACAGAAGTACAATTTCCTTTCAGGGTTACTTATGCCCCTATTATACTCTGAGAATTATCACTGGTACTCCACTTACTCTTAGTAAGTAACTGATCTGTAATTACCTATTGTGGAGTATTTCATTACCAAAAGTTCCATGCTATTGTCTGGGCATTCCTGGTCCTCTGGAGGTTTGTAGATCTTTACATCCAAGAGGGGTAAGAAAAGATTGGAATCTCTGCCCCTGCTCTCTTTCCCTCCCTCTAGGCTCATTTCTCCTCCTGCCTTCAGGACATCTCCATCTGGATGTCAGCCCACCATCTAAAACTCAGTATTTCCAAGACTGAACTCCTTATCTTCCCTACCAAACCCTGCCCTCTCCCTGACTTTCCCATCACTGCCATCCTTCCCATCTCACAAGCCCGCAACCTTGGTGTCATCCTCGGCTCTGTTCTCTTGTTCACCCATGAAGACTTACACCTAAGTAGAAACCACCTCCTGTTGGGAAAGTGTTTTCCTGGCTTTGTGTCCCCACAGGAAACTAATATAATAATAATGACGTTGACAATACATAGTGGTATTGGTTAAGCACTTCCTATGTGCCAAGCAGCGTTCTAAACGCTAGGATAGTTACAAGAAAATCAGGTTCCCCATGAGGCTCACAGTCGAAGCAAGAGGGAGAATGGGTATTGAATCCCCATTTTGCACATGAGGGAACTGAGGCACAGAGAAGTTAAGTAACTTGCCCAAGGTCACACAACAGGCAAGTGGTGGTGTCAGGATTAGAACCCAGGTCCTCGAATCCCAGGCATGTGTTCTTTCCAGTAGGCCCCACTGCTTCAAACTTGCTCTTCTAGGAATCTCTGGAACTCTTCCCTCTTCCCTGTTTCCTTCTTCAACTCATCCCCTAGACTGCATGCCACATACACATTTCCACAAAACATGGACAACTTTTGAAATAACTGCTAATGCAACTCCCACTTGTACACCAATTATAGGAGAAAGAAAAATATTCATATCAGTTATGCATTGCTGCTGCTACTCCTGCTTTTCTCAGCCTATTTTGGAATTAATTTACCCCTAAAAGGGCAAGGGGAAGATCTATTTTAATTACAGAGTCACACTATGAACAGCCAAAGATCCAGAAGTCAAATACTCTTTGAATTATAATTAGTCATTTCATCGTAGCAAGGCTCTCTGGGAAATCTAGGCTTGTGGGAGTTGGGAAGAAGGGAAAAGAGAAAAACATCAGAACTCTGTGGGTGGCAAGATACTTGGAGATTCAGGTAGGAAGGGTGGCAGAGGCAGTATTTCTGAAGAATATATAAGTGAGGAGGGAAATGATTCAGGACATTTTCTTCAGTACAAAAATGTTGTTAACCTGGTTGTTAGTGAGCGATAAAGTGGTAATTGGAATTAATCCTCAGGTGACAGGATCTACTCCTGAAATTACCTCGTGATAGGAATGATTTTACTTAAAATACGGAGTTTTTCAGCCCCAAATGATTTATTGGGCTCACAGCTATTTCTATATCCTTTATAAAAATTTGATTCCCTCCAAAATATTCTATGCCATCTCAGGCTGGAATCCCCCTTATAATTTTGAGCTACAGGATACATCCGATTATATTTGCAAATACTATAATAATAATTGGTAATAACTGTGGCATTTGTTAAGCACTGACTATGTGCCAGACACTGTACTTGGCGCTGGGGTGCACACAAGCAAATCAGGTTGGATAGAGTCCCTGTCCCACATGGGCCTCAGAATATTAATCTCCATTTGACAGATGAGGTAACTGAGGCACGTGAAGCTATGTGACTTGTCCGAGGTCACACAGCAAACAAATGACTGAGCCAGAATTAGAACCCAGATTGTTATGACTCCCGGGACCATGCTCGGTCCACTAGGCAACACTGCTTCACGACAAATACAAGTAAAGGCTTTGTTACCTGTCACACTAAGGAAACAGAAGGTGCTGGGTAATCTCAAATCCCCCTCCTTGTGAAACAGAAACTTTTCACCATCAGCTTTAAGGCACTAAATACGCTCTCTCCTTCCTATCTTACTTCACTTACCTCCTACTGCAATCCAGCCTGATCCATCTTTCTAATGTCAACCTACTCTCTGTCTTGTCCATCTCCTCTCTGACCCCTTTCCCTCTTTCATTCATTCATTCAGTCATATTATTGAGAGCTCACTGTGTGCAGGGCACTGTACTAAGCGCTAAGAAAGTACATTTAAGCAACAAATAATAATAATAATGTTGGTATTTGTTAAGTGCTTACTATGTGCCAAGCACTGTTCTAAGCACTGGGGTAGAAATAAGGTCATCAGGTTGTCCCACTTGGGGCTCACAGTCTTAATTCCCATTAGATGAGGTAACTGAGGCACAGAGAAGTTAAGTGACTTGCCCAAAGTCACACAGCTGACGAGTGGCAGAGCCGGGATTAGAACCCATGACCTCTGACTTCCAAGACTGTGCTCTTTCCACTGAAAATAGAGACAATCCCTACCCAACAATGGGCGCACAATCTAGAAGTTGGCCTCCCTTGGGCTTGGAACTCCCTTCCCCTTCATAGCCAACAGACCACCACTCTCTCCACTTCGAATCTATCAATCGACTGTATTTTTTGAGTACTCATTGAGCAGAGCACTGTACTAAGCTCTTGGGAGAGTTCAATACAACAGAGTTGGTAGACATGTTCCCGCCTACTTCTAAGCCTTATTAAAATCACATCTCCAAAAGGGATTCCCTTACATAGCCCTCACTTCTACCCACCCTCCCCCAGCAATCAACCAATTAATCACGTAATTGAGCTCTCACTGTGTGCAGAGCACTATACTAAGCGATTGGGAGAGTACAACACAGTAATATAACAGACGCATTCCCTGCCCAAAGTGATGCACTTGTATCTGTCTTCCTTAAATCAGCCTAACCTCAGCCCCACAACACTTATATAAATAGCCTTAACACTCTGCCGTTTTCCCTATCTACAATTCATTTTCACGTCTGTCTTCCTGTCTAGACTGCAAGATCCTTTTGGGCAGAAATTATGTCTATCAATTATTTTACCGTTCTTTCCCAAGTGCTTAGGAGAGGGCTCTGTGCATTGAAAGTGCTCGATAAGTAATATTGATCGATTCCTAAGGATCAAGGCTCCATTTCTGACCACTCCTCATGAGGGTAGACTGTAAACTCGCTGTGGGTAGGGACTGTGTCTGTTTACTGTTATACTGTATTCTTTCAAGCACTTAGTACAGTGCTCCGCATCCAGTAAGCATCTGCACTCAGTAAGTGTTCAATGAATATGATTGACTGACTGACAGCAGTCACACATGGTGCTAGCCAGGGTGAGGCCTTCCTGGACTAAGCTCCCCTTTCTTCGGCTCCCTCTCCCCTCCCCATCGCCTCTACTCACTCCCTCTCCTCTATCAATCGATCAATCGTATTTATTGAGCGCTTACTGTGTGCAGAGCACTGTACTAAGCACTTAGGAAGTACAAGTTGGAAACATACAGAGACAGTCCCTACCCAACAGTGGGCTCACAGTCTAAAAGGGGGAGACAGAGAACAAAACCAAACATACTAACAAAATAAAATAAATAGGATAGATATGCACAAATAAAATAAATAAATAAATAAATAGAGTAATAAATATGTACAAACATATATACATATATACAGGTGCTGTGGGGAAGGGAAGGAGGTAAGATGGGGAGGATGGAGAGGGGGACGAGGGGGAGAGAGGAAGGAAGGGGCTCAGTCTGGGAAGGCCTCCTGGAGGCCCTCCCCCCTCTACCCCCTACCCGCCCCACCGCACTTGTGTGTCTATATGTACATATTTATAATTCTATTCATTTTATTAAGGATGTGCAAATATAATAATAATAACAATGGCATTTATTAATTGCTTACTATGTGCAAAGCACTGTTCTAAGCACTGGGGAGGTTACAAGGTGATCAGGTTGTCCCACAGTGGGCTCACTATAAAATCCCCATTTTACAGATGAGGTAACAGACACAGAGAAGTTAAGTAACTTGCCCAAAGTCACACAGCTGACAATTGGCAGAGCCGGGATTTGAACCCATGACCTCTGACTCCAAAGCCCGTGCTCTTTCCACTGAGCCATGCTGCTTCCCATTATTCTAATTCTAATTATATCTATAATTAGATTTATTTATGTTGCTGCTCTTGATGTCTTTTAGACTGTGAGCCCACTGCTGGGTAGGGACTGTCTCTATATGTTGCCAATTTGTACTTCCCAAGCACTTAGTACAGTGCTCTGCACATAGTAAGTGCTCAATAAATACGATTGATGATGATGATGATGATGTTTACTTGTTTGGATGTCTGTCTCCCCCTTTCTAGACTATGAGTCCGTTGTGGGCAGGGATTGTCTCTATTTGTTGCTGAATTGCACTTTCCAAGCACTTAGTACAGTGCTCTGCACACAGTAAGCGCTCAGTAAATACGATTGATTGATTGAATGAATGAATGAATGAATGACACAAAAAGAGGAATTAAGCTTGTACATAAACTGTTAAACCCAAGGAAGTTTCATCGTTCAAAATGAAGGATTCCAAAGTATTTGGCCCAGTTTAGGCCTAAAAGGTGCTAAGCATAACCTCCCTCCTGGCAGTTCACATGTGTCCAGGTACAGCAGCACGAGCCCAGAGAAGCAGCGTGGCTCAGTGGAAAGAGTGCGGACTTGGGAGCCAGAGGTCATGAGTTCTAATCCTGAGTCCACCGCTTGTCAGCTGTGTGATTTTGGGCAAGTCACAACTTCTCTGGGCCTCAGTTCCCTCATCTGTAAAATGGGGATTAAGACTGTGAGCCCCACGTGGGACAACCTGATCACCTTGTATTCCCCCATCCCTTAGAACAGTGCTTTGCACACAGTAAGTGCTTAACAAATGCCATCATTATTATTATTATTACAGAGGGAAAGTGAGAACTGTGGTGGCCCTCTGCCTAGGCCGCAGAAGAGAAAGCCTCAGGGTGCTCCCTCTGGGTGGATTAGGTTGCTGTGAGGAAGGTATAAACCCCAGTAGTTTCCCAAAGGATTAGCTCTGTTTTGAATTATGACCCATTCATCAGTCAAAGTCTTTCAGTATAACCTATAAGCATCCTCTGCCATGCTCTAAGTGGTTCAAACTACATAGTTTAAATAGTACTATGTACCTAGCTGTAATTTATTTATTTATTTATTCATTCGTATTAATGTCTGTCTCCCCCTCTGGACTGTAAACTCATTGTGGGCAGGGAATGTGTCTGTTTATTGTTATATTGTACTCTCCCAAGCACTTAGTACATTCCTATGCTCACAGAAAGCAATCAATAAATATGATTGAATGAATGAATGAAGGAGTAGTTACTGGGCTAGCAATGAGGGGACAGAGCCAGGGAATAATAATATAATAAAGATGGCATTTGTTAAGCACGTACTATATGCAAAGCACTGTTCTAAGCGCTGGGAAGAGGGAGGGTGGGAGAATCCTTGATTCTGCTCCTACCCCTTCTGCAAAGGCTTGTCTCCCCCCATTCCTTAGAACAGTGCTCAGCGCTTAGAACAGTGCTCAACACTTAGAACGGTGATTTGCACATAGTAAGGGCTTAACAAATACCATCATTATTACCTCCTCTTCTCTGCACTCCTGAGGTGTGACAGGGTCCGCAAAACCCCCAAAGTCTCCCTGTGTCTTCTTTCCATCCTCCAGAGATGAAGTGGCTATGGCAGCAGACACAACATGTCCCCGAGGAATGGGCAGGGAATGTGTCTGTTAATTGTTATATTATACTCACCTAAGCGCTTAGTACAGTATTTAACACACAGTAAGTGCTCAATAAATGCTATTGAATGAATGAATGAAGCTGGGCTGCAGCTATTTGAGGTTTTCTCTAAGCCATCATTATTATTATTCTGAGATCACATCTCCTCCAGGAGTACTTCCTCAATTAATTTCTAATCTCCCTACTTAAAGTCCCCCAACTGTCACTTCAGCTCTTTTGCACCACCTAATGTAACATTTACTTTCATCTCATATCCTCTATTTTTAAATGGTATTTTTTCAATCACTTACTATGCACCAGGCACTGTATTAAGCACAGGGGTCTATATATGATAATCAGGTTGGACACAGTCCTTGTCCCACGTGCAGTTCACAGTCAAAATCAGAGGGTGGAGGTTTTCATTTCCATTTTACAGATGAAGTAACTGAGGCACAGAGAAGTAAAGTGACTTGTCCAAGGTTACACGGAAGACAAGTGACTGAGTTGGGATTAGAACTCAGGTCTGTTGCTCCCCCTATCTGGAATTTATTTAAAGTTGTTAGACGGTAAGGTCACTGAGGCCTGAGAACATGTCTTCAAACACTTTCAAATGCTTATTACCGTATTCTAGTCAGTAAGTGTAAATAGACTGAATAATTCTTAAAAGACCACACACATCTGTCCTAGACATACAATTCACTGAATTTGTAGAATACGTCTTAATTCTGTGAGAGTGCTTTAATACCAACTATCAAATTTTAGCCTCACAATAACCTTGTGACTTAGGGAAAAGCAGGAATTATTAGTCCTTTTGTCCAACTGAGGAACTGAAGCTCGGAGAAGTTAAGTGACTTGAGGTCCCATTGCCAGCAAGTAGCAGAGCAGGGAATAGGATCCAGGTCTCCCTATCAGCTTCAAAGCACTCAGTGAGCTCTTCCTTTCAAACAACAGGTATTCTGTTTGTTTGCTTGTTTGTTTTATGGTATTTGTTTAGTGCTTACTAAATGCCAGGCACTCTATTAAGCTATGGGCAAGTGGCAGAGCTAGGAATAGGATCCAGGTCTCCTCATTAGCTTCAAAGCACTTAATGAGCTCTTCTTTTCAAACAACAGGTATTCTGTTTGTTTGCTTGTTTGTTTTAGGGTATTTGTTTAGTGCTCACTAAATGCCAGGCACTCTACTAAGCTATGGGATAGATAACAAACTAATCAGGTTGGACGTCCACATCCTACATGGGGCTCAGAGTCTTAATCCCCATTTTACAGATGAAGTTAACTGAGACATAGATAAATTACATGCCCAAGGGCATACAGGAGACAAGAGGTGGAGCCAGAATTAGAAACCAGGTTCTCTGACTCCTAGGCTCTTGCTCTTTCCACTAGGCCATGCTGTTTCTTTGTCCTGATTATTTTCTACCTAACTCAGTGCTAAGTAGAGTGCTTGACATCTAACACGTGCTTAACAAGTAGAATAAATTATTCTAAAACCATGGGCCCAGTGTCGACAGGGATTTTTGTCTTTGCTGATTGTGTTGAATTTACCCAAGAACATAGCACAAAATGAGTGCTTAACAAAAACAAACTGGGGGAGCAGCGTGGCTTAGTGGAAAGAGCACAGGCTTGGGAGTCAGAGGATGTGGGTTCTAATTCCGCCTCTGCCACATATCTGCTGTGTGACCTTGGGCAAGTCACTTAACTTCTCTGTGCCTCAGTTACCTCGTCTGTAAAATGTGAATTAAAAGTGTGAGCCTCACGTGGGACAACCTGATTACCCTGTGTCTACTCCAGTGCTTAGAACAGTGCTTGGCACATAGTAAGCACTTAGCAAATGCCATCATTGTTATTATTATTATTATATGCGGGCCTTGAGGAGAATTTGTTCAGATCTCTCCCCATCACACTCCATTTGTATCAGATTATGTCATACAATTGAAAGATAGCCCAAAAGAATCAGATCCTGTCTGCAAGAATCAGTCAGAACACATGGATCAGTAAGACAGTCATAAATCACCCCCTTCAGTTGGGTGAAAAACACTAAAATAGGAATGTCCAGGAACCGCTGCAATCCAATCAAATGTATCTCAGGCAATTAGCACCCCCATTAGCAGAGCACTGTACTAAGCGCTTGGGAAGTTGGGAAGCAGCGGAAAGAGCCTGGGCTTTGAAGTCAGAGGTCATCGGTTCAAATCCCGGCTCTGCCACTTGTCAGCTGTGTGACTTTGGGCAAGTCACTTCACTTCTCTGGGCCTCAGTTACCTCCTCTGTAAAATGGGGACTAAGACGGTGAGCCCCACGTGGGACAACCTGGTCACCTTGTAAATTCCCCAGCGCTTAGAACAGTGCTTTGCACATAGTAAGCGCTTAATAAATGCCATTATTATTATTATTATTATTATTATTATAATGTACCTACCCTAGCTACAATAATTCCTATTCCTCCTCAAGAGACATTTCTTAGGGAGGAGTTCAAGTCAAATAGCCAACTCCATCAAATTTCAGATCTCTCCTGGTGCATGTGACTACATGATTGTGCCCAAGTTTTCAGGAAAGGATGCTCTGCAGTAGGGTTATGTTTAGACAAGTCCAGTGTGTGCTGGTCTCAGCTCTGAAACTCCTAGTATCTTGGGCCTTCTAAACAGTAAAAATTTAATCAATCCAACAATCCATTTACCGTTTGCATTTACCATGAGCAGAGCACTATATTAAGCTCTTGGCAGAATATGGTCTGAATTGAATCGAATCAAGTTGTTGCCAACTTGTACTTCCCAAGCTCTTAGTACAGTGCTCTGCACACAGTAAGCACTCAATAAATACGATTGATTGATTGATTGATTGATTGATTTACCATGAGCAGAGCACTATATTAAGCTCTTGGCAGAATCTGGTACGAATCGAATCAAATCGAATCAAGTTGTTGCCAACTTGTACTTCCCAAGCACTTAGTACAGTGCTCTGCACACAGTCCGCGCTCAATAAATATGACTGATTGCTTGAATTGGTAGACACAATTCCTGCCCTGGAGGAGCTCGCAGTCTATCCCAATTAAGGGAGTGTGCTGAGTCCTCAGGTACCGACTCCGCAGATTTACTTCATCCCAGGAAGAGAGATGTGGTGGTATTCCCTTTCAAAGTTTGTATCGGCAGGCTCATAAAGGAAGCCAGTCAGAAATAACCACGAGCGAGATTCCCCAGTCGCCACTGGTTCACCAGGCCAATGGGTGATTAGTGGTAGCCATTGGTGATGTCAGTTTGGATATCTCCACCAAAGGCTCCAGTTGGACTATTAGTCCCACTCTGCAGCCCCACATTGATTAGGGGCCTGAGACACCGAATCGTGGCTATGGCTCTCTGTTCTATCATGGCCGTGCTTGGGGCAGCCTGGAATATAGAATGCTAGTGAACACCCTGCTGACACAACAGCCAGAATCAGCAGGATCTGATTTAAGTTAAATAAATACCGTTGCTAGAGCTCAGAAAGTATTATTAAGTACCAAGTATGCTGATGGCCAGTTGGCTGGATAGGTATCAAAGACTTTGACGATAATAGAGATGGTAAAATGAAATGTTCCCTGAAACTTTACAGTTACACTTATCCCTAATTGTATTACAGCCAGACTGGGCATGACGATGATGATGATGATGATGATGGTGGTACTTATTAAGTGCTTACTATGTGCAAAACACTCTTCTAAGCGCTGGGGAGGTTACGAGGTGATCAGGTTGTCCCACGGGAGCCTCACAGCCTTAGCCCCCATTTTACAGATGAGGTAAATGTGGCACAGATAATTTAAGTGACTTGCCCAAAGTCACACAGCTGACAAGTGGCAGAGCCGGGATTTGAACCCGTAATGTCTGACTCCAAACCCCGGGCTCTTTCCACTGAGCCATGCTGCTTCCCATGCATTTATACAGGGCAGTCTGTAGCTGATTAAAACTGGAAAATTAATAAAGAAGAGATAAAGAACAACTACAACGCATAGGATTCACTGGGGTTCTAAAGTTTCCCGACTGAGCCTTGCTGTCCTCCTTGATGGGAGAATCCATCAGGGCAGAGAGTGTGTTTATTAACTATTGGGAAGCAGCATGGCTTAGTGGCTAGAGTACGAGCCTGGGAATCAGAAGGTCATGGGTTCTAATCCTGCCTCTGCCACTTGTCTGCTGGATGACCCTGGGCAAGTCACTTCATTTCTCTCTGCCTCAGTTAACTCATCTGAAAAATGGAGATTGAGTCTTTGAGCCCTACATGGTACAGGGATTGGGTCCAATTTGATTTGCTTGTATCCACGGCAGCACTTAGTACAGTGCCCGGCATATAGTAAGTGTTCAACGAATACCATCATCACCATGGTAGTCTCCCAAATGTTTAATCCAGTGCACACAAGAGGGGCTCAGTAAATGCTATTCATTGAAGTCTAAACCTTGTATTTTTTTTTACAACAGTCAATCAGTCAGTAAACCTGGAAAATTAATAATGAAATGATATAGAACAAATACAACACATAGGATTCACTGTGGTCCTAAAGTCTCTCGACTTAGCCTGGTCTGTCGTCTTTGACGGAAAACTCCAACAGGGCAGGAAGCATGTCTATTAACTATTATAGTCTCTCAAAAGTTTAGTACAGTGCTCTGAACACAGTAGGTATCCAGTAAAGGCTATTGATTGAAGTCTACACCTCATACTTTTTACATGTCAGTCAATCAATCAATCATACTTGTTGAGTGCTTACTGTGTCCACAGCACAGTACTTAGCGCTGGGAAAAGTAATCAGAGATGGTAAACACGTTCTCTGCTCACAACAAGCTCACAGTCTAGAGGGGGAGAGAGACATTAATATCTATATGGATTACAGATGTGTACTAAATGCTGTGGGGCTGAGGTAGGGGTGAGTAAAGGATGAAAATCCAAGTGCAAGGATAACGCAGAAGGGAGTCGGAGAAGAGGAAATGAAGGAAAAGACAGGGAAGGACTCTCGGAGATTGTATTTTTAATAATGTTTTGACGGTGGAGAGGGTGATTGCCTGTCAAATATTGAGTGAGGGTGTTCCAGGCCAGAGGTAGGATGTAGGGCAAGAAGTTGATAGTGAAAATGAACAAAACAGAGGTAAAGTGAGTAGATTGGCATTAGAGGAGGGAAGTGATGGGTTAGGTTGGAGAAGGAAAAGAGCAAGGTAAGGTAGGAGGAGGCAAGAGATTGAGTGTAAAAGCTGATGCGAAGGAGTTTCTGTTTGATGCAGAGGTGGATGGGCAACCACTAGAGATTCTTGAGGAGTGGGGAAACATGGACTGAATGGTTTTGTAGAAAAAGGATTTGGGCAGCATGGTGAAGCACAGACTGGAGTAGGGAGAGATAGGTGGCAGGGAGGTCAAAAAGGAGACTGCTGCAGTAATATGTACTTTCCAAGTGCTTAGTACAGTGCTCTGCACAGAGTAAGTGTTCAATAAATACGACTGAATGAATGAATGAATTAATAATAAAGGAGGGATAGAATTTGTGGTTGGATTAACATCCTAGCAGTTTGGATGGAGAGGAAAGGGCAGATTTTAGTCATGTCGTGAAGGTTGAACTGACAGGATTTGGTGACAGATTGAATATGTGGGTTGAGTGAGAAAGACGAGTTGAGGATATCACCATGTTTACCAGCTCATGAGACAGGGAGGATGGTGGGGCTGTCTACAGTGATGGGAAAGTCAGGGGGAGGACAGGGATTGGGTGTTCTGCTTTGGACATGTTAAGTTTGATGTGTAAGAGGGTCATCCAAGTAGAAATGTCCTGAAGGAAGGAGGAAATATGAGACTGCAGAGAAGGAGAGAATTCAAAGATGGAGGTGTGAATCGTATGCGCAGAGATGGGAATTGGCCATGGTATCAGTTACCTCATCTATAAAATGGGGATTAAGACTGTAGCCCCATGTGGGACAACCTGATAGGAGAAGCAGCGTGGCTCAATGGAAAGAGTCCGGGCATGGGAGTCAGTGATCATGGGTTCTAATTCTGACTTCGCCACTTGTCAGCTGTGTGACTTTGGGCAAGTCACTGAACTTCTCTGGGCCCCAGTTACCTCATCTGTAAAATGGGGATTAAGACTGTGAGCATCACATGGGACAACCTGATTACCTTGTATCCCCCCCAGCGCTTTGAACACTAAGCAGTTAACAAATGTCATTATTCTTATTATTATTACTTGCTTGTGAAAATTGGATGCTCCATTCAGTGTCAGGAAAATGAAATGCAGTCTCCCTCAGAGTCTCTCTGAGGGGATTTGGGGCTGGGACAGAGAGAGAGAGGGAGGGAGGGGGAGAGGGAAAGAGAAACAGAAGTGGGGGGCGGTTGGCAGAGATAGAAGGAAGATGGAAGGAAGGAGGGAAGCAGAGATGGAGGGAGGGAGGGAGGTATTTTTACAAAGAGCGAGAGGGTCAGAGAAGAAGCGAAAGAGGTAGAGTTTGGGGTAGGGAAGGAAGCAGAGATGGAGGAAAGAAGGCAGAAAAGGTGGAGGGATGGAGGGAGGGAGAGACAGAGGGAGGGAAGTAATGTGAGCGCTCACATGAGCTTCTCCCAGTTTCATCCTAGTCAACTTCTGCTACTCCAGACATTATCCAACTCTCCTCGAAGGCTTCCAACTAAAAATGTTAATGTACTTTTCCCGCTCTAAGCACTGTTGTGTCTTCCAATTATATACATAACAGGTCCATCTCTTTTCCCAAATCCAGAATCCTACAATTGCATGTTGCTCATCCAAACACAATATTGTCTTACAGAGTACTGTCTTTCAGAGTCCATGCACCATTTAGTCTGAGATTTGAATGTGGGTTGGATAGCTATTCACATAATGTGCCCATAGATATGATTCCAATTTTGTTTCTATCATCATCATCATCAATAGTATTTATTGAGTGCATACTGTGAGCAGAGCACTGTACTCAGTGCTTGGGAGAGTACAATACAACACAGTGGTTAAGCACATTCTGGTCCACAGTGAGCTTTAAAAGATCATCTTATCAAAGTATAGCTTGGCCTGAGGTTGTGAAAATCCAGAAGGAAGATCTTAAAGATCTTTTAGACTGTGAGCCCACCTTTTAGACTGTGAGCCCACTGTTAGGTAGGGACTGTCTCTATATGTTGCCAACTTGTACTTCCCAAGCGCTTAGTACAGTGCTTTGCGCACAGTAAGCGCTCAATAAATACGATTGATTGATTGATTGATTAAAGAACTGTTCCTCAAAAATTTAAATATCATTACTTTGATACTTCATAAATCAGCCAGGTGATTTGCAATTGATCCAAACCTTAGATATATACCATGTTCAGTTATGCATAAAGAGCATTTTTGTTCTCCTGAAACCATCAATCAATCAATGGTATTTACTGAGTGCTTACTGTGTACAGAGTACTGTACTAAGCGCTTGGGAGAGTACAATATAACAGAGTTGGTAGATATGTTCCCTGTCCCCAATGAGCTTACAGTCTAGAAATAAATTGTACTATTTACCTTTATAGCCCATCTCAGGGTCGCCCCTTGAGAGTTTCCAGTATTATACCAGTCTTGACTATGGGAGGAAGGGTCAAGCAGAGGCCTTCCCATTCCTTTCCTAGCTTGGCTAGTGGCTACCGAGTGGAAGGCAATCTGCTACAAGTCTAAACTCCCCAATGCTAGGCAGCAGCATCAAGGGAGGGAGTTGAGGGCAGAGACTCAAGTTTACTTCATGGAAGGAGGCAATGGTAAACCACTTCCTCATTTTTACCAAGAAAACTGTGGATACACTACCAGAATGATTGCAAATGGAGGTTGGCATTCTGGGAGAGATGCTTCCACGGTGTCGCTATGGGTTGGAGTCGACTCGACAGCATAAGTCAAGACAACCCATTATGACATCAAACCTGGCCCTAAATCCTGAAAGATAGCTCCCAGATCTTAAGGAGCACAACGTAGTGAAACTTTAAAATAAAAATAAAACTTCGCTATTTCAATAGTGCCCAACTCTGAGTTTTGTGTGCCAACATGAATCCCATTATTATACTAACTTTGGGTTTTCTTGTCTTAATATGGCAAATTGCAACTCTGTTAGTTGGAAATAAGTTGAGTCAAGTGTTTTCTCCATTAAGTCACTTCTTAGCTCTTAACCAAACAGCATTTTATCTCGTTTCACTTTGACAAAGCCCAATAGAACATTGATAAGTCCTCTTAATTGGGACAGGATATTCAAAACCTTGAGGGAAAATAAGGACTAAAAATTCCATCTTTGCCTGTGAAGGACAGAAATCACTAGATAGAGATGAAACCAAGAGGGTATCCGACCATAAAGAGGGTTTCAGGACAGGTCTTTATAGGTCTGGATTGTGCTGATGGATAAGGTAGGTTGAAATCCTGGAGGAGCTACCATCTCTCTTCATCATCATTTTTATCATCAATGGTATTCATTGAGTGCTTACCATGTGCAGAACACTGTACTAAGCACTAGGGAGAGTACAGTACAACAGATTTGGTAGAAATGTTCCCTGCCCACAATGAACTAATAGTCTTCCAGGATCATGAGGGAATCAAAGGTCAATTGTGGGCTGGAGGGCACTCAATGCCAAAAGGAACTTTGCTCCTTAATAATCATGGTATTTGTTTAGCATTTACTATGTGTCAGGCACTGTACTAAGAGCTGAGGTAGATAAAGGTTGATCAGGTCTCATATGGGGCTCACAGTCTAAGTAGGAGGGATTGCAGATACTGAATTTCCATTTTGCCGATTAGGGAAGTGAGGCCCAACTAAATTGAGTGACTTGTCCAAGGTCACACAGCAGACCAATGACAGAGTCAGAATTAGAACCCAGGACATCTGATTCCCAGTCCCATGCTCGTCTCACTAGGTCACACTGTTTCTCTTGTAGTCAGGGAACATGTCTACCAATTCTCTTACAGCGTTCTCTTCTGAATGCTTAACACAGTGCTCTACACCCTGAAAGCACTCAATAAATACCATTAATTGATTGACTGACAAGAAGTAAGAAAATCCCTCCCACCAGGAGTGGGTTTGGTCACTGGCCAGGTCAGATTTGCTTATTCAGAGAAATCGAGAGATGGAGATGTAATTCTCACCCTCATCAGTTATTAAAGTACAACAAAATGAGCAATAAATGAGGCTGTGCCAGGAACAACAGGAAGTTCAGGAAGTTATGGGAATGAAGGAGCTCACTAAACTCAATTCCAAAGGGACAACTGCGAAACTATTAATTGTGATATTTGTTAAGGGCTAACTCTGGGCCAAGCACTATACTAAGCATTGTGGTAAATTCAGGATAATCAGGTTGGAGTCAGTCCCTGCTACACAGTCTAAATAGCAGGAGATAAGGTATCAAATCCCCATTTTACAGATGAGGAAACTGAAGATCAGAGAAGTTATTTGATCTAGGTCACACAACAGTCACGTGGCAGAGGAGGGATTAGAATCCAGATCTTCTAACTCCCAGGACCATGTTCTTTACACTATGCCAGGAAACTCTGGGATAGTCTTATTGGAATTTTTAGAGGCACAGCCTGCAAATGTGGTAGAAATCAACGTTTTTAATGTCCTGCACAATTGCCATTGTTACTCTTGCCTCTTTAGTCAGTGAAGAGTTGATGAATAATCCATGGGTGGGTCTCTCCTCATCAAAAGGAAATCTACTCCCTGAATATGCTTACCTAGGTGTGTGTTTTTCATTTTGATTTATATTTTAAGTTTGTTAGAGTTGTGTAAGTAGTGTTTGAGTTGTCCTGTAAAATGACAATATTCAATATATGCTCTGCTTCCTATTTAGACTGTGAGCCCTAGCTGGAACAGGGACTTTCTCTTGTCTGAATATTTTTTATCTACCCCATCAAATAAATGGCTTACAATTATTATTATTATTATTGTTATTATTATTATTATTATTAACAACTATGATATTTGTTAAGTGTTTACTATGTGTGAAGTGCTGTACTAAGTTTGGGGGCAAATACAAGCAAATTAGGTTGAGCACAATCCTTATCTCAAAAGGGGCTCACAGTCTTAGTCCCCATTTAACGGATGAGATAACTGTGGCACAGAAAAGTGAAGTGACTTGCTCACACCCACACAATATACAAGTGGTGGAGCGGAGCCGGGATTAGAACCCATGACCTTCTGACTCTCAGGCCCTTGCTCTGTCCACTACGCCATGCTGCTTCCCCATCCACATAAATGTCAATCACCTGGTCCCACTGTCTTCAAAGATAAGTATCTTTTAAGACCAGAATCATCCAGAAGAAAATACCATTCACAGGAGACGCCTTGCTTGCATCCTCCCTCTGGCCCAGAATTCCCTCTCTCTCAGCATCCTCTCCTTATTTTCCCAATCAAGACTCTCCTGATTTCCAAAGCCTTACTAAAATAACATCTCCTCCAGGAGGCCTTCCCCAGCTAAGCCCTCACTTCCCCAGCTCCCTGTCCCTTTTGCATCACTTATGCACTTGGATCTGTACCCTTTAAACATCTGACATTCACCTCCCCCCTAGCCCCACAATACAAAATACATAGCTGGAATTTATGGCAATGTCTGTCTCTCCTTCTGGACCATAAGCTCCTTGTCAGGAGGGAGTGTGTTTACCAATTCTATTATATTATACCTTCCCAAGTGCTTACACAGTGATCTTAAAGTGAGGGCTTAATAAATGCCACTGATTTCTTGATGGATTGATTCATTTTTTTTTTTTTTTGCTTTGTGCATTTTTTTGGAGGTTTAGCAAGCAAAAGGGATTTAAAGAGGCAAGGGAAAAAAGGGAAGAAATAAATATATGATAAGAAAAATCAGACAATGTTCAAAAAGCCTAAAAGACATCCATTACAAACTCTTTAGGTTTTGGAAAGTTCATACCATTCAGCTTCTAGAGTTGGATAGCATGCAGCATTTCAGAGCCTAGTGCCAGCACTGTTGCTAGTCAGGTCAGTTCAAAGGAACAGGTACTCTGTTCTGAGCAGCTTTATTAATAATAATAATAATAATTATGGTATTTATGAAGCACTTACTATATGCCGAGCACTGCATTAAGCACTGGGGTGGATACAAGCAAATCGGGTTGGACACAGTCCCTGCCCATGTGGGGCTCATAGTCTCAGTGAGCTAACTGAGGCACAGAAAAGTGAAGTGATTTGCCCAAAGTCATACAACAGACAAATGACGGAGCCAGGATTCGAACCCTTGACCTTCTAACTCCCGGGCCCATGCTTTATCCACTATATCTCCATCACAAAGAATCAACCTGGAGTAAAATAGGAGAGTGGTTCCAAGTCAGTATTTCATAGCACCATAGACAAATCTCACTCATGCTTCGTAAACCCAGCCATCAACCACCTAAGCTATTAGTTGGGATCCAACAGAGTAGTGAGAATGGTTTCCACTGGACATCAGCGCCTTGTGGATTACCATAAAAGGGACCATTTGTTTATGGAATTGGAAAAAGGGCCAATATTTCAAACATTCAGGAAGGAGAAGAAAGCAAAATAGGTTAGAAAGATCATAGAAAGACTGTCAAAGAGCAAGAGGCCAAAATAGAGTGGAAGGAAAGACAAAGACGAAGAGTCTGAGAGGTGCAGAGACTATCAGAAAAGTTGTGAGGGGCAGAGAGACAGAGAGAGGGAGATACTGGCAAATATGGGAAGAGAGAGAGAGAGCGAAAGAAAGACTAAAAGAGAAAAAATGAAAAAGGACAAAGAAAAGAGGCAGATGGATGCAATGGCCCAGGGCATTATGCACACAAATGCTCACAGAAGCACAAATTCACAGAAATGGATGCCCTTAGAACAGAGCGGGAAACAGCAGGAGGAGCAGGTAAGAAATGAGAAGCGGAAGCTGATTTCGCCTCGACCACCACTGCCACGGTCACCACTGGCTACTCCCTGGACTTTCCATCACAGCACACCCACTCTAAGCACAGAGCTCAGCTGGTGGAGATGGAAGCCAAGGGAAGCAGCCAATAGAAGTTGCAGCAGTACCTGCTCCTGTCATTGTTGCCTGCTTTGTCCTGAGTGCCCCATTACTATCACTATTGCTACCTTCTTGCTTTGGCCAAACCCAGGGCTTTGGGGAGTCTCATTGGCATTGTTTGGGTGACAAAATAGTGGGGCAAATTCAGGACTCTCCAGCCCGGTGTGGAACTTTAATCACTTGAAATTAAGATACTTTATTCTTGATATGCCCCAGCCCACTCATAAGAATCTATGAAACCAGATTCCTCTAAGCCCTTCACTACTCCTCATTTGCCCATTAGACTCCTTAAGAAATCTTCATTGAACTCTTCCAGGCCGCTGGGGTATACTAAGGAGTAAACTGAAGAAGCCAGTGAGGTGCACTGTACTCACTATGATTCATGGACACAAACAACCTGGAGCCTGGGTGCAGAGCTGAACTGCTTGAAAACACAAAGACCCACAATGAGGTTAGCACGAGGAAGTCTGGCAAAAGTTCAGCCCTGAATCATTCACCCTAAAAACGGTCCTCGTCAAAACCATTTCACTGGGGAACTAATGCACATTTTCCCCTTCATTCAAACGAAAAAGAAAGCTTGTGGGCATGAGATCGAGCTTCAGACAATAGAGAACAAAACACAACGAGCCAGGCTTGCCATTTTGTAAATAGCTCCTCTTGAGGACTGTGAGTATTTTAGAAGATAAATAAGGGTGTCTAAGAATTAACAACACTTTCAAAGGGTTTCTAACCACGATTTGGAGGCTGGGACTTGTTTCATGCATGCACACCCACACTTTCCCCCACCGACCCACACACCCCAACTTATAACCTAAATGTCGGACTTACTGTGGCTGTGCCAGAGACGGTCTGAGCGCTTGTGTCGGTGGCACTTTGTTCAGAGTGTGTCTGCGCAGGAGGGTACATGTTTAACGTGTGCTCTGGGACTGTCGTCTGGCCTGTGTACTCTGGAGCGGGATGGGGATGAGGAGCCGTGTACTCTGCTGGGATACCATTCTGAGGGGGGGCAAACTGGGCAGAGGCGTAAGGCTGTGCCATTGTGTCAGGAGCTGCTGTTGCTTCCTGATTACCCTGGAAGGCAAAAGGAAGGGGGAAAACATCAGTTAGCACCCTGAAAGGAACTTTTCCATAATCCGGATATGGACGAAAGCCCCACTGTTGGTTACTGTGGGGATTATGTCCTATTCTATTTTCCTAGAAGTTTGCTTTGTCATAATATCACCTTGAAAGGTGTGAATGTGTGGCTCTCAACATGGAAATTTTAAATTTATGTGCCAAAAAGGATTAAAGCATAAGGGTGGATGTATTTTACAGGATAGATACTTCAGCTAACCATATGACTTTAATCAAGGTTTCCTACAATTCAGGAAAACATAACGGAACAATTTATTTAACATAGTACATGTAGACATGTTTCTTTTCTTTTCTCTCATCCCGCCTTATGGTAATCTCATTTTCTGAAAGATGAGAGTCAACAGAGTCCAGATCCTACAGTGCATGTAGGTGACCCACTGTCATATCACATTTTAAGTATCTGGGTAAAATGCTGGTTTTCCCTGTTGTTGGCACCATCTCCAAACCCTCTGGGTGTTGCTGTCTCTTGGGAAAATTCCCAATTTCAAATACACTGCAAAAAATGTAGGATGGAAATGTGTTGAGTAAATTCAAGTCTAAAGACAAAAAAAAACAGGTCTACAAGTAAGTCAATTTAAAATCCATTCCACAAAACATTTTCTCCCCAACTCAAACTATAATGTGTCAGATAAAATATCTGAAGAGACTCACAATAACTTATTTTCATAGGGATGCCTCTTCATTAACATCGAAAGAAGGAACCTAAATAATTGAAACTCGAATAACTACATCTCATACCTCATGTAGTCAATTGGATGTGACTTGGGCTTTGCAGTAATTATACCATGGCAAATAATGACAACATAGCATAAATATGAGAAGTGCCCAAAAGCCAAACTCTCCAGTTGAATTGTCTAGTCACAATGCTAACATTTTGACATTTAAACGGCTTCGTCACTAGAGATGCTTGGGCGTTTATTTAGGTGACAAAGCTGGAGATGAACTTTGCAGTAGTAAGAAGGTAAGATAGTTTATAACAACACATATCACCCCGTGGCCTTCCCCTCCTCCAACCAAACCTTGAAAATTCATCAATATAGGGAGAGAAATAAAATACAGAATTTTTCCTTTTTTAAAAACAATTTTAAGAGGAAATCCTAATCCAAGTAGGGGAAATCAGAAATCTGCCCCTAACCCAGGAAAAAAGGACTGGTCAGACATGCATACTCTTCACTGTAAGCCCATTGTGGACAGGGAACATGACTGTTTATTGCTGTATTGTGCTCTCTCAAGTGCTTAGTACAGTGCTCTGCAATCAATCAATCAATCATTGTATTTATTGAGCACTTACTGTGTGCAGAGCACTGTAGTAAGCGCTTGGGAAGTACAAGTTGGCAACATATAGAGAAAGTCCCTACCCAACAGTGGGTTCACAGTCTAAAAGGGGGAGACGGAGAACAAAACCAAACATACTAACAAAATAAAATAAATAGAATAGTAAGCACTCAAGAAAAGTGATTGAATGGATGAATATTCAATATTGGTGGACAAAAGTTGAAGAAAATTAGTCTTTCCCTTAAACCCTAGGCATTCTTGATTTAGCTGCTAACTAGATACTAATTAGATGCTAACTAAACCAACTGCTAGTGGTGAACCAGGTAGCTAATGTAGCTAACTCCACTCTTTAATCATGAGCCTGGGGTACACAGGGCCACACATGCAATGTGGAGATACTGCTCCAAACCTGATTCATCAATCAATCAAATCAATAATATTTATTGAGGGCATACTCGGGGTAGAGCAATGTACTAAGCCCTCGGGAGAGTACAGTACCACAGGGCCGGTAGACACGTTCGCTGCCCACAGTGCATTCTTTCTGGCTGAGATAACCACCCCAAAAGACAGGATTTTTAAACCAGCCTGAGTTCCCAACAATTCTGATGGCCTTCAAAGAAGCCAACAATGAGAACCCCTAATCATCTCTTCTGCTTGGTTTCATAATGCTGGAAGGTATTTTTGCAATGACCTTATGATCATTTTTTAAGAGTCTGGAGCAGTAGGGCTCTAGATGCCAAAGTGTGTGGGGCAAATTTCCTATGAGGTGGGGACCCTGTATATAGGAGGGTTGGAGGAAGGGAAGAAGAGGGTAGAACTCTCTGCATATTGTACCTCTACAAGTGCTTCCTCTCCTACCGTACGTTTAGAATTCATATGCCATTATCAAGGAAATCAGAGAATTAGACAGTCTTTGGGGAAAGACAGAGTGATAGAACGCCCGAGAGACAGGGAAAGCCAGAGAGACAAGGAAATCAATAAGTGGTACTTATTGAACACTTACTAGTGCAGAATACTGTACTAAGCACTTGTGAGGGTACAATATAACAGAATTAGAAGGTACATTCCCTGTCATTCATTCATTCATTCAATCATCTTTATTGAGCACTTACTGTGTGCAGAGCACTGTACTAAGCGCTTGGGAAGTACAAGTTGGCAACATATAGAGACGGTCCCTACCCAACAGTGGGCTCACAGTCTAGAAGGGGGGGACAGAGAACAAGACAAAACATATTAACAGAATAAAATAAATAGAATAAATATGTACAAGTAAAATAAATAAATAGAGTAATAAATACATACAAACATATAAACATATATACAGGTGCTGTGGGGAAGGGAAGGAGGTAAGGCAGGGGGGATGGAGGAGGAAGGAGGGGGAGAGGAAGGAGGAGGCTCAGTCTGGGAAGGCCTGTCCATAACGACCTTACAGTCTAATGGGGAAGCAGGCCAGAGAAAGACAGAGACAGGGAAAAACAGAGAGATGGCGAGGGAGAGAAAAAAACAGAGATAGAGAAAGTCAGAGAGACAGAGAAAGTCAGAGGGACAGAGAACAAGAGGGAGAAACCCAGATGCATACAGAGAGAGAGAGAAAACCAGAGGGACAGGGAAAGAGAGAGAAAGCCAGAGGGACACAGAGGAAAAAAACAGATAGCAAAAAGAGAGAAAGCCAGAGAGAGAAAACGCCAAAGAGGGTGAGGGGAAGGGGGGGGAGAAGAGAAAGAGAGACGAAAAGGAAAGGGAAGAGAGAGAGAGAGAGAGAGAGAGAGAGAGAGAGAGAGAGAGAGAGAGAGAGAGAGAGAGAGAGAGAGAGAGAGACCGAGAAATGTACAGAGAGAAAAAGATAGAGAAGAAGAGCCTGAAATTTGGAAAGACAGCAAGAGTCCAATGGAAAGAATTGGGAGTAAGATGGAGAGAAAAAGATTTTCTGGCTGCTTATTTTTTTTCAGGACTAGTTCACAAGATGTTAAAATCATTTTTACAGTGAAATATACCATTCTGCCACATTTCCAGCTCAAGACAAATCTGTAGAAAATTCAGCACTAAGAATAACCGAGTCCTTCTTTTGCACATGCATCTTTCTTTGGACTTAACAAGAACACCCTGGCAAGTTTGTAGGGATTGGACTCCTGAGACCCTGCTGATCGATGGCACAACTCAGAGATTTTGTCTTTCACCAAGAGGTGTTTCAGCAATACAGCCAAACTAGGGTGGCCCTTGATGGCGTTACAGAATTTTGGACATCTTTGCAGACACACCATCAAGCTGCCCAAATTTACGCTTAAGTAATCATACCTATTAAAATACAAAAATGAAAAACCAGTGCATATTTACCTTGTAGAAATCACTAGTCTTTTTGTTTCTGACCATTCTATTGACATCCACATTTATTTTGGGGCTAATGAGAAGAACACCGCTCACGTTAATCACAACATGAGCAAGACATAATGTATTTGCTCTAGGTCCCAAGGATGTACGAAAAAATGTTCTTTGCAGAAATTTGCAGAACTCATAGCTGCTGGGTGTTTTAAAGTAGAAATACTGGACATAAAAATGCCTGGTGTTATAGGGTTGGACGGGTAAAGGCTAGCTGGAAACTGTACTGTACAGGATAGAATGGGGAAAATCAATCAATCTATCAATCATATTTATTGAGCGCTTACTGTGTGCAGAGCACTGTACTAAGCACTTGGGAAGTACAAGTTGGCAACATATAGAGACAGTCCCTACCCAAACAGTGGGCTCCCTAGGATGGACCCAAGATGGAAGGAAGTGGGGGGGGCAGTCATTTCTTAGCGTTCATCAAGCCTAACCACTCTCTCGAAGCAATCAATAAGGCCCTCCGAAGACTAAACCTCAGTGTACCGTCTCTGCGGGAGGACCCAGCCCACTGATTCAGAGTGCTCTCTCTGACTGTCATTTGCAAAAAAAAATCCCACAGCGACTGAAAAAATGTAGAAAGTATGTAGAGTTAAATTCTGCGTCAATAGCAACTAGATGTTTGAGCTTCAGGACATCAAATATGACAACTCAGTGCCCAAGGGCATGGATGGTGACAGGCTGTGGCTATAAAGAACAGCAACCAATGGTATCTATTGATCACTTACTGTGGGCAAAGCTCTGTAGTAAGCACTTGGGAGAGTACAGAACAATACGGTTAATAGATCTGATCCCTGTCCAAGAGGAGCTTGCAGTCTAAAGAGAAACACAAAGTCACGGTAACAGGAGCAGATAGAATTCTTCACACCAAGGGAACTGGGTGGTTCTGGGTCTGAATGACCAAATTTGGTGACTTCGGCTCTCTAGTATTCCCAGGGCAGTAGGTACTGAAAAAAAAATGGTAATGACAACGAAGGACTAATGGTGAAGTCCAGGTGCATTAGCACTCAGGGATTTTATACAACCTCCCATTCTAAAACAGATGTTCCTAGGACCCCTACTGCTTCTCATTAACACTGACAGCGGTTCCAGGAGACCCTAATTAATATTCGTAACATCCACACTCTGTGCTAATTATAGTTAATATTTAATTAAGAGCACCGAGGTTTTCATGATTCCATATCAGCATCTTCAAATCACTCTAAAATTACATCTCCATGTATTTTGTGTAACCCCCAGGTCCCCACCATAGGAAAGGGAATTCGGCCCCAGACCAAAGAGTAGAGAGTAGGGAGGAACATTTTCTTGGGGTGATGCCCACAGTAAGGAAAGGAGGAATGTGGGGCCAGGATTTACAATGTAATCCTGCCTCCAATAAAAACTTGGTTCCCAATTTCTCACTCCGATATCATCGCCTTAGGTTGCTTGCTTATAATAATAATAATGATGATGATGATGATGGTATTTGGTAAGTGCTTACTATGTTCCAGGCACTGTGCTTAGCTCTAGGGTGGATATTAGCAAATCGGGTTGGACACAGTCCCTTGTCCCTTATAGGGCTCACAGTCTCAATCCCCGTTTTACAGATGAGGTAACTGCGGCACAGAGAAGTGAAGTGACTTGCCTAAGGTCACACAGCCAACAAGCGGCATAGCCAGGATGAGAAGTCATGACCTTCTGACTCCCAGGACTGTGCTCTATCCACTATTCTATGCTGCTTCTTGCTTGACTACCTGCTTCTACCCCAATGCTTAGAACGGTGCTTGGAACATAGTAAGCACTTAGCAAATATCATCACCATCATTATTATTATTGACATGGTTGCTTCCGCCATTCACTTTTTGTGGTTCTTGTTAGGCACTTACTATGTGCAAAGCATTTTATTAAGCGCTGAGGAAGATATAAGCTAATTAGGTTGGACACTGTCCCTGCCCCAGTTGGGGATCACAGCCTAAATTGGAGGGAGGACTCATCCCCATTTTACAGATGAGACACAGAGAAGGTAACTGAGACACAGAGAAGCTAAGTGACTTGCATAAGGCATGCAGAAGATAAGTGGCAGACCTGAGATTAGAACCCAGGTCCTCTGATTCCCAGGCCTAGGCTTTTCCCACCAGGCCACGCTTATATCCAGCCTTTTCTTCACTCCCACCACCAATTAAATTAATGTAAAAAAAAAAAACCTTAAGTCAAAGACCCCTTCAGTTAAGCATAAAATGATATTTGGGTCACTTCAGATCATGATTTTAAATAAGCAAGGGAGGAATAATGATTTATACAGGCAGATGCCCCTCATATCTCTAGAAAAACTGCTTTGAAAAGCTTTGTGATCTCCACATTCCTGGATTGCTGGGGAATCCATCCTTGAAAGGCTATTAGCGTGTATGTTAAAGTGCTCTAAGTAGTCGTGAAAACATCACCCTGTCTCAGTAACCCAGTGGCACCGTGATCCTGGTGAACACTGAGTAAAATCACTTTGGAGACAGAGCACAAATAAGCCCATAAACTTTCGTCAATGTTTATAAATTTACCAGCCAAATGATAAAGCTAAACCTATACCTATTTTACAAACCATGCTATCTTACTCATTTTGCCTAGGATATTAGGAGTTTGTTATTTTTAAAGGGACATATATGGTTATGGGGAAAAATTCAGGTGATTTAAAGCCTTTCAAAGACACAGAAAAGCTAAGGGGAATCATCACCATTTTTATTTAAATCCACAGCTTGGCTATTACCAGAGTATTATAGGAGAGTGAGCTCTGTTCCTCAGAGGCACCAGGAAGCCTCCCGAGAGGGGAGCACCATTCTGCACCCTAAATTCCTCACTTTGAGGGGATTTCAAGCAAGCCTGAGCATGAGCAGTTTTTTTAATGTGGTCTAATAAAGTAGTTCTTGGCAACAGAAAGAACAAAGGATGGCAGACAGTCAGGATTTACAAAATGCTCTGGCCTGAAATCTAATGAAAACCACATTTCAACTCTAAAATATTCTTTACGTGGCACTGTATAAAATCCAGTTTATTGCCTTTGACTTAAATGCTGAACTCTAGCCGAGTAAAAATTGCCTGAATTTCTTAACGGTCATTGTGAAGGTTTTTAAAATCCTAAAAGTTGTCAGCTTTGAAAATCAAAATTTTAGATCCTCGCCACCCTGAGGATCTCAATCGTCGGAGCTCCTTGTCTCTATGAGGTGTCTTTTCTATTCAAAGAATAAGTTTTTATAATGAAAAAATGTAGCAAGGATCAAAACTAATAAACAAGCTGAATGCATTTGTCCAGACAACAAAAGAAAAAAAAGATCCTCATGCGAGGTCTCTTCATAAACACACGCTCACTCTGGTAAACTATTTATTCTTGACGGTTGCTCGCCGTTTCAAGTCTTGCTGACAGTTTGTTTTAGTTTAGTTCGGTATTTTTTTGTTTCCTTTCTCTGGCAAGAAATATGGCACATTCAGAGAAAGCTTTTTATATTGTAGTTAAATGAGCCAAACTGCATCATATCCTCAGGGCATTGAAACAAAGAAGGAAAATGCAAAATTACACCATTAACCTGCTGGTTATAGGAACGCCTCAGTTAGGCATATCAAGCCCAGCAGACACACATAATCATTGCTCTAAATCGCCTTCCTCCAGAATGACTCAAGTAGCAAAGCATGTATCACAAGAGGCTTGCATGCAGGGGTACAGCTTAATGCGAGAAATATCCCGGCTCGATTAAAAGCACAGTTCAAGTGAAAAATAAAGTCAGAAATACCTGCTGTACCATCCTGCTCCCTTTAGCCTCCATAAACTTAGCAGCTGTTCTAGTCCCAAGTCATGCAGCATCTGCCCAAAGCAAGCATCAATTATGGATGAGGGGGTGTGTGTGTGTGTGTGTCTGTGTGTACGTGTGCGCGTGTGTGTGTGTGTGTGTGTGTGTGTGTGTGTGTGTGCGGGCGCGATGTAATGTGTGGATGATAGGGGTGTTGAAGGAGGGAGAGCTAAGGCAAGCCTTGATGACCTCCCACTCAACATCTGACTGCTCCCCAAACCAAATCCAGATGGAACTCTTTCGGCTTGCTAGGCCTCGCCCCATCAATCACAGCAAGGCCCCTCCCCTGACTCCTGCTACTAGAGAGCGCACCACTGAGCAGATGATTATATACAGAAGAAACAAAAACACAGCTTGACTCCATTAATAGCTGTTTAAAAAACATTAGAACTGCTACTCTATATGTTGCCTTGAGCCGATATTTTTCATTACTAAATGTATTGTACGCAACAGTCACCAAAATCCATGAGGTGATTTACCCTTTTGGGGTTTGGGGGGGATGAGGGGCGAAGGGAAGGGAGCTTGAAAAGAGAGTGGGGCTGAGAAGGAGGGTGGGGGAGGTAAATGGCCATGGAAGTGGAGCTTGCGTTTGGGTGCTTGGGCAAATTGAGTGAAGGTGAGAAGCAGAATGGCCCAGCGGAAAATGCAAGGCCTGGGAGTAGGAGGCTCTGGATTCTAAATCTGGCTCTGCCAACTGCCTGCTGTGTGAGCTTGGGCAAGTCACTTAACTTCTCTAGGCCTCAGCTTCATCCGCAAAATGGGGATTAAATGTTTGTTCCGGGCCCGCCTTTCCCTCCGCAACACCTCTTGCTCCCTGCTCAAGACTGTCACACCACAACCCTCCCCACTTTCAAGACCCTCCCAGAAAACAGCTCCCTTCAGGAGGCCTTCCCTGACTACCCCTCGCTTCCTAAGCAAGTTGCCCCATCACCAGCCACTCTGAACCTGTTCACGAGCATCCCACCCACCACTGACTCATTGACAGCTCACACTTCTGCTGTTATCATCATCATCATCATCATCATCAATCGTATTTATTGAGCGCTTACTATGTGCAGAGCACTGTACTAAGAGCTTGGGAAGTACAAATTGGCAACATATAGAGACAGTCCCTACCCAACAGTGGGCTCACAGTCTAAAAGGGGGAGACAGAGAACAAAACCAAACATACTAACAAAATAAAATAAATAGAATAGATATGTACAAGTAAAATAGAGTAATAAATATGTACAAACATATATACATATATACAGGTGCTGTGGGGAAGGGACATTGGGTCTGTTTTCCTTCTTGTTCCCTGTATGTCTCCAATCTTTGTCTTTTAGACTGTGAGCCCACTGTTGGGTAGGGACTGTCTCTATATGTTGCCAACTTGTACTTCCCAAGTGCTTAGTACAGTGCTCTGCACACAGTAAGCGCTCAATAAATATGATTGATTGATTGATTACCCGTATCCCCTAAACTCCCTGTAGACTGTAAGCTCATTGTGAGCAAGGAACATATCTAACAACTAAGAAAAATATATTCTTGATGAGCTGAATAAACTTACTGGGACCCAACTCCTGCCACTGACCAAAAGCCCTTTTTGATCCTTTAAGAATATATAAAGTTCAAAAATACTTACAGGACAAATGGGCTAACTTGGTTCTTATTTTTCTTCTTACCTAACTTGTACATCTTGGGAATATGAATTGATAGTGAAATAGTTCTCAAATGTTGCTCCAATAACCAAGTTTCTTTAGGTTGTTGGACCGTTTTCTGATTCAACTCTTCAAATGAATCAGGAATATGCTAGAATAAGTTAATATAGAATGTAACCTATGTTAAGATACATTGATGTCATGGCACAATAGAAAATAAATGGAAAACTGATGTTAGTACAGAAATAACGATTGAAAGCACTCTTCTTTCTACTGGAAATGATTCACTTCATCACCTGACTTCTTTGAATGTTGATACAATTTATAGGCTCAGTTCTGGGTCCCTTTCTATTTTCTGTCTACACCCCCTTCTTCTCAGTATATTTGTACATATTTATTACTCTATTTTATTAATGATATCTATAGATCTATAATTTTATTGAACTATTTTGATGCTATTGATGCCCGTCTACTTGTTTTGTTTTGTTGTCTGTCTCTCCCCCTTCTACTGTGAGCCCGTTGTTGGGTAGGGACTGTCTATCTGTTGCCAAATTGTACTTTCCAAGTGCTTAGTACAGTGCTCTGCACACAGTAAATGATAAAGAAATACAATTGATCGATTCCCTTCTACTAAGATTGTGATCTCCTTTAAGATAGGGATGGTGTCCAATTTAATTACCTTGCATCTACCTCCAGCATTTTGAACAGTACTTCACACATAGTAAGTGCTTAAATGACATTTTTTTAAAAAGTTGAATTCATGATTCAATCATTTTTCAAGTTAAGGGTAAAAGTGAATGCTTCAGGTTTTTCCCTGAATATTTGCACCCACAGATTGTCCCCTCAACTCAAAATCAAATGTATTTTTCCCTTTTTTTGTGATCAACTCAAAATCAAATATATTTTTTATTTTCTTTGTGATTAAAAGCAAGAAATGTCAGCTAACTTTGATTTGGATCAGCCTTTGTCCTTCCTGATCACCAAGAGAATGATCCTTACTGGACACCTAATCTTTCTTCAAGGCAGACATTTAGTGGTGTCACGCCTCACCATTCGAGTAGCAGTACAAATGTAGTTTCAAAAATGATTAAACTTATAATTAGATTGGGGGTAGGGAAGGAAGAGGCAGTTACACCAAGCCACGAAGAATTCAACTTTACTGCTGATCTGTGAAGGATTGTCACAAGCCACAAGATTTCAAGGCAGCAGTGAGGCCCACGAGGTGAATTTGTATTCCCAATTTCCTAGAAAAAAATCTGGATAGTGTGAACACTATTGTTATCTTGACACTTCCAATCAAACCCAGGAGATTCCTGTAATAGGCTATTTAATGCCTGGAGATTTGCAGCTACTTCATCATCAAAGATGGAAAAAAAAAACCCAAAAAGCAAAACAGTCCCTTTGAATTAACTTGAGGAATCAATCCAACCCCTCACTCCAGACCCATTCTAAATAATTATAGACTCCTTGTTTTTGCTCCAGACTTTAACGTGTCCTCTCAAGTAAGAACACCAACCATCGGGCTTCTGGATCAAGTTAGAATACTTAAGACATTCTGAACTCCTTTGTCTATGTGTTGTGATGATGCTTTAGAATTTTATGAAACCAGTGAGAAGAAGAAATGTGGATTTAAATGCAAGTACCTCAGGGTTGGATAGGAGATAATCTCCTTGTGGGCAGGGAATGTGTCCACCAACTGTCAGTCACCTACTCAAACGTATTTATTAAGAGCTTATTGTGTGCAGAGTACTGTACTAAGTTCTTGGGAGAGTACAGTATAACTATAATAATAGTAATAATGTTGGTATTTATTAAGCACTTACTATGTTCCAAGCACTGTTCTAAGCTCTGGGGTAGATGCAAAGTAATCAGGTTGTCCCATGTGGGGCTCACAGTCTTCATCCCCATTTTGCAGATGAGGTAACAGGCACAGAGAAGTTCAGTGACTTGCCCAAGGTCATACAGCAGATGAATGGTGGAGCCGGGATTAGAACCCATGACCTCTGACTCCCAAGCCCATGCCCCTTCCACTAAGCCATGCTGCTTCTGAATAGCGTCTCAACTATTAACGTATTCCCTGCCCACAACGAGTTTACAGTGTAGAGAACTAGGTCTGTCAATCTCACTGCTGCTGCCAAGAGGATCCCCATTCCATGACTCCAGCTTTCTCCTCACCCTCTCGTGGCTCACTCTGGCCAGTTTGGCCCAAGAACTACCCTTCCTCCCACTAGTCTGTGACATTTGGAGCTTCTTCTCCTTCCACCAGTCACTTTCCTAAAATGTACTCTACCAAGCACTTAGTACAGTCCTCTGCATACAGTAAGTACTCCGTAAATGATTGATTGATCGATGAATTCTGGGAAAACTATTTCTGAAGTGAAAAGCAGAAGTTCAGGCCACAAGAAAGCCTATTTAAACCTCACTGTGGGTATTTATTAAATTAATATCAATGGTCTAAATTTATGCTGCTTCCCCAGAACCTCACTGAATCCCAGGGATTTGCTTTTACAGTGGAGTTATCCAATAATAAGAATGATGGCATTTATTAAGCACTTATTATGTGCAAAGCACTGTTCTAAGTGCTGGGGAGCTTACAAGGTGATCAGGTTGTCCCTCGGGTGGGCTCAGAGTCTTAATCCCCATTTTACAGATTAGGGAACTGAGGCCCAGAGATGTTAAGTGGCTTGCCCAAAGTCACACAACTGACAATTTGTGGAGTCGGGATTTGAACCCATGACTTCTTACTCCAAAGCCCGTGCTCTTTCCACTGAGCTATGCTGCTTCTCTGTATGTTGTGTATGTATCCAGTATGCGGTACAGCCCCCTATTTAGGGAAACAGATCGAGGGAATTGAGAGGGACAGGCCTGCCTTACTCCCCCAGTAATCTCCCTAGGTAATATACTAGATAGCCTTCAGTCTTCATTACCCTGAACCCTTCCAGTAGTTGCCTGAGTGGTTCAGTGTGATAACTTTGCAATGCGTCTGTTCTTGGAAGCTTAATCATGCCTTGTATAGCCCTTCGGCATCTTCATCATCTTCAAGTTTTTAGAGAGCACACCTATGGTCCCTAGCCCTGGGATAGGCACTTAGGGCACATAAGAACAGACACAGTCCCTGCCCTAAAGGACCTTTCAATCTATAGGTGATAATAAATAAAAAGCATTTGTTGAGCACTTACTGTGCACAGAGACAATTCCTCTCCCACACCTTCACAGCCTTATTGAAGGCACATCGCCTCCAAGAGCCCTCCCTGACTAAGCCCCCCTTCCTCTTCTCCTACTCCCTTTTGCATCTCCCAGACTTACTGCCTCTATTCAGCCTCCCTTCCAGCCCTACAGCATTTATGTACATATCTGTAATTTATTTATATTAATGTCTGTCTTTCCCTCTAGACTGTAAACTCCTAATGGGCAGGGAATGTGTCCATTTACTTTTGAACTGTACTCTCTCAAACATTTAGTACAGTGCTCTGCACATAGTAAGCAGTCAATAAATAGGACCAAATTAATTGAATGAATAAATGAATACTGTTCTAGGCACTTGGGAGAGTACGCAATAACACAGTTCATGGATATAATCCGATACAAGACAAATATAGAATCAACACAAATATCTTCTATAAGTGTATTCATTAACTATAAAAAGGTGAGATGATAGGAAAGGATGGTTCAAAAGACTGAAGAGTGGATACATTAGGGAAAGTTTCCTAGGGGATGGAATAAAACACGGTGGACATGAGAAGGGAGGTACTTCAGTGCATAAGACATAGACAATGACTGATGAATGGGAGGGGAAAGGGGAAAGAAACCTAAAGAAGAAAAGCAAAGTTATTAAAGGAAAGACAGACAGAGCATGTAGGGTGGTGAGATTTGAAAGTCATCTCTACAAAGGTCAACACTGGAAACCTTGACCTGTCCCTGAGAAGAAAAAAACCTTTGTATCCCACCCCTTTCCAAAAAGCTATACTAAAAGGATGGCAAAGCTCCACAAAGAGTGTTCTTCCCAAGTATATTGTCTGCAAAAAGACGGTGGAAGGAGAAGAGGTAAAAGATCCTGAAGTTTGGGCATTTTCTCTGGAAATCATTTCCTCTCCCTTTTGGAGCTTTTGAAGATCATTTTTGCCCTGTGTGCCTCCTCTGATGGGCTGAGAGCCATTTTGGGATTTTTCTCTCAGAACAATATGCCACCTTCAAATTTGGGCAAGTGAATTCTTTCACGAATCTTTCAAGTCAACACTCAGTCTCTCTTTAGTTTTCCTGATTAGCTTTTTTTTAATTTTAGAAAGCCCTCAGTTTGCAAATGGAAAATGCACACTGATATCTCTTCTTTCTTATAAAAATATTTGAAAATATATTTCTTTCCCTGGGAATCATTCTTCTCTGATGAATCTCTTATCTCCCTAACCTTTTGTGCCTCCCTTCTGTATCACCTATACATTTGGGTCCATACTGTATTACTTCAACCCTACGACACTTAGGCATTCAGCCTTATCCTCTATTGCTTTCCCTAGCTGTAATCTATTTTAATATCTGTCACCCCCCGACACACACACACACACTGTATAGTAAGCTCCTTGAAGGTAGGGATCAGGTTTACTCTTTTTGGCTCCTCTAAGCGCTTAGTACAGTGCTCTGCACACAATAAAAACTGAATAAACATCATCTATAGATTTACCTTCTCAGTAAAATCAGCCACAGTGCCTGCAAAACCCAGAAACATTAGACTCCAAAGACCCATTCTTCTCCCTTTTGAATAGGATTATAATTATATTTACTAAATGCAGATGTCAAGCCTCCAGAATTCTGAAGTTAGTAGTTGTAAACTGGGGCTATAGTCTAGAAAGCTGGCTTCCTAAAGAAGGGACGACTGAATTGTTCACGAAACTTCTGTATGAACACAGTCACTAAACCTTCTCTTTAAATGTGGCTTTAGCTAGCAATCTTTCTAATGCTGTCATAGGGCAGCATCACTTATACTTTCCAGAGCTCATGCAGAAACCTGGATTACTTTCCACTACTTGTGCCACTTTTTGTGAGAGGGTCTCCAGGGTCCTTCCATGTTTAGCCTCTGCAGGAGCTTGTGATGGGTGGGGAAAGGGAAGGTATGATCCTTGTGCGTTTGCATTCATGTTAATATTTATTAAAAGGGTTGCTTGGGCTTCTGCCCTGGGTATGGCTAGAATTAGGTCTTGCGCACACTCACAACCCTCATCTTGGACAAAATGCCCATTTTACAGAGTTTAGCTGATCTTACTTCCAAGGAACAGCAGACTTTATGGACTTCCCAAGTATCGTATTACTGAACATTTATGAATTGTTTCAGCAGTAATTGCAGTGTGCCCACTGGGAGGTGAGCACAGTACTAGTTGCTGGAAAAGAATTACTTAGGGAGAAATACAAGACCTGGTCTCTGTTCTCAAGGAGTTTATGAGCTGAGGGAAAATGCCATCTATTATCTTGGAAAATGTGAACTCATGTCACCTCCTTGCTTCATCCCAAGAAATCTCAGAGAAAAGCCACAAGTTATCTGAAGACAGGAATGAAATGCCACCAACGTTCCCTGCCTCTCCTCCCCACCAACCACACACACACACACACACACACACACACACACACACACACACACACACACACACACACACACACACTCCTCTCAAGAGGCAGACAGGCAAATAATGAAGGTGGTTGGGAGAGGAGATTAACTGTCTGTTTGGTATGTACCATTTTTTATCTTGAGTTTCATTTGAAGTTACAAGAATTACTCCTAACCTTTACACATTAATGATGGTTAAACATTTATTATAATTTCCATACATCTAGATAATTTTAACAAAGAGCCTCTAAGGGGCTTTCTACTGTGATATTCCTAAGGGGAGAAACTGTCTCCCTAAAAGCAATAGATCAGATCCTTTGGGTGAATAAACTGTACTGTAGATATATGTTAAGCAATTTAGAAGATGTACTTACTTTCAGAAAACTAGGCTTCAGACATGCAGTACACAGGAGGGATTTTCTTTCATTCCTTTTCTCTAGCAACCTCAGTCTGCAACTAGGGAACATGTCCGTTAATTCTGATGTATTATACTCTCTCAAGTGCTTAGTATAGTGTTCCACACATAGTAAGCGCTCAATAAATACCACTGATTGATTGACTGAAGTGTAGCCCAGATCCAAGCCACTCTAAGTCCTGGTGCTGCTCCTGTAGCCTGGAATCACAGAGCCTTGTTCCTGAGCATCATCAGTGGTATTTTTTGGGTGTTTACAGAATGCAGGACACTGTACTAAGCACTTGGGAGAGTATGCTACAACAGAATTGGTAGACACGCTACCTGCCCAAAACTAGCTTACAATCTAAAGGGAGATAGTCAAACGTCTGGGTTAAAATGCATGGTTTGAGTCACTATTTGAACTCTCTTTAAGCCATGCTCCAAGAACTAATATTTGAAATTGACAGCACACTGGGAATTAGTTGTTCCTCTGGGATATTGGCTTCAATCAACCAATAAGGCAGTCAATCATTTTTTCCCTCCTACCACTGCACTCTATTCTCCCACTAACTCCCAGCTCACTCCGTTATTCCTCTTAAGCCAGATTCTTTGCTATGCCTCATTCCCATATCTCTCTTGGCTAACCTCTTTTCTTTCATACCTTCTCTCCAACCTAGAACTCCGTCCCCTAGACCACTACTCTCCTCATCTTTAAGGCCCTCTGAAATCTTATCTCCCCTAGGAGGCCTATCCTGAGGTCAGGGGTTCAAATCCCGGCTCTGCCACTTGTCAGCTGTGTGACTTTGGGCAAGTCACTTAACTTCTCTGGGCCTCAGTTACCTCATCTGTAAAATGGGATTAAGACTGTGAGCCCCACGTGGGACAACCTGATTACCCCAGTGCTTAGAACAGTGCTTGGCACATAGTAAGTGCTTAACAAATACCAACATTATTATTATTATTATTATTATTATTGATTATCTCTCCACCTTATGTCACCCAACGGCCATTTCAGCACTTCTGGACTACTTGAGCTCACCCCCCACCCCCAACAAAGCCCCTATGGACATGTCTTTATATTATATTCTATATGTAATTACTTTAGTGTCCATCACTCCTCTGCAAGACTGTAGGCTCCTTGACCCCTGGGATCAGGCCTGATTTTATTGTACTCTCTCAAACACTTAGTACAGTGTTCTGTACATAGTAGACATCCAAATAATGTTGACTAATTGAATGCAAATGACTGTTGTGAAAGTACAACAGAAGAAAGACATGCCCCTTGACCTCAAGGAGCTTGTAAGCTAAAGGAGAAGATAGAGAAAAAAGTATTTCCAAGTAGAAGAAGGATGAAGAAAAATTATATGACCAGAAGTAGTCCTAATGTGTCAGGAAGAATATTAATATGTGTATAAGTATTATTACTCTATTTTACTTGTACCTATTTACTATTCTATTTATTTCATTTTGTTGATATGTTTTGTTTTGTTGTCTCTCTCCCCCTTCTAGACTGTGAGCCCGTTGTTGTGTAGGGACCATCTCTCTATGTTGCCAACTTGTAATTTCAAAGCGCTTAGTACAGTGCTCTGCACACACTAAGCGCTCAGTAAATAACATTGAATGAATGAATGTATAAGTGGTGTCCACCTCCTTAACATCTTCAATTCTTCAGTGATGCAATCACTGCAATACACTCTCTCAGTTCCCACCACCTTGCATGTGGTCCCGGAAAATGGATCTCCCCTCCTGCCACCCACAAAGGCCCTATAAATCCTTGTCTTTCCACAGTTCCAAATGGTTACTTAAAAGTAAGCCCAATGTGGGCAGGGAACATGTCTACCAACTCTGCTATATTTTACTCTCCCAAGCCCTTAGATAGTGCTCTGAACAAGGAAAACATTCAATAAATACAATTGACTGATTGATTTCCTATCTCTGGTCTGGTCTCTTCCAACATCGGGCATTCTTTAGGAGATAATGAGAAATGACCTTGTGTTAGCTTCCACTGCCTGCTTGCTGCCAAAGAACGTTAATTTGAAAAATTCTGAGCTCTCTGCTGTTAAAGCCGTCCCATCAGATTACTTCAGTGACGCAGAGATCATTTTGAGATGGTCAGAAGTAATGCTAACCTAAAGAGACTTTTAACAATAACGCACTCAGTACACATCTCCCCACTCCTCAAGAACCTCCAGTAGTTGCCCATGTGAACAGGGAATGTGTCTATCAGCTCTGCTGTACTGTATCCCCCCAAACACTCTGCACACAGAGTACTCTCAATAAATATGATTGACTGACTGACAGGAGGTCAACAAGGAGGCAGATTCATTCATTCAATCATATTTATTGAGTGCTTACTGTGTGCAGAACACTGTGCATAGTGCTTGGAAAGTACAATTCATGCAGTAGCCAGCGTGAGGTAGGACTAGTACTAAGATCGGCAGCAGTTTGGATGGAGAGGATAGGATGGAATTTAGCAATGTTGTGAAGGCAGAACCGACAGCATTTGGTGAGACTGAATATGTGGATAGAATGAGGTGAGTTAAGGACAACGTCAAGGTTACAGGCTTGTGAGGTAGGGAGAATAGTGGCTTTGTCTACAGTGATGTGATGCTCCAAGTTTACAGAACATTTGTCAGCAGATGGAACTGTGCAAGCGAGCATTGCAAGAGAGGTATCTTCCCTATAAGAATAGCATCTTCCCTATAAAAATTTCCAGTCCAAAGAAGACAAACCTCTGGCCAGGACAATATAGAATTGCATTTATTCATTTATTTTGAGACAACTATTCTGGTGATATCTGTCCCATATGAGGAGGGGAAGCAATAACTCAGGATGGTAAATTAGTCTACTATTCATAACAACAAGGAAAATACCCTTCACCGAGGAAGTTCTTAATAAATATAAATGATTGACATAAAGAGAAGATTTTACATTAAACAGGAAACAAAACAAACAAATTAATAGACTGCTTTCTCCTCCCCTAGTAAATCCAACTGTATAAAGATTTATCCAGAGCTAAGATTAAGACCCCTTCTGATATGTGATTGCTTTGTATCTCTCCCAGCACTTAGCACATAGTAAGACCTTAATAAATGCCATAAAAAGTATAATATCTCACCCATTGTAGGAAAAGTCTGCTTTATGCTGTGAGTATGAATTTTCCTTTTTTATTCCTGACCTCTTTCCCCAACACTCAATCCTGTCTCATCAATATAGGTGCCTGGGAATGTTCACAGTTGATGTATATTTTTAATATCCTATACACTGAGAGTCTCAGCTTCTGAATGAAATGATTCTCAGCGGCCACCAGAAGCAGCACAAGCACTGTCCTTCCTGATCATACAATCTCTGTCTTTGTCTCCTTTCTTCCATGTACAATATTCATGGCATCCAACTGCTATTCCCTCTAAAATGCCCCCAACATTTCCTTCTCTCTGCCCACAGCCATCTAGAGGTTGGTCACCTCAAACCACGACCAATGCAAACTTCTCCTCATCCTCCACTCTCTCTCTTCTCCATTCTCTCCAAAATGGTAAGGAAAAAAATATTTTCTTGCCAACTTCTTTGACCATAGCACTCCTTAGGACACCATTTCCAACAGACTGCACTTTTTCACTCTGGGTTTCATAGCTTTTGATCTGATACTTCCTCTCTTTACTTTGTTCTCTCATCTACTTCTTTGCTCACTGTCCCATGTCCTACTGGAGCAGCTTTCAAACACCCAACCAACAAGGCCCTCTCATTCAACTTACTTGCAATGCACAAATTAAAGCGGAACAATATTGAAAACTTACTGTGAAAAAGAGATCACTTAATATTTGATGGTATCTATGTTAATATACGTTACGTTTATGGAAAGAGAGAGAGAGAGAGAGAGAAGTTCTCTTATTGTCAGTTTCTGGAAGGCTAGGATTCAGTCACATGCCTGCTCTGTAAAGAATCAAGAATTATAAATACTTAACAACAGAATCAACCCAGGCAAATATAGGACAGTCAGACATAGAAGTGTATACCATGCCAGGAGAAAGCACAACAGCAAATACTATTTTATACAAAAACTCATTCGTACCATATGTATCTACAGTTCTTTTGATTTAGTCAGTGTTTCTTTGCCTGAGCAGCTTCAAGTTTTGCCCAAACCACCTCCTTTCACAAGTCCTGAATTTTGTTTTTTTGAGACAATAATTCTTCATCATCATCATCATCATCAATCATCATCAATCGTATTTATTGAGCGCTTACTGTGTGCAGAGCACTATACTAAGCGCTTGGGAAGTACAAGTTGGCAACATATAGAGACAGTCCCTACCCAACAGTGGGATGGTTTCCCCAAGAATATCAATTTTGTAAGACAAAATTAAGAAGATTTTACAGTTCTTAATATAACTAAAACGATCACATGATTAAAAAGGAAAATGACCAACCTTGCCCAAAAAGTAGTGCTCATTATTTTAGGGATTGTCACCCTTAAGACCTCCTAAGGAATGTTATTGTCCTAGCTATTAAATCAAATTTGTCTCAAGAATGACCTACCTCTCTTTTTTTAAAAAAAAGCATATCAGCATATTTAAGTGCCAGTATGCAAAGGTGCTCGATTTTTTGAATCTTCTTTCACCAAAGGTTAGACACTAGAAATTCAAGAAACAGAAATATTGATTCACCCACGGGACTTAGAAACATAAGCAATCTATTGCTTGAGTTTTATCTGCCATTAAGAGGAGAAACCGAAAAACCTAGGGTCAACCTTCTGGAAAAAAAAAAAAAGACTTGTGGGCCATCCCTGAATGAATGATTTAACAGTAGATGGAATATAATGGCCATGGAAAAAGTGATGCTTCCAGCTAAAAATAAATGCCAGGAATATTCAGCTCCATGGATGTCATTCTACTCCACGGGTGTATTCAGACATTTACTTGGTGTGCCAGACCTAAAGACCTGATGAGTTTTCAACCCAGAAAGAAAGCTAATACTTGCCACAATAGAGGGAGGGCAAGCACATAACTATCATTATTTCTCTTCCTTTTTATAAACTTCAACCAACATGAGACTTTTATCAGTCATGGTCCCAGGAAATTAGAACGTCAGTTTGGGAAATGCCATTGAGTATAAAATCAATTTAATATACTCCAATTTATTATTTTTGAAAGAGAAAGATAACTTTTTTCACAAAATGCAATGCAAATGAAGCTCCGTTTGGCCTAAGGCTTTACATAAGCTCCTTTCCAAAGTACATTTCCAACTGAAAAAGATGTACATGTGAAAGCTGTTTTCATTGAAAGAGAAATAAGAAAGATAAGTTGAGTAGTTAATAATAGAGTCTACCTCTTTCAGTTTGAGTCCCAACTTGGACCAGGACCATGTCTGATCTGATTATCTTTTATCTATCTAGGTCTCTGCATAATAAATACTGTAAATAATGGACTAAGTGATATAAGAAGACTTTCCAATAGAAGGATAGAAAGGAAAAACAAGGGAAAGATGACATGGCTTTGGGATTTTTGAAAGTCAGAGAAGCCCATCCACAGCAAAGTCTGAAAATCAAGATTTGGCTCTTCATGGAGGAGACAATACAGTTTTGCACTGAAATTAGGGAAATGACTTGCAACGAACACATTTCAGCAAGGGAGAAAAATGGAAGAAGGAGATCGGTGAGTTTTCCGAACAATAGACAAAGGTTTGGAAGTTGTTATAGTCATAATAGGTATAGCTGATCTACCTGAAGGCAGAGGGATAGCTTGATGACCAATCAATCAGTGGTATTTATCAAGTGCTCACTATGTGCAGAGCACTGTAGAATATGAATTCTATGATGAGAATGAAAATCCTGAGCAGGGATATTTGAACATAAGATACGTAAGGTGGTATGTAAGGCAAAGAGAGAGGAGCTGCAAAAGACAGTCAGTCAGTCCATCGGTCATATTTACTGAGCACTTACTGTGTGCAGAACACCGAACTAAGTGCTTGGGAGAGTACGGTATAACAATATAACAGACACATTCCCTTCCCACACAAGCTTACAGTCTAAAGACCAGCAATTTGTATTCCAACAACTAAATGGGCAGGACAAATATTCATATATTCTTCTCCACCCCAAGAACTCTGCAGTAAGAGATTCCCAAATTTAAGCTCACCGTGGGCAGGGATTGTGTCTGTTTACTGTTACATTATACACTCCCTGGTGCTTAGTACATTGTTCTGCACACAGTAAACACTCAATAAATATGATTCGCTATATAGCCTGCTCCAGTTTTTCCCCTTAAATGTAATCTATGCCTCCTTCCCCTACACCTGACTGTCCCTGATAATTGGTGCAAACCAGCTGTGTGTGCTTGCCTATGTTAATACCTCAAGTTTGACCAGAACTTCCAGAGTCCAAAATCCGTGTTTTAATTGCCTACAGTCATGATAACCATGTGCTGATGAGCTAGATGGGGATTGTGAGCTTCACGTGTGAGTTACTCCTAGAGCTCATACATTCAAATTTTTGCTTTCTCTTTTGATAGTCACACGGACAATTTCCAGGTGGCTTCTTCACGATAGACTCCTTCCAATTTAGGAGGAAGAAAGCGACAGCTGAACTGGAATGCAGCCCACCACAATACTCAGCTGGCACTTAAAACGGAGACAAACACACAGAACATGCAATGCCCTTGCCAACTATTGTTTAATGTTAAACTCCTACAAGGTGATAACTGCTTCAGGGAAAGCAGAGACAGATGTGGTCCCTGTCTGTGTTTACACCAGCCTGGCTTACAGAGACTTTTAGGAGAAGCTTGGGGTGGGAGGCTGGGGGAATAAAAGTGAGGAAAAGTAAATAAAAGTATCAAGTCCAAGGCCCGGCTTCAGACAGGGAAATAAACAATAACAAAAGACAACACTCATAATCCCAACAATCCCTGTGGTGAGCCACAATTAGAAAGATGGGCCATGAGATGTTCTCTAGAAGAGTATTTTTGAGAGAGAGACAGAGAGAGAGAGAGAGAGAGAGAGAGAGAGAGAGAGAGAGAGAGAAAGAGAGAGTTTGTGTATGTGTTTTTGTGAGGCAGGGGAAGAGAGGTACATTTGGGGCTGAGTTGTGATTAGTTGCAAGATCCTCAGCTTGGATTGAAGAAGGGAAACCAAGTGGTGAGCAAGGGAGGGAACTGAATGTAAGGAATGGGGTTATTTTGGAAGAGAAAGGAGCAGGAAATAGCAACTGAATTTATCCGTGCCTCAGTTTTCTTATCTGTAAATTGGGAATCAAATACCCGTTCTCCCTCTTCGACAGGGGCTTAGACAGAAACTATGTCCATCCTGGTAATCTTGCGTCTACCCCAGCATTTATCACATAGTAAAGACTTAACAAATACCCTTATTATTCTCATGATGATTAACAAATACCATAATTATCATTATTATTATTAACTCTCTTAAAGGGCTAGATAAAGGAAAGGAAACACTGGCAGGGACATGGAAATTAGGTTTTTATGGTATTTGTTAAGCACTTAGCATGTGCCAGGAACTGTTCTAAGTCCTGGGGTAGAAAAAGGTAATCAGATTGGACTCAGTCCATGTCCCACATGGGACTCAAGAGTATTAATCTCCATTTCACAACTGAGGCATAGAGAAGTTAAGTGATTTATCCATGGTCACACAGCAGACAAGTGACAGAGTTGACATGAGAACCCAGGTCCTTCTGAAAACTAGGCCCACGCTCTACCCACTAGGCAATAGTACTTCCCTGAGTAGGTTCCCTGAGTAGAAAATGCTGAACACAGACATTCTTGAGAGGGAGACTGTCCTTTATTTTTGCAAAACAAACTATTCTAAGCTATGCCCTGTTCATGGCCTTTTTGCATCAATCTTGCTGACTGTGCCAACAAAAAACAATTATGATTTTACCTGACAATCAATTTTGATCTGATCAGATAGGAGGTTTCTCTGGCAGACCCCATACAGCTTCTTAAAAGCAAAAGAGGAGACAGTCTAACACGCCTCCTTGTCTGCTGGGGAAATCGACTTGAAAAAATGTCAATGGCACATCTTGCAGTGGACCAGAGCAAGACTGACTCATTTTCAGGTTGAAAATGACTCATTTCAGGTTGAAATTCACCTCCTTATCACTGTTCTGGTCGGTCTCACTTGGGTGACTCACAGTTGAATCCAAATGGCCTGCCTGGAGGTGCCTTCCAGCAAATCCCTGCCTTCTACTGAAATTTCAGAACATCATGGCTGATGCTATTTACTTTTCAAATGGAAAATGACCATTAAAATATCACTGGGCAAAGTCTTGGGGAAGATTGACTTAGTACCTTAGAACCAGGTTGTACCTTTTGTTAATTGCTGTGATCATAGCTGTATTTCCAAGATATTTTATAGCATGGATTGTTTGAATCATTATGATCTTCCAAAAACAAAACTGGCCTTTTTGACTGACCGCATACTGGACTTACAGCTCCCAATTTGTAGGTATGCACCACGGCTCAGTTGTGGGTTCCCTTCTTTTATCAATTTACACTCATGCCTTTTGGAAGCTCTTCCTTTCCCACAGCTTCAAAGGTAACCTCCCATAACTATCTTCTTGGCCTCAATCTCTCTCCTCTACAATCACATATTTCCTCCTGCCTCCAGGCTGAGTCTACAAGGATTTCCACCAGCAACTCATCTCAATGTGTCCAAAACTAAAATCATCATCTCCCCTATCAAATCCTCTTCTCTAACCTTCCCATCCCAAGTTGCAAACACGACCACCCTCCCTGTTTCTTCAAGTTCTAAGCTTAGCATAATCCTTGTATCCTTCCTCTCTTGCAACTCACATATTCAATGCCACAAAATCCTGTTGGTTCTTCTTCCACAATGTTTCCAGAAGCCACTCATTTCCTTCAATCCAAATAACTAACACACTAGTCTAGGAAATTGTCATATCCTGGCTTGACTGCTGCATCAGCCTCTCACTGCTCTCCTTTCTCTCTTGTCCTTCACTCTGCTGTTCGGATCATTTTTCTAAAATATTCATCATCATCAATCGTATTTATTGAGCGCATGCTATGTGCATAGCACTGTACTAAGCGCTTGGGAAGTACAAGTTGGCTGTAGCACAGTAAGTGCTCAATATATATGACTGAGTGAATTCCCTTGCACACTTCTCTCAAGCCAGCCTTCTTGCTGTGTCACATTCTCACCTTTCTTGCCACCTGTCTTTTTTACTCTTGCACTTTCTCCTCTCTGGAACTCCCTCCCTCTTCACGTCAGGCAGACCGCTGCTTTCCCATCTTCAGAGCCCTTCTGAACTTACACTTCCTCCAGGAGGCTTTCCCTGACTAACTTGTCATCTTTCCATCCTATGTCCCCACAACTGTCACTTGAAGAAATACCATTAATTGATTGATTCAGCACTGTCATATCATCACTAAAGCTCTTGGTGATGTGTGATGTTTATATACGCATCTTTATAGTCTAATCTTCCTTCCTATGTGCAATTCATTTCAGTGTCTGCTCTCCACCCCCTCCCCTGATAGATGGTATGTTCCTTAAGGGTAAGAACCATGTCTAGTAATTCTACTGAACTCTTTCAGTGCACACAGTAGACAATAAATACTGGTAATTGATTAACTGCCTTAAAGACCTACTAAAATCAGATCGTCTCCAAGAATCCTTCCTTCAATAACCTTGGTTTTCCCCCAACCTCCTGGGTCACCTATGCACTGAAGTCTGCATTCCTTCAGCATTTTGATACTAATCCACCCTCAGCTCCACATAATTTATCTGAAGGTCAGCTTGGAATTATTTGGAAACCAACACTGACTATGGATTTCTCCCTCTGCTAGAGAAGTTTGAGATCCCAAAGCAACATTCACTCATGCTAGTCATTTCTCCAACTAAATGGATTGAAAAAAAAATGCCTGTTTCCCAGAGCTTCAGACACTGTGACATTTGAACACATTTTCAGCATCACCTGAGCTGGAAAAGTTTCATAACACTGCAAATCAGGATCACAGGAAGTTGTTTTAAAATGCATTCCCTGTATGTGAAAATTATTTGGCTCACATCAAGCTTATAAATTGCCTTTTGGAATTTGAACAAATTAAAAAAAAATCATAAAGCTTTTCTTGTGTTTGTCTATCTCCTATAGCTCCAGCTTCCACAAAAGTTTGGAGACTCTTGTTTAAAAGTATTTGTGATGAATAACAAAGAGTGTTTGGATTTAAAGGAAAATGCATTTGCCACATGGTGTTCAGGCTAAAATTATTTATATTATCTGTACAAAAATCCCTGATATTGGCTCCAAGTTTATGTAGGTACACTGGATGAGTGAATGGTGCCTCATCTGTAAACTTCCCTGAGGTGAAACCCCTTTCATTGACTAGTTTTCCAAGAATACTGTACGGCAGCTGGGCCAGATGACCCAGAGCAGGGATGACTTTCCCACATTGAGTGAGTCTGGGGAACTCGCGGCAGAGGGCTGGCACAGGTAAGAGCCTCTGATGGGGCGGCCTACCCGTGGGTCTGCACCCGTGTATATTTGTGCAGATTTATTACTCTATTTTATTAATGATGTGTATATAGCTACAATTCTATTTATCTATTCTGATGGTATTGACACCTGTCTACTTGTTCTGTTGTCTGTCTCCCCCTTCTAGACTGGGAGCCCCTTGGTGGGTAGGGGCCGTCTCTATCTGTTGCCAGTTTGTACTTCCCAAGTGCTTAGTACAGTGCTCTGTACACAGTAAGCGCTCAATAAATATGAATGAATGAATGAATGAATGAACCTTTCTACCTTGGGTAACAGACTATAACAAAACCCAAAGCATTAACATTATTTAAAAGCAGAGCCCGATCCAGTAACGAAAGCTCTGTTAGGGTTAAAACTTCAGCTAAGACTTCAGAGGAGAATTAAGAAGAGGGACAGAGGACTTATTTGTACAACATTTTCTTCAGGGATGACAACGTGGGTGAGTGGGGATATTACTATTTGATCACTGGTAGTTGTAGAGTTCCAGTGGGAGTATTAAACTTTTGGATCCAGGTAGGTTTGTGTTTGACTTCTGGATTAAACATGGGGCCTGAAGAACTGAAATCCTCCCTGTCTCCCCCATCTCTTCCCCCACAAGGACCTTGACGCCTATGTTACTAAGACCACTGAAACCATCAGGTATGATCTCCCTAAAATTCATTCATTCAATTGTATTTATTGAGTGCTTACTGCATGCAGAGCACTGCACTAAGCGCTTGGGAAGTACAAGTCAGCAACATACAGAGAAGGTCCCTACCCAACAACAGGCTCACAGTCTAGAAATAATAGTGGTATTCGTTAAGCACTTACTATGTGCCAAGCACTGTTCTAAGCACTGGGGTAGATACAGAGTAATCAGGTTGTCCCACATGGGGCTCACAGTCTTAATCCCCACTTTACAGATGAGGTAACTGAGGCACAGAGTCACACAGCAGACAAGTGGTGGAGGCGGGATTAGAACCCACAACCTCCCCCATGCTCCTCCCCAGTCCCTCGCTCCTCCTGCCCCTTCTTCAACTATCCCATTTTTCCCAGCAGTATATCAAAAAGCAATCTCCTGCCTTTGCACCCAAACCCTGTCCTCCCCCAGATTTTATTATTAATAATAATAATAATGATAATGATATTTGGTAAACACTTACTATGTGCCAAGCAGTGTTCTAAGCACTGGGGTAGACACAAGGTAATCAGGTTGTCCCATGCGGGGCTCACAGTCTTTAAAGAGAAGTAGCATGGCTTAGTGGAAAGAGCGTGGGCTTGGGAGTCAGAGGATCTGGGTTCTAATGCCGGCTCCATCACTGATCAGCTGTGTGTCTTTGGGCAAGTCACTTGACTTCTCTATGCCTCAGTTACTTCATCTGTAAAATGGGGATTAATACTGTGAGCCCCACGTGGGACAACCTGGTTAGCTTGTATCTACCCTAGTGCATAGAACAGTGCTTGGCACATCATGAGCGCTTAACGAATACCATTATTATTATTATTAATCCCCATTTTACAGATGAGGTAACTGGGCACAGAGAAGTGACGTGGATTACCCAAGGTCACACAGCAGACAAGTGGTGGAGTCAGGATTAGAACGCATGTCCTCTGACTCCCAAGCCTGTGCTCTTTCCACTAAGCCACTCTGCTTTTCCCATCGTGTAGACAGCAACATCATCCTTCCTAACTCACAAGCCCGTAAACTTGGAGTTAGGCTTGACTCATATCTCTCATTCAACCCACATATTCAGTCTATCACTAAATTTGGTCAGTTCTACCTTCACAGCAGCGCTAAAATCCACCCTTTCCTTTCCATTCATTCATTCAATTGTATTTATTGAGTGCTTACTGTGTGCAGAACACTGTACTAAGCACTTGGAAAGTACAAATTGGCAACATATAGAGATGGTCCCTACCCAACAACGGGATCACAGTCTAGAAGGAGGAGACAGACAACAAAACATGTAAACAGGTGTCAAATCATCAGAATAAATGCAAGTAAAGCTAGATGCACATCATTAACTGTTCCCACATGAATCCAAGCACTTATCGTCTTCTGATTTGATTACTGTATCAGCCTCTTTGCTGACCTCCATGCCTCATGCCTCTCCCTACCCCAGTCCATACTTCACTCTTCTGCCTGAATCATTTTTCTTCAAAACCGTTCAGTCCCTGTTTCCCCAATCCTCAAAACCTTTCAATGGTTGACCAACAACCTCCAAAGAAACTCCTTACCATCGGATTTAAAGCACTTTATCACCTTGTCCCTCCTACCTCACCTCGTTGCTCTCCGAGCCAGCAAACTTTGCACCTCTAATGACAACCTTTTCATTGTGAAGCAGCGTGGCTCAGTGGAAAGAGCCCGGGCTTTGGAGTCAGAGGTCATGGGTTTGAATTCCGGTTCTGCCACATGTCTGCTGTGTGACCTTGGTCAAGTCATTTAACTTCGCTAAGCCTGAGTTATCTCATCTGTAAAATGGGGATGAAGACGGTGAGCCCCACGTGGGACAACCTCATCACCTTGTATACTCTCCAGCGCTTAGAACAGTGCTTTGCACATAGTAAGTGCTTAACAAATGCCATCATCATCGTCACTGTCCTTGATCTCGTCTATTTCATTGCCAACCTCTTGCCCACATTCTGCCTCTAGCCTGGAATGCCCTCCCTCTTCATATCCAACAGACAATTCTTCTTCTTCACTTCAAAGCCTTATTGCAGGTACAACTCCTCCAAGAGGCCTTTCCTGATTATGCCCTCATTTACTCTGCTCCCACTTCTTTCTGTGTCACCCAGATTACTCCTTGTATTCACCCCTCCCACAGCCCCACAGCACTTAAGTACATATTAGTAATTAATTCACATATATTAATGTCTGTCTCCTAAGTTAATTGTGGTCAGGGAAGGTGTCGACCTACTCTGCTATATTGTTATATTGCACTCTTCCAAGCACTTAGTACAGTGCTCTGCACACATTTAGCACTCAATAAGTGACTGATTGAACTGAACTCAGAAAACTCACCTAAATGGCTCATTTACCCCAAAGCCATAATCCACACATTTAGGACTTCTGAACAAGTCAGTGTTCAGATAAACAAGCTCTAAAACATAAAAAAAGCTGATGTTTCACCATAGTAATAATAATGGTGGTATTTGTTATTCATTCATTCAATCGTATTTACTGAGCTCTTACTGTGTGCAGAGCACTCCACAAAGTGCCCGCTGTTGGGTAGGGACTGTCTCTATATGTTGCCAACTTGTACTTCCCAAGCGCTTAGTACAGTGCTCTGCACACAGTAAGCATTCAATAAATACGACAATGAATGAATGAAGTGCTTGGAAAGTACAATTCAGCGATAAAGAGAGGCACATGTGCTACATCCCAAAAACTGTACCAAGTACTGGGGTAGATATAAGCAGGTCTCACATGGGGCTCATGGTATAAGTAGGAAGGAAAGCAGGTGTTGAATCCTTATTGTGTAGATGAGGGAACTGAGACACAGAGATGTTATTGATTTGCCCAAGGTCACAGAGCAATTAATCAATCGTATTTACTGAATATTTATCATATGCAGAGCACTTGGGAGAGTACAATATAGCAGAGTTGGTAGAGATTCCCTGTCTACAATGAGCTCACAGTCTAGAGGGAAGTCTACAGTCTACAGGGAAGCAGAGTGGCTCAGTGCAAAGAGCACAGGCTTGGGAGTCAGAGGTCATGGGTTCAAATACCAGCTCCACCACTTGTCAGCTGTGTGGCTTTGGGCAAGTTACTTAACTTCTCTGTGCCTCAGTTACCTCATCTGTAAAATAGGGATTAAGATTGTGAGCCCCACATGGGACAACCTGATCACTTTGTAGCCTCCCCAGCACTTAGAACAGTGCTTTGCACATAGTTAGTGCTTAACAAATACCAAAATTTTTTTTATTATTATTATAGAGGGGGAAATCACCATTAATATAAATAAATGAATTATGGCTATGTGCATAAGTGCTATGGGCCTGAGGGGTGAATAAAGGATGCAAATCCAAGTGCAAGGGTGACACAGAAGGGAGTGGAAGAAGAGGAAAAGGAAATTTCATTAGGGTAAACCTGCTGGAGAAGATGAGTTTTTACTAAGGCTTCAGAAAGGGTAAGGGAGTTGGGGTGAGGAAGGTAAGAGTGATCATATGAAAGATATGAAGAAGGAGGGAAACCCAGGCCAGAGGCAGCATGTGGGCATGGGGTGAGCTTTGAGATTGAGGTACAGTAAGTGGGTTGGCAGTGTGCAGGCTGGGTTGTAGTAGCAAATAAGGGAAGTAAAGTAGGAGGGAGTGAGGTAATAGTGTTTTAAAGCCTATGGTAAGGAGTTAGTTTGATGCAGAGGTGGATGGACAACCACTGGAGGTTTTTGAGGAGTGGGGAAACATGAACTGAACCGTTTGGTATAAAGATGATCCGGGCAGCAGACTGAAGTATGGACTGGAGTGGGTAGAGGTAGGAGGCAGGAAGGTCAGCAAGGAGGCTGATAGAGTAATCAAGGCAGGATAAGAGAAGCAGCGTGGCTCAGTGGCAAGAGCAGGGGCTTTGGAGTCAGAGGTCATGGGTTCAAATCCCGACTCTGCCAATTGTCAGCTGTGTGACTTTGGGCCAGTCACTTCACTTCTCTGGGCCTCAGTTCCCTCATCTGTAAAATGGGATGAAGACTGTGAGCTCCCCGTGGGACAATCTGATCACCTTGTAACCTCCCCAGCGCTTAGAACATTGCTTTGCACATAGTAAGTGCTTAATAAATGCCATTATTATTATTATTATTATTATAAGATAAAGGCTTGGATTAACATGTTAGCAATTTGGATGGAGAGGAAATGACAGATTTTAACGATGTTGTGAAGGTTGAACTGACAGGATTTGGTGCCAGACTGAATATGGCACCATTCATGAGTACAGCATAATGCCAAGGTTACGGGTTATGGGGTGCTGTCTACGGACAAGTATTGGAGCTGGCATTAGAACCCGGGTTCATTCAATCATATTTATTGAGCGCTTACTGTGTGCGGAGCACCGTACTAAGCGCTTGGGAAGTACAAGTTGGCAACACCCAGGTCCTCTGACTCTGGGGCCCATGCTCTTTTCAGCAGGCATCTCTGCTTCAAATCTTCTGAAAACACAACTATGGAAATTATTTTGGGGTGGGACAGCAACAGGCATTGTAATGCTTGCTTTAAACTGGAGTGAAATCCACTGATTAGAGGGTTTTCACCACAGATAAACTCTGCAAATATTTCAAATAGCTCAGTACTCACAGTACGTGCACTTGGCCAGATGCAGAGCTTGCAAACATTTAGTATGCAGCAGCTTTTAGCTCCAACAGACATTCAAATAAGATCTTGCTATATATATACATACGTTGATCACTGGGTTTCAATCAGAAAAAAAATGGGGTTCTTCTTTTAGATATTGCAAGCTCATGTTATGGAACACTGCTTGCATCCTATTTTGCTTCATTAAATAAGACACCCAGAAGAATCTTTCTTTCTGGAAAGTGATTAAGAACGAAGGTACCATCCAAAGCAGTGTGATTTGTATTCAGCATCCTGCCATGTATCATCAATTATATTTACTGATTCTTGGTTAATCGCAAAGGAAGGGTCTAGGGATTATGCTGAATCTGTAAAATGGGTGTTAGATTCCTGTCGACCAAGACTGTGTTGATCTGACTAATTTAAATCTACCCCAGTGTTTAGAATAGTGCTTGACACCTAGTAAGCACTTAAATACCACGATTGCTATTATCATTGCTTACTGTTTACAGAATACTGTACTAAGTGCATGGGAGAGCACAGTACAGAGTTGGTAGACACATTCTCTGCCCACAATGAGCATACAGCCTAGAAAAACAACGTAGAGAGCATTTTGATGTTCTAACAAAGATGGTTGTGGGGTGTGTTCTATAGGCTCATCAATAGCCCTGGCTCCCATCAACAAGACAATGGTGGTTTGCATTAATCTGCTAATTGTTTCTTAAGAAAAAGTAGTGACATAATCCCCTGTGAGTAGGGTGCAAATAACTCACTCAGATCTAGGCCAAGAACAAGCCCTTTCTCCCCCTTTAATGTCTCCTTTAGTGTTTACTGATTTACAGGGAGTCTTCCTCTACAGCAAGTAAACACTTTATGGAGTGGCTTCTAAAGGACACAGCAAGACACACTGAGGCATCCTTTCACTGTCCCCACACAGAAGTGAAGTCTTTTTTTCCTTAGCTCTCATATGCCAACCTTTCACAGTCTCTAAAAGACGACAAAGGTCAATTCGTGTTGGGTCAAGTTGAGTCCTATGAGTCTTTCAGCCCAAACATGCTATACCTAACAACCCTCTTCCCATTTAGTGATCAAGGGCGATGTCCACTCATCCATACCTTGGACTAGGATATATCCATTCATCCTTAGCCTCCTCCATTCTCCCAACTTACAACCCATTATTTTTCCCTTAAACACTCCCCCCCCCCCCAAAAAAAAAACCACACCTTGCAAGAATGTACAGGCCTCCAAGGCAAAGCACTTTGTTGTTAATACCAGGAAAATGATCACACTTCCTGTATCAGTCAGCAGAAAGGACTGAGCCTCCACTTTGGCAAAGCCCATGTTCTCTGGGATTTCTCTGCTATTCACTGACCTTCAGAGCTTGAGAAAAGTACTGGATTTTAATGATTTGGGTCTTTCAAGTAAAGGCCCCCAATGCCAGTGCTTTGTCGGTGAATATTTTACTCTACTCCCTAGCCTCTTTTAAAGGAATGATGATTTGATTGAAAAAAAAATGGAAGCAAACCATACTTATAATTATGCAAGTCCAACCTCTGCCTTAAAGCTTCACAGACTGAATACTAAGTTGAGTGCACAGTGGAGCTATTTCGTTTATTCACAGGTTTGACTTTTGCTCCTGTAGCTCCTCTTGGGTTGCTGAACAGCCCCAATATCTCTATACTCTGTTCTCCCCTAATGCACATGTTGGCTACGCACGGCTTAGTGGAAAGAGCACAGGCTTGGGAGTCAGAGGATGTGGGTTCTAATCCCAGCTCTGCCACTTCTCTGCTGTGTGACCTTGGGCAAGCCACTAAACTTCTCTGTGCCTCAGTTACCTCATCCATAAAATGGGGATTGACACTGAGCCCTGCGTGGGACAACCTGATTACCTTTTATCTAACTCAGTGCTTAAAACAGCACTTGGCATGTAGTAAGCACTTAACAAATACCATTAGCAGCGCTTACAACAGTGTTTGGCACATAGTAAGCACCTAACAAATACCATCATTATTATATGCATTTTTGGCTAGAACATAAGTAGGGAATTAGGAAATGTTCTCCTAATGATCTCAGCTCTGCTGGCATACTATAGAAGCTGCTGGTACCCATCTTCCCAGCACTGGACTAGAGGAATACCGCAGCATGTATTTCTCTTAATATGAGGTATCAAGTATGCAGCCATTGTCTCATGAGGAAGATTGGGTGTCTAGCCTTAAAAAACAAATATCGTATTTGTTAAGAGGGTACTATGTACCAAGCACTGTACTAAGTGCTTGGGTAGATACAAGATAATCAGGTTGGACACAGTCCATGTTCCACACGGGGCTCACAGTCCCCATTTTACAGATGAGGGAACTGAGGTACAGAGAAGTGAAGTGACTTGCCCAAAGTCACACAGCAGACAAGTGGCAGAGCTGGGATTAGAACCCATGTCCTCTGACTCTCAAGCCTGTGCTCTATCCACTAGGCCATGCTGCTTCCCACTTCTTCAGGGCAGGGACCATGTCTAGTCATTCTATTGTACTTTTCTAAGTGCTTAGTACAATGCTCTGCACTGAGAGTTTCAAGTTTGACAATTGATTGATCTGTTTTAAACCTCATGCTCACTGGAGGCAAGCACTTCAGCTTTTCATTTGGTTTATACAGCAACCCATATCAAAAATTGATTCTTGGTTGAGGGCAAAGGAAAGAGTCTAAGCCATTGAGGGGAAGCAGCATGGCTCAGTGGAAAGAGCACTGGCTTTTGAGTCAAAGGTCATGGGTTCGAATCCTGGCTCTGTCAATTGTCAGCTGTGTGACTTTGGGCAAGTCACTTAACTTCTCTGGGCCTCAGTTACCTCATCTGTAAAATGGGGATTAAGACTGTGAGCCCCCTGTGGGACACCCTGATCACCTTGTAACCTCTCCAGTGCTTAGAACAGTGCTTTGCACATAGTAAGCGCTTAATAAATGCCATCATTATTATTATTATTATTATTACACTACACAGTGTAGACATTTGGAGAAAATGGAAGTGGAGCTGTCTAATAGACTATTGATTTTGCAGAGGACAGAGTGTTGAGGAGTTAAGTGGACAGGGGGAAAGGAGGGACTTTACTTAGGACTCAGAAGTGGATCTTTCAAAACCCAGCCACTCAGAAAATATTCTTGGAGGGAGGAAGTGGCTGAGTATGCCTAACTAATCACATCCACCCTGCCAGCAGTCTTGAGAAATAAGCAGAGACCTTTCCATCCTGGTAGGAATGTTCTAAGTTAACTACTTGACAAAAGAGCAGAGTTAACCTCAATCAGTTGTCCTCTAGTTGATTAGGATTCAGAGAGATGGAGCAAGGTGTTAAGGATTACTTTCTTTCCTGTTGACATATTTTCTTATGCATTTAGTTGCGTTAACCCGTGTGAGAAATTCTATGACCTGGTCTCTATTACTACAAACAAAAGTGATGCTAAAATGTTGACTAAGTAATCTAATGAATTTTGCATGGTAAAATTTCTCTGCTCAAATCAATTATCAACTCCCTTGCTGCTGCATTCATTCAGTGCACAATGACAAATGAGCGCTTAGTATAGTGCTCTGCCCACAATAAGCACTCAATAAATATGATTGAATGAATGAATGAATTAGTATTGCTTAGAATAAGGAAGTATTAAAAAACATTGAATCTGAAAGTCTGGAAGAAAAGCAGCCAACATGAATTACTTAAAATTCACAGAAGATTCTGCAAATGTCAGTCTTTCAAAGACAGGGAGAATGTTTATGGGGAATCAAACATGCATAATCCTACCCCAACCCTTTCATTCCTGGAAGGTTCCTATCACGGATGTACTTAAAGATATTGAAAGAATTCTAATCAGGCAATGTTAGTATTGATGAATTCTATACATGGATAAGGAATGCCACCGTTCCATAAACAAATATTTTTAAATGACCTTTCACTCTCACTGCTTTCAACAGAAGACTTACTTATGATGTAGTCTAGGAAATCCTGTAACTTCCTAGTTGAGCAATGAATCAAGACCTCAGTTCCACCTGAAATTTCTATGCTTTCAGTAATTCATATTATTCATTCTTACAAATATCTCAAAGTAAACATTTCTCAAATTGCCTAAATAATCCCAATAGGTGAGCAAGAGGTGGGGGTGAGGGGGAGGCCAAATTTTTCAGGAACATCGACTAAGGTAACTGGGTATTTCCAGCTTTGCAGAACCCATTTTCAAGATTGAAAGCTGAGCAGAACATTGCCAGGCACCGAGATGGAGAGGTGGGAAGAGACTTGGGGACTCAATGATTAAGTAAAATTCAGGGAAAACAAACTCCAATATGTGCAGGACTGTTACACAGAAGATGGTAACTGCCTGGAAACAGAACTCAATGAAACAAGCAGTTTCAAAACAGCAGCAAACAGGCTGGATATAAAGAAACAACTTGCTGACTAACTGTAGTTAAAGACTGGAACAGATTATTAAAAGAGATTAACAAGGAGCAGAATGGCCTTGAGGCAAAAACCCAAGATTAGGAAGCCAGAAATCCTTGGTTCTAAGCCCCACACCACATTTACCTTCCGTATGATCTTGGGCAAGCAACTTAATATCTCTAGGCTGCGGTTTCTTCATCAAAGTGGTTTAAAATATTTCTTCCTCTTACACTGTGAGCCCCATGTGGGATAGGGATACATCCAACCTGCTTACCTTGCATCTACCTCAGCATTTAGTAAATAGTAAGTAAATACCAAAATTATGCAGTCTCTTCCCCCAGATAGCTTTATACAGAACAGCAGCATGTTAAGATAAGTCTATACTGTATCAATCATATTTATTTAGTGCTTTCTGTGCAAAGAGCACTGCATTAATAAGTACTTCAGAGAGTACAATATAATAGAGTTGGTAGACATTTCCTGCCGACAATGAGCTTACAGTCTAGAGGGGGAGACAGACATCAATATAAATAAATTACAGATATGTACACAATTAGTATGGGGTTGAGAGAAGGGTGAATTAAAGGAGCAAATCCAAGTGGAAGAGCAATACACAAGGGAGTGGAAGAAGTGGAAGTGAGAGCTTAGTCAGGGAAGGCCTCTTGGAGGTCATATGCCTTCAGTAAGGCTTTGAAGGAGGAAATAGTAATTGTCTGTTGAATATGAAGAAAGAGGGTGTTCCAAGCCAGAGGCAGGACATGGGAGAGAGGTTGGCGGTGAAATAGATGAGATCGAGGTTCAGTGAATAGGGAGGGAGGCATTAGAGAAGCAAAGTGTGAGGGCTGGGTTGTAACGACGAGATAAGGTAGGAGGGGGCAAGGTGATTTAAAACTGATGGTTAGGAATTTCTGTTTGATGAGAAGGTGTATGGACAATTACTGGAGATTCTTGACAAGTGGGGAAATACAGACTGAACATGTTTATAGAAAAATGATGTGGATAGCAGAGTGAAGTACAGATTGGAGTAAAGAGAGACAGGAGGTATGGGGTCAGCAAGGAGGCTGATACAGACTGAAAACCTTTAAGAATATCCTTTGATCTAACCACCGGCAATGAAGGCCTGGAATATAGTCAGTCCTCCATCTGTAGGAAATTATCAAGACAAGGTGGGTGGATCTTGTGGGGAGAATTGAAGGTAGTAGGAGAGGCAAACAGCTGTGGCATGATGAACTTAAAATGAGCCATAGGCAGGAAGCATTCAACAAACCCTATAAAGACATAATAAAGTACTACATCAAAAGATGTGGCAGAGTAGGGAGAAAATTGGCAGTGGCAGGTAAACCAAGTGACTCTTCTTGGGCTGAAGCTTCAGAGATATCCAGAGGAGAGATCATTTTAAAAAATGACACCCTTTGCTTGCTGCAGTGTATGGCCAAGGCACAAATTGGGCAAGTTACTGACAGTTGGACATCTTTGTTTTCCCCCATACTCAGATAGACTGCAGATCTTGTCATCAGGAGTATCATGTTTAAATTTGAAGGCCTGTTATATGTGAGTGTGTGTATGTATGTTTGGGCAGCTCAACAGAATTGGAAAAATAGCATCAAACCAGAACACCAGTCAGCCTCTTCAGAATACTTAAGATCAGACTCTAAAGCTAATGACTGGAGGGAATCTTCATAGTTATACAATGGATTCTCAAACACCTAAAATGTTTTTTAAAAAATCAATTCTGCCTTGCATTTCCAGAGTGGATTAAGGGACTTGTCTTAACCTCCACCTTGAGTGATGAGCTTGGGGTTTTACAAAATGAGCGTTAGTCTGTATGAGATGAAAAAGGCACTAAAACTGACTGTTTTCCAGGGGTGCAGAGTACATTAGTTAAGGTTCCTCTGTGCTGCATGAATAATGAAAAGCTGAAATGTAAATGAAGGCCTCTTTCATGTGGTGGAGGTAGTTAAATGTATTTACTGCTGCTCCTTTTGTCCTATATGTCTGAGGGCTATTTTCTGCAAGGCTAACTTAATTCAGTGAGCATTCATTGATTTACAGAGACATTAAAGGAGGAGGATGTTAGGGGAGAACCTCATAAAAGAAGATACTGGATTTCTAGACTTTCACATAAAATTAAAATCCCATGTTTGTACTGACTATTTTTTTCTAGAACAATAAGACTAGCCAACACAAATGTCCAGTTATCAGAAAATAAGTTCACAGCTTTAACCTGGATCCTATATGTGCCACCTTTCCTTTCTGCCTCCCTCTTCTCCTCACACTACAGACTGATAATGATGCAATGCATGTGCAATTCTGGCCCCGGACCTACCCTCCCAAAGAAGGAAATCTGGTCCCATAGTATTATTTGAAATCCTTAGGATGAGCCAACATATAGAGTAAAAAAGGAGCCTGGATTCACCTCGCCGGTTGCGGCAATGAATCCTTAACCCATTGTACTGGAGAAAAGATCGTATTAGATCAGAACACTGAAAACGCCTACTTAGAGCCAGTTGGTTGGGGATCAAAAGCTGCTAGGAGATTAGGAGAGTTTGAGGTCTTGGATAGGCGTAGTGTCATTCTTTTATTGGTAATGAGGAAAGCATCTGTCTTTAAGGAGGAGCAAAAGCTGAATCTGAGGCTGTTGCCCATTTATTTTGGCTCCAAGTGCCAGAGGAGGCTCTGTTTTCCATTCTGGGAAACCTGCAGTCTTGCCACATGGACACAGCTTCCTACAAGCTCAAGGAGACAAAAGAAAGGGAAAGCGAACAGAGTGGGTGGTGGGAAAACACTCCTTCAGCCTCCAATGATCAAGTGAAGAGAGGGTAAACTGACAATCTGTCTTATCACAGGTTACCACAGCTACTTTAAGGCCATTATTTAATCACTGCTTCTGCCTGAGAAGAACTGAGACAGCTCTTCCTCGTTTCTCTACCACATTACCACATTAGCCCATATTAGCAGTGAGCTCTCATCTGGTACTACACAGCACCTCTGCCTGTGGGTATTAACACATGATGCAAATGAAGATGTAAAAAGGAATCAGCTCATCAATCACTATCACACAGGGACACCAGAGCAAGGCAAAGGGATTAGCACTTCAGCCCGGCACAGGTCTCTTCCCCATCACCACTCTAGTTTAATTAAACATCACCTCAAGTGCTTATTACCACAGTAAAGCTCCGTTCTGAAGGCCAGCTTCCTGTAATCTCAGCGCCAGAGTTAATTAGAAAAGAGTATGAGAAAAATACCCATTAAAAATGGTGGGATTCCCCTAACGGAAATTATCTGAATGTTTCTAATAAAGATTTGCTTTTCGTTGGATTTGGAATAACGTGCTAAATCACCTTCATTAAGCTCCAGCTTTTTACTCTGCACCACAGGCCCTTTCCAGCACTGCTACTGTTAAAGGAAGGAAGGAAGGAAGCCACGGTCCTGGCTCAGATGACATAGACTCTAAATGAGAATTTTGCAATTCAGTTTAAGATCAGTTGAGGGCGGGGGAAATGATGAACAAAAAGGTAACTGCTGCTGTGATTAACAGGGGCATATTTTGCATTTTCAGCCTTAACCCTGGAGAGAGGAATTCCCAGCATCTCTTGCCTGCCAAATGATCTGACTTCAGCATTATATGGTTTTTCCCTGAAGCAGCGGATATCATCGAGAGCACTTAGCACTGGGCAAGGAGACAGGCAGCCAGACTCCACTCTTCCAGGCGGTTTCGTCGATACCAGGCATGGAAAGAGCCAGTGTGGGAGGAAACCAGTTTTAGAAGTACCAGAGAAGGACCAATTTTCTCATGCTTATGGGCATCTCAGCCCATCACCAAAGGCACACAGGGCTGGCGCTCTGTCAGTCACTCGTACTGATTGTGTGCAGAGCACTGTACTAAGCACTTGCGAGACTACGATATAACAATAGACAGACACATTCCCTGCCCACAACCAGTTTACAGACTAGAGGGGCAGGGGGTTGGGGGTAGAGGACATCCCTGCTCCTTACATTTCTGGATCACATTGTCCTAAAAAAGCCGCCCAGTAAACATCCGGCTGTTCCGGGGATGCTTATAGAAGAACAGATGCTAGTGGTGGTATGGATGGCTAGAGCTCTGTTGCCACTGCTGCAGCATGGCCTAGAGCACAGATTGGGAGTCTTAGTACAGTGCTCTGCACACAGTAAGTTCTCAATAAATACGATTGAATGAATGAGTCAAGAGGACTTGGCTTCTAATCCCAGCTCCACCACTTACCTGCTGTGTGAGACCCTGGGCAAGTCACTTAACCCCTCTGTGCCTCAGTTACCTCATCTGTAAAGTGAGGATTAAGACTGTGAGCCTCATTTAGGACCTGAACTGTGCCTAACCTGATTAGCTTGTATCTACCACATCAGTTAATACAATGCAGGGCCTATAGTAAGTGCTTAATAATAATAATGATGATGATGGTATTTATTAAGCACTTACTATGTGCCAAGCACTGTTCTAAGCACTGAGGTAGATACAAGGTAATCAGGTTGTCCCACGGGGGGCTCCAGTCTTAATCCCCATTTTCCAGATGAGACAACTGAGGTACAGAGAAGTTAAGTGACTTGCCCAAAGTCACACAGCTGATAAGTGGTGGAGCCGGGATTAGAACCCATGACCTCTGACTCCCGAGCCTGTGCTCTTTCCACTAAGCCACCCTGCTAACAAATACCATTAAAAAAAAGCAGGTTCCATGTTGGCACCAAGAGTTCTCTATGAAAGTCAAAGTGGCAGGGACACAGCAAGGCCCAGAATCTCCCACCAGTGTGAAGTCTGGTCGTTGTGGGTAGGGAATATGTCTGTTGTATTGTTATATTGACCTCTCCCACGCACTTAGTACAGTGCTCTGCATCCAGTAAGTGCTCAGTAAATACGATTGACTGACTGACTGAATGAATGAATGAACCAGTTGGAACCGACTTAACGATAGGCCGTCCACAGGGGATTTGGAGGAGGATTCTAATTTGGAGAAGTACCCCAGGAACAAACTTGGGCACGTGAGGCAGGCAGTCTTATAGAATACACAAATTCTCTTCTGGTCTGGTCCCTCCTGAAGATACTGAGAGTCGCCTATCCTGGGACCGCTTCCCACACTGGGTTCTACCCTGCAGAGCGGGTTCTGGGCCTTGGTCTGCTTCTGTCTCTTTGACACACAATGGAGAGGGCGGGAGGGCCTAACTCGGTCAATTCTCCCGGAATCCCTGTCATTTTTAGGTCCCCAGCCAGCCTCGCAGGGAACCAAATCTCCAAAAAGATTATGAAAGTGAGGTATTCACTTTAAGAAAAGACTGTTAACAACGTGAATCCATTTTGCAGTTCAATAAGCCAGGATGGAAACAAATAGAAACACTTACTCTGTGAGCCCCATGGGGGACAGAGACCGTGTCTGACCTGATTAAACTTGGCTCTAATCCAGAGCTTAGAACAGTGCTTAACACACAGTGAGCATTTAACAAGTGAAATAATAATAACAATAATAATAATAATAATAATAATAATAATAATAATAATAATAATAATAATAATAATAATAAGCTTCAAAAGGCAGGGATCAAAGTTCACCAACAACCACTGAGATCTGTTGTACTGTGATGCAAATCATTCTATCATTGCCCTTCCCTTGCACTCTGACCAGCTAGTGTCGATGTAAAATATTTTCACAGTTTTACTCAAAATAATGAACCTAACTCTCCTCGCGCCTAGATTTGCTCCCTGCGAGTAAATCGGGAACCGTGGCAGAGAAGCAGCACTAACTCTTTCAGTCTCAAGAGGACTGATTACCTCATTGCTGCAGTATAGGCACAATGTATGCAGTAATGCGCAAACTTACTACCTCAGAGTAAACATAAAAACAGGATGGAAGAATCCCAGTTTGGTTTACAAACCCAGAAGCCTTTTTGATCTAAAATGCTGGGCCTTCAGAGGAATAACTGAGCAGCTGTTTAAATTCAGCAACAGATGAGCTTCAGACAGAGAATGAAGAAATCCGTAATCAAGGGTACTCCAGGGAACACAGAGGAAGGCAGGCTAGCTACCCATTCTGGAACTTGTCCAGGTGAAGAAAGTCTCCTGTGTGAAGTCTCATGGGTTGTTTCAATAGAGCCTCAGGACGCAGGAAACCACCGAATCAGTCAATTCTATTTATCGAGAGCTTACTCTGTGCCGAGCACTGTACTAAACACTTGGGAGACTACAACACGACAATAAAACACATTCCCTGACCACAATGAGCTTACAGTCCAGAGAGGGAGAACTGATCAATCATATGCATAGAAGCAGCAAGTCATAGAGGATAGAACAAGGGCTTGGGAGTTAGAAGGTCACGGGTTCTAATCCCGGCTCCTCCACTTGTCTGCTGCGTGGCCTTGGGCAAGTCGCTTCACTTCTCTATGACTCAGTTACTTCATCCGTAAAATGGGGTTTAAGACTGTGAGTCCCACTTGGAAAATGGACTGTGCCCAACCTGATTAGCCTGTATCTAACCCAGCACTTTGTACGGTGCCTGGCACATAGTAAGCGCTTAACAAATACCATTTTTTAAAGAAGTCATAAACAGGAATAGGGCAGAGTAGCTGTTTTGCTGCTTTCCACGTGTACCTAAACGCCAACTGTTTATTTTGAGTGTGGAGGGAAGAAAGAGGATAGGAACTTCAGGGGGATGGGGACTGGGAGTCTTCAAACAGCCAACAGGCCAGAAAACCACCATTTTGGTTCTCTTCAGCCCTGATTGGGGATTCTCAGATCTTGTTAGAGACCTGTAGTGAGTGAAGTGGGGAATGCAGTTCAGGTATCTGAAGGGGTGCTAGCTGCACTGTCCCCATAGGCATTTATACTTCTTGAGCCTTTCCACATTCACTGACACGAGTGAGTGCTTCTAAGATTGTGGCTGAAAAAGATATACAATCCCACCAGGATCCCCAGGCCGGGGATTTGGGGCCCAATGCAGAAAGACAGAGTGAGCATTTCTGGATCACATAGACTCCATGATGCCGCCTGTTGAGATATTCCTCACAATCTTGGGACTGCTATCGGGTAGTCCTCCGTCGCTGCCTCCACCAGCATGCCTATCTCCTCGCGGAGGTAACCCCCAGAAGCGATGCAGGACATCAAGGGTGGGACCTGCTCCCAGTGGACCACGGAACTGGGCTTGAAATGGCGGTGGTCACAGGCCTGGACAGAGGATCCTGTGTGTCTATAAATGAGAACCTGAGCCCTCTGTGATGTCCTTCCACAGCTTGGAGAGAAAGCAAAGAAATCAGAAGCTCATGAGGGGACCCATTTCCCCTAATCAAGGCCATATTTCACATTCCTTTCCTTTGGACACAGTATGGGGTGGGGTTGTTAGAAAATAGTTGCAATTTCTATTTGCCCAGTTCCCTGCAGTTTCACTTCATTCATTTTCTGCTTGGTTCCTTATTTCTTTCTTCATCTGTATGTTAAATAACTTCCGTCCCACAGATCTCCAAAAGTACTTAGAGTTGGAAGGCAAAAACTGCCTTCCTGAAGCCTCATTTCTAGGGCTCCATTTGTTTAAAAGCAAAGACTGCTTGTACTATATGTGTATTTCATAATGTTCTAAGAGAACACTCAGTGTCTGTGGGAGTGAATCATTTGCATCAAGGTATGTGGGTAGTTTGGGGATGAAGACTTTAAAGTAGTATACAATGAAATACAAAAAATGTGACAGAAAATTTTGTAATCACCAAACAGTCGCTGACAATTTGGTTATATATATTCCAGTGTGCAATTTATGGGCTGGTGTCAGGACACTATCTTTATGGTGGAAAGGTTTCTATCAGCTCCCGGTGAGTGACACTGTAGCCATTTAATGGCTTGGCAATGCAGAGCAATGATGTTCTAATCAACGCCAAGTATCTGCACATAATGGGTGATGGTTTTGCAGGGGAAAACAATGCCACCTTGGTCATAGATCCTCAAGTGCAGGGACCTTTCTTTTTTTCAATTTATATATACATATATATATGTATGGACATGTGTGTGTGTATATATATATATATTTATAAAGGCTATACATTCATAGAAACTTACAGCCTCTAGATCATAAGCTCATCTCTAGACTGTAAGGTTGTCATGGGCAGAGAACATGTCTGTCAACTCTTTTAAATAATACTCTGTCAAGTGCTTAGTCCAGTGCTGTGCACACAGTAAGAGCTCAATGAATACCACTGATTGATTGATATATTAATGTCTGTCTCCCCATGAAGACCCTAAGCTCGTTGTGGGCAGGGAACCTGACTACGGACTCTGATGTATTGCACTCTCCCAAACATTTAGTGCAATAAATGCTACTGATTGATAAAGGCCAAGACATCTATGATTATAGTACATAACTAAGGAGTTGCGCTGCCATATCCCTCGAACTGAGCGCCAAACTGAGAGTGCCGCTCTATTTGCCACCAATACTGTGCTTCACCTCTTTCGTTTTTTAACATGGCACTCAATCGGTCATGCTAAGTGTTGAAGGGCGGCTTTGGTTGGAGGAGGTGCTGAGGAAGTCACCTGCCAAAGGGGAAGCTCTTCTTGGTAATGTTAGGAACTCTTAGCCTACATGACTCCATTTTGCTCAAGGACTTAGCCTAAGTGACTCCATCTTGACCAAGGACTACTCTTGTCAGTATTGAGCAAGAACTTCCTGTAAACAAGATATCTTATCAGGAGTTCCTGCTCAAGCAAATCGAGTAAACAAGTAAACAGGACGTTGCTGTTAAACTGTTACATTCCCGGTGAGTCTGATTGTTTGAAGCTGTAATAAAGGCTGCAGTGGGAGATGGGATGGGGCTGTTCATCACTCATACCCCAGGCTGTTCATCACTCGTACCTCACCGGAGTGAACGGGCGGACAGCCACTTTCCTGCCTTTCTGCCCTGGAGACTTGTCCCTTTTGAGTCCTTCTTCCTTTGACCCTACCAGGGTCTTGGGACACCCTTGCTCACAACTCTGTCCTTTGTCCTCCGACTAGTCACCTGCACCCCACTGGGGTGAACTGACTAGTTGGGACCTCACATTTCTAACCGTACACATGGAAGGATCAAGTCCAGATCTTGCCATCTTCAATGGTAGCAACCTGGATAACACAACTTCAAATGCTGATGCTAATGGAGTCTTTCTTTGGGATTGATGGAGGAACTTTGGTCCTAAGACTTCAGAACCAGAACATATGCAGAGGAATTAATTAGAGGGCTAGTGACTTTGTACAAACCACTGGCCCTCTCTCTTCCCTTCCAGTCACTCCAGTTGGGCCACGGAGTGCATGAACTGTCTTACTTTCACCACTGGGTAAATGAGAATTCATTTCCTCTCTCAGATTAACCCCACCAGCTTTTCTGATTACACAAATGAAATACTTTAGTAAAAGTCCCTATAACTGACTTCAAGGCTCACCATTAGCTGGCTCCTCTTCCTTATTGCATTCTTTCATTTAGCCATTCATTGCTATTTACTGAGTGCCTCCTTTGTGCATAATAGTACACTAAGCACAATTAAGGTAAATGATGACATGTAGTCATGTAGTCTGTGGGATGTAGTCTGCCCTCAAGGACTTAAAATCTGATAGGATAGACATTCAGATAAAAATTGCATGCATATAGTGGGAGCAGGAGTGGGGGGAAGGTAACAACAAAAGTATGGAAAAAATGAAGAAGCAAATAATAAGTAATCAATCAATAATCAATGGCATTTCCTGAGCACTTTTTGCATGCAGAACACTGTACTAAGTGTTTGGGAGAGTGCAGTACAAAAGAGCCGGTAGACAACTTCCCTACCCACAGTGAGCTAAGAGTCTAGAGGGGAGACAGATTATTATATGATTAAGTACATAAATGATTAAATAAATTGATAGATACAAAATTGCTAAGGATGGGTACTGGAATGAGATGATCTGAGGAGAAAGTAATTGACTGGGAATTAGCTCCTGGTGGAGCAAGATTTTCAGGAGGCCTTTTAAAATGGGGAGGGATGTATTTCAAGAGGGAAGGACGTCCAGGTAGACGAAAGGACATGTATAATAGATAGGATGAAGTACATTAAGCAATTTAGCTTTCAAGAAGAAAAGTGAGTGAATAGAGGTGTAAAGAAGTCAAGAGATACATAAGAAATAGAACCTTGAAGCCGATAGCCAGGAATCTTTGTGTGATGCAGAGAAGAATACATCACCATTAGGCATTTTTGAGGAACGGAAGGATGAGTTTTGAACATTTTAGAAAGATGACCTGGGTAAGCCAAGTATATGCTTAAACGGAGGCAATGAGGCCACTAAAGATGCTCATACAGCAGGACAACCAGGAAATGATGAAAGGTTGAATCAGGGTGGTTGGCCATACAATTCCCCAAACACCTGGTACAGTGCTCTGCAAACAGAAGGTGCTGGAAAAAATATTGCTCATATTGCTTGTCACGAATATTTATTATTTGTCTACAGGATGCTCTCATTCTTCCTCTGTAGCTACCAGTGGCACTTTGTTCTGTATACAGTAAGCAAAATATTAGTTCTTTTGACCAACAAAAGGTGGCAATTTGCTTTGCACCTGTAGCTCTTTCCACAGAGTATTTCAAGAATTTGCCTAACACCTAGCCAGGGGAGGCACAAATCTCTACCTTTGAGGAGCCAGACCCAAGTTCTGCCAATGACTTTTCTACCGCCCTCTTCCTCTTACTACCTCAAGAGAGCACCATGTTGTGCCTTAAAGCTAGGATTAACTAAATTAAGGCCTGGGGGAAGCTTTTTCCAGAAAGGTTGGCACTTATTTCACTACACAGCCACAGCAACAGTGTGTGGTATAATGGAAAGGGCTCAGACTTGGCAGTCAGAAGACCTGGGTTCTAATACCAAATCTGTGACTTGCCTGTTGTGTACCCTTAGGCAAGTCATTTAACTTCTCTGGGCTTCAGTTTCCTCATTTGTAAAAAGGGGATAAAATACCTGTTTTCTCTCCCCACGTACTCTAGTGTTTTGCAAATAGTAAGGCCTGAACAAACACCACCATTATGATTACTTGTAATATTACCACTATTGGGATCAAGAATTAAGTTTTTTTTATCCGTGTTGTTTGGATGATTGCTTTCGCTGAGGATCATTAACAGGACTGAGAACAGACTGGGCATCCTGGCTCCCTTGATTCTTGCTCTGTCCCTGATACAGAAGGATGCCTTTTTTGGTAAGTCCTTGTTCAACAGAGGTGGGTGGATTTTATCACTGCTTTCTAGTTATTCTTTTCAAGTGTTAAGAAGTAGCAGGTCATTAATCGCAACTTCTCACAAATAACTTCCCACATGTCCCTCCAGGGGCTCATTTGCATCTAAGGTGAAAATCGTGCCAAGCCTAGGATATGTAGGCTGTGCAAACCCTTCTGCTCCATCTTCTCCTTCTGTGTACTACATCCCTGAAGTCAAGAGACTCATTTTCTGAGGAAGGGAAAGCTCAGCAGGATATCTGATGACAGCTTCATCAGTGGGCAGTGGGGGTCAGAGGAGAGGTCCTGGGGTTAGCATTGCAGAGGTGAAGACCATTTAATATTATTATTATTATTAATAAGGAATGAAGCCCCATGATGAAGCCCCCATCTTACCTCCTTCCCTTCCCCACAGCACCTGTATATATGTATATATGTTTGTACATATTTATTACTCTATTTATTTATTTATTTATTTTACTTGTACATATCTATTCTATTTACTTTATTTTGTTAGTATGTTTGGTTTTGTTCTCTGTCTCCCCCTTTTAGACTGTGAGCCCACTGTTGGGTAGGGACTGTCTCTGTGTTGCCAACTTGTACTTCCCAAGCGCTTAGTACAGTGCTCTGCACACAGTAAGCGCTCAGTAAATACAATTGATGATGATGATGATGATGTTATAATAATAATAATTATGGCATTTATTAAGCGCTTACTATGTGCAAAGCACTGTTCTAAGTGCTGGGAAGGTTACAAGGTGATCATGTTGTCCCATGGAGGGCTCACACTCTTAATCCCCATTTTACAGATGAGGGAACTGAGGCCCTGAAAGGCTAAGTGACTTGCCCAAAGTCACACAGCTGACAAGTGGCAGGGCTGGGATTTGAACCCATGACCTTTGACTCCAAAGCCCGGGCTCTTTCCACTGAGCCGTGGTTGGGGAGACACTTGCTCTTCATCACAGATCTTAAGTGTGAGCACTCACTGAGAAGGGACATGACCCACTCCCCAGTGACTCCCAGGTTCATTTTAGGGCAGATCTAGGACCAAGGTGATTTCAGTGAACTGTTGGTTATCCTGCTGGCAATATACAGAAGCTTACTTTACCTCCAGCGCAGACATTCTGCATTAGCCTAGCCGATTCAGAGGTGCTCCGATACAGAGCCTGAACCATCCATCAAAGTCCAGAAAGCCAACAGCTGAGGCAGGCATGAGCTGGGAGGAGTCACTGCATCTGGGATGGGATGCAGAGGGAGAGTGCTCCCCTCTGCCTTTTTGGAGGCTGCAGAGTTTTGACCCCTGGAGAGAGTAGGACTGGAGATTTAGTGTACATAAAAGGGTGGGGTGGGTTGGAGGAGCCATGTAGACCACCAGCTGTGAATTTTCTGTTTATCATGCATGGCTTCCCAAGCAGTTCCAGTCTATGGATCAGCCACAGAGGGACACGTGTGTAGCCTGTATCCCCGGAAACCAGAGAAGCCTGCAGAGAAGCCCGTTGGATGTGGTGGGGAAGCGGAAGGGCCAGAAATCTGAATCCCTGGAAGAGCAAACAGAATAGCTCAGAGGGGTGGAATGGAGGTAAGTCAGGAATGTTGGAAGAGGATCAGAAAGTGAAATAGCCAGGAGCCAAAGATTAGGGATGGGAAGATAAAGAAAGCTGAGGGGAAGGGGACAGATTAGGGACTGAAAAGCTAAACTACTGTGAACCTGCTATGGATCCCAGCTAACAGAATGCATTCTGGAAAGGGCCGTGACATCACGCAGGTTCTAGCTGACAGGACTAGATGTTCTGCTGTTTGCAAATGTAAAATGAAAACAACGGTGCTCACCAGTATCACTTATCCTCAAAGGAGAACTACCCCAGGAAAATATGCAGAGAAGATAAATAGGTTTCTGGGTCTAGTAAATGAGCTGAAACAAATTTGGAGACTGAAGGAAAATCAAAGCATCACAGAACGCTGGAGCTGGAAGAGAGGACCTCAGGAGATCACCTGGTTCAGTGCCCTGCCTCGAGGCAAGTGAGTGGTTAAGCTGCCTAGGACAGATGGTTGTCTATTCTTTCCTTAAAGAAACACTCCAAGGACTAGGTCACTTCCCTTGAGAGCCCATTGAAGTGTATTTTATCCACCCTGAGAGTTCAGAAGTTCTTCCTTCTGTCCAAACCAAATCACTGTGACTTTAACTTAAGTCTATTGACTCTATCCCGGTCTTCAATAGGCATGAATGACAATTGCCTAGCATACTCTTAGAAATCCTTCTAATTGAAGGCAGTTCTACAATTAGTCCTGGACCTTTTCTTTCCTAGGCTAAATAATCCCAGTTCCTTCTACTTTCCTCATAAGTCCCATTCCTCATCTTTTAATCACTTTTGGTGTTTCTTCTCTGGACATTCACCAGTTTCTCATCACCAGCCATCATCTCAACACCAACAGAGTTTATTGTGTGGCTTCTGAGCACAATACACTGTACTAGGATTTGGCCTGGCAGAACCAACAAGCATAGTAAGCCACTTACTTATGTTTGCGTTTTCTGTTTGAACTCCCTGTCTTTCCATTGTCTTAGCCCAGGAAAGGGGAGAGGAGGGGTTTGTGTGCGTGTGTGTGTGTGTGTGTGTGTGTGTTTTGTGGGGAAGGGGACCCGGGAGAAGGGTGATATCATTGCCCCATGCCACCTGTCTAGCTTAGAGTTGTGTGAAACTCTCTTGTGTTCACACTGAGTTTATCAATGCATTCTCAATGGGAAGGAAGATGTAGGATGGAGTCATGAGTTTGGTTACAAAACATAAGAGCGGTCCTCTTTGGATTTAGTACCAGGCAAAGCCACAGGCAGGGTATGCCATCTTTCAATTTGTGCTTATTTATTCCTCAACATCTATGTCTTTCCACTGGCTTAGCTCAAGAAAGGGGGCTTCTGGGGATGCATGATCCCTCCGCCCCACGGCTTACAATGGAACAGACTGGGGAATGCCCCACGTACTTCAGAGCACTGGCATTCCCCATATTGTAATTTTACTTTTTCTCTTCTCTTTGCCCATTCCTATTGGCATCTTATGACTGCTCATTACCATGACTTTGTGCAAATGGTGTGAAAGTCTCCTAATTATGTAAAATGGGATCCAAGCAACAGGAGGGCAGTGAGCAGGATTAGCATTTCCTCCAGTGGCCTCCCCCAGAAAAGGGGAACTTCTGTCACATTCTGGTTCCCCCGCTCTTGGCTCTGTGGGTGATTTGGAACAATGTGTGACTTTATTTTTTTCTACCTCACCCCACTCTCTACAAGTGTCACTTGCATACTACATCCCTTCTGATCTGGGCTCTTTGAGGTGATTAGAAGTCATCTCTCAGAAACTGAGTGGCTTTGAAGTTCCTACCACATCACAGTGGCAGGTTTTTCTGGTCTGATGATGGATGACTAGTGGAGTTGGGTGCTGGAGGTGCCTTGTTTTGGAATTGTTCCTCATCTGCATGGTAGCTGCCAGGGAGGGGTTGGGTGTCAGACAATTGTAAGAATCAGACTTTGCAAATCTTCCCAGCATTAGAAGTGACTACCTGACGATCCTGCAATGTCCCTTGAAACAATTACCTTGCCAAATATGCTGTGCAAAGATACTTCTGCTATTTTGCAGAAGCCTTGTCTAGTCAACAATAATAATAAAAATAATGGTATTCATTAGGTGCTTACTACATGCCAAGCACTGTTCTATGTGCTGGGATAGATACAAGGAAATCTGCCTGGACACAGTCCCTGTTCCACGTGGGGCTCAGAGTCTTAATCCCCATTTTACAAAAGAGGTAACTGAGGCACAAAGAACTTAAGTGACTTCCCAAAGTCACACAGCTGATAAGTGCCTAGCCGGAAGCAGCATGGCTCAGTGAAAAGAGCACGGGCTTGGGAGTCAGTGGTCATGGGTTCTAATCCTGACTCCGTCACATGTCTGCTGTGTGACCTTGGACAAGTCACTTAACTTCTCTGAGCCTCAGTTACCTCATCTGTAAAATGGGGATTAAGACTGTGAGCCCCACATGGGACGACATGATCACCTTGTATTCCCCCCAGCGCTTTGCACATAGTAAGTGCTTAACAAATGCTACAAGAAAACCCCACAATCTCTGACTTCCAAGCCCGGGCTCTTTCCACTAAACTATGTTGCTGCTTCTCTAGTTGTGCGAAGGACATGCATTAGTGTGGTGATGTTCTTTCTTTTGTTTCTTATCTCTTGATTTTGCTTTTCCCCTGCTTTCCTCAAGAAAATAGGAAAGATCCCCACTAACCCTAACTAAACAACTCTGTGTATCAGACACTACAATGTCCTGTGAAATGGGTGAAGTCACAGTGGAGTCTATTGCTATTACGATTTTGCTAGTTGAGCTTGACTCGGGAGGACTGAGTGAAAATCAGCTCTTCGAGCTCAAAGGGGTTATGTTCCTAAAGAAACACACATTAAGGAAACTACACATTGTAGTATGAATGCCTTCATCAACACCACACATAGGTGACCAGCTGCTCCTCTCAACATCAAACTGTAATCTAACCAGGCATGCAATTATTTCTGGAAAAATATTCCCTAATTTCTCAGTGTTCTACCCAAAATCTAAACTACAGATTCATGTTATGACCTAATTATCTGTACTTTACCAAAAGTCTGGCCAGTTCAAAGTATATTAGAAGGATAAAGGATTGCTCATGCGTATCATACCCCTGTTAATACACATTGGGTTTTTTGGAAGGGGGAATAAAGGGGACATCATTTCTGACTCCTATTTAGTCATTTATCACCTCACTACTAAAGGTCATTCTAAGTATCTGCAGATACTGTGGAACTGGGAATTAATTTTCTCCTGGCATCAACTTCTGCCTATCTGTCACAGACTCGGGAGATTTTTAATCTCAACAATAGAGGGTTATAATGTATATGTTAATGGCCCATTTTTGCAATATGTTAAATTCCCAGATTTAACCTGAGAAATAAAAATATCAAAAATAATAACTTGTATGTATATGGCGCTTTTCTTTCCAAAGTGCTTTAACACGTATTTCATAGGTGGCATGACGATTAACGTGAGCTTTTATATTGTACTATATTGAACTCTCCCAAGCACTTAGTACAGTGCTTTGCACACATTAAACACTCAATAAATACGATTGAATGAATGAATTAATTATATCAGGTAACCCATTCCTCTGCTTTGTTTCTGACAAAGCGTCAGACATGTGTGATTTCCATAACAGAATTAACAGACTGACTGAAGTGCATTGGCAAAATCACATTCTCTTACTATGCAAGAATAGCATTAAAGGCTGCTCTGAAAGACATTTTTCACCCATGGTTATGATAAAAATCTGGCATTCCAAGCTGAGATTGAAATTTGCCTCACTCTAATGGGAAAATGCATACAGATATCTAATTCCCAATTGCTCAATAGGCCTGAAGTAGGGATTTCAGGGACATCTCTCCACTACTCTAAGCTTTGATTGTATCAGGTTGAATCTCAATTTGGTGAGTCAAGGGCCCAAGATAGATGTTTCCCAGAGGCTGATGAGGTGCCTATTCCTTTTCTGAGGAAAATGTCCAAACCCAGATTTAATGATTCCAGTGCTCACCAAGCCAGCAAGTGCCGGATGGTACTGGAAATATCATTTTAAAAATGATACCCTTCATTACTGTCAGAAATTATTCTTCCAACCCGGGGCAACCTCTGGAAATTCATATGATTTTATTAACAGTGTCACTGCTATAATTATTCCTAATTAATCTGTATGTTTAAGCTTCTTTTGGGAGGGACGCAAACTAAAAGCATTTGTCTCAATGGTATCGCTAATGCTATCATTCACCCCACACATCCAAGCTGCCGGTGTCACCTTCACAACATCACCAAGATCTGCCCTTTCCTCTCCATCCAAACTGTACCTTGCTGGTACATTCTCTCATCATATCCCAAATGGATTACTGCCTCAGCCTCCTTTCCGATCTCCCATCCTCCTGTCTCTCCCCGCTTCAGTCTGTACTTCACTCTCTTCCCGGATTATCTATCTACAGAAATGCTCTGGGCATGTCACTCCCCTCCTCAAAAATCTCCAGTGGTTGTCTATCAACCTTCACATGAAGAAAAAACTCCTCACTATTGGGTTCAAAACTCTCAATCATCTTGCCACCGCCCCCGCCAACCTCACCTCCCTTCTCTCCTTGTACAGCCCAACCTTCACACTCCACTGCTCTGCCACTAACCTCCTCACTATGCCTTGTGCTCGCCTGTCCCACTGTCGACCCCTGGCCCACATCCTACCTCTGGCCTAGAATGCCCTCCCTCCTCACATCTGCCAAACTAGCTCTCTTGCCCTCTTCAAAGCCCTACTGAGAGCTCACCTCCTCCAGGAGGCCTTCCCAGAATGACTCCCCCATTTCCTCTCCTCCTCCTCCCCTCCCCTCCCCATACTCCCTACGCCCTCCCTCTGCTCTACACCCTTCCCCTCCCCATAGCACCTGTGTATATTTGTACACATTTATTGCTCTATTTGCTTAATTAAAGATGTATATATATCGATAATTCTATTTATCTGTTTTGATGGTATTGATGTCTGTCTACTTGTTTTGTTGTCTGTCTCCACCTTCTAGACTGTGAGTCCGTTGCTGAGTAGGGATTGTCTTTGTTGCCAAATTATACTTTCCAAGTGCTTAGTACAGTGGTCTGCACAGAGTAAGCGCTCAATAAATATGACTGACAATGAATGAAGTATCAAGTGCTTAATACAGTGCTAGAATGTTTAATACAGAGCTCTACACACAATAAGTGCTCAATAAATGTGATCGACTCATCTACACTCTGAGATAACTCCAACAGGAACACGCCATGAATTCTTCGTTTCAGAGCCCTTGAGGCACATTTTTCTCCCACGACCCTGGTGTTTGAGTCTAGGCCCAAAATACCATCCCCAAAAATGGTATTTTTCAGGAAGAAGTGGTGAATTACAGAATGGCATGATGAGGATAGTCTTGTTAAAATCACATGCCTTTGCCTTCTCAAACCTGTTTAGTGGTCCCTACTGTGGGCACCATGTAGAGAGAACTTGTAAAGTTTCCACCAAAAACAACAGGAAAACTTGCAAATACCTGTAAGGCCCATATTTCCTTAAATTGTTCAGTGGATGGCACTGTTTTTCCAGTTATCCATTGAAGGTGAAACTGCAGACATGTCACCCAGAAGGAGAAGGATCCTAGCATAGAAGTACTTCGTATTTGGGAAAACAAGAGTAAATCTTTAAAACATCCCCACAAATTATAAACAGAAAATATTTTGTTTTAGCTGCACTGCATTGTTCTAGTGAAGGAAGTCAAATAACAACCCATTTGTCCGATTAATTCTCCTGAGAAAGACCTATTTGTTGCCTTAGAGAAATAAGACACTTTCCCTCTCCTTATATCATTCCAGATTACTCAGACTTTCCCCATCCCACTTTTGCAATCCAGGGAAGTTCATATGGGCCCACAACAAACAGTATTATCAAATATCATAGACTCTTCCTCCCCATATAATTAAGTTAGTAGTGTTTATTCAACGCCTACTATGTGCAGAGCTTGGGAGAACACAGTAGAATTAGTTGATGTGCTCCCAAGACTGTAAGAAAGCCAATATTTTCAACCCATCTGAGGAATTCCTCTGGAAGAAGGCAGAAAGTGCTACCAAAATGCCTTTCTGAAGTAAGTAGAAATTACTGCTATGAAAACCACTTGCATCAAAGTGAAACATTGATGTCTTAGGGCAGACAGCAACCTTACCTGCATACTTAACTCAACAGTCCCTGTAGACTGTAAGCTTCCAGTTGGGTCTGCCAACTCTTAGTGTATGTTACTTTCCTAAGTGTCTAATACAGTACTCTGGTCACAGTAAGCACTCAATAAATGGCCTTGATCCATTGACTGATTAATTAAATATAAACATACACACACACACTGTCATGGTTGGACAATGTCTACAAGCAGCCCAGTGACCCAATATATCAGGGTGACCAACCGCAAAATTTGATGAAAACGATTCCTAGTAGGTTACCTGGTTGAAAAAGGCCCTAAAAGAAGAAAGCCACTCTAGAACTATAGGGAGGTTGCAGAAAGGTTACAGTAGGTCAATGATGACAGGCCCAGATAATAAATGACACTGGTTCTTTGGCTTTCAATAATTCTAGATTATATCTTCCAATGTAATTGACACTCGCATCAGCAGTGCCATGACATAATACAAAAAAAGTAAAGGTGATAATGTCATGTAGATATGCACAATATGCGCTATAAATTTGTCCTTTATATTCAGACCTGATGCCACTGATGATGAGAGCCTATCCATGCATGTGAATGTGTCTAAAAAGCCCTGTCATGACCCAAAATTTATTATTATTGAGGACAGTGAGCAGACAGGCATCCTCTGTAGCCATGCAAATGCTCTTGCCACTTGTAGCCCTGTTGCAATTTTTTTCACCTGTCTCTCCTCAATGTATGCACACTTATTGTATCAGTACAGTCTTGTAATTTTTGTCTCCCTAGACAGTAAAGTCTTTGTGGGCAGGGAACAAGTCAACCCACTCTGTTGCACTGTACTCTCGCAAGTGCTTAGTACAGTGCTCTGCACACACAGTATGCGTTCAACAGTACCCCTGATTGGCTGTGAGTACTAAATGTGAGGTTTTGCCTTATTACTCTGCTTCTTTTGATGTTTCTCTTAGGACTCACTGTGCCTTTTCAGGAAGGCTCTGCTCAGGACTTCGGTGTGCCTGATCCTCCCATGGGTTAGGTAGGTGCATTGGTGATCTTGATTTTGGCCTGGGGAGAGTCCAGTAGTTCACGCTTTCCCTACTGGATCCACAGGAATTATCTTGGGTAAGTCTAGAGCTATTGTAAAAGCCGTGATTGTCTAGGGGAGGCCTGAAACACCCTCCCTTTTCATATCCAACAGACAATTAGTCTCCCCGCTTTCAAAGCCTTATTGAAGGGACACCTCCTCCAAGAGGCCTTCCCTAACTAAGCCCTCATTTCCTCTTTTTCCACTTCCTTCTGTATCTTCCTGATTTCCTTCCTTTATTCACCACCCACCACCTCCCCAGCTCCACAGCGCTTATGTACATATCTGAAATGTACTTATTCATATTAATATCCATCTCTCCCTCTAGACTGTAAACTTATTTTGGGCAGGGAATTTATATTTTATGTTGTTGTGTTGTACTCTCCTAGGTGCCTAGTACAGTGCCCTGCACACAGCTAGCAGACAATAAATTCAATGGATTGATTGATTGATTCTGGATCTGCCCAAGTCTGGTGTTATAATCTCCTCTCTCAAGATCCCTTAATAATGATTATTATTCATTCATTCATTCAATCGTATTTATTGAGCACTTACTGTGTGCAGAGCACTGTACTAAGTGCTTGGGAAGTACAAGTTATGGTACCAACTCTGTTGTGTTGTGCTTACCCAGGCACTTGGTACAGTGTTCTGCACACAACAAACTCTCAATAAATACCATTGGTTGAAAGGACTCGCTTAGTGTCAATGAATCCCACGATTCTCAGAATGATGCAGATGTGACAGCAAATCTTTCTTAGCTGCCTTGAATCCCGTCATTCTCCTTTCTCAGCCATTCTGAGTCCTCCATATCTTGGTTCTACTAATTTCAACCTGGGCTCTAGTTTGAGGTCAAGTGTGCCCAGTAAACCTTCTTCCAAATCGCCTCACCCTCTACCTAGTTATGTTGGGATAAGGTGTGATACGACCTCAGCGGTATTACTAATATAGTCATATAAGCGGTGGCTTCATTTAGAAGTAGCATGGTGTAGTGGACTGGGAGTCAGAAGGTCAGGGATTCTAATCCCGGCCCCACCACTTTGCTGTGTGACCTTGGACAAGTCACTTCAGTTCTCTGTGCCTCAGTACTTCTCTGGGCCTCCGTTACCTCATCCCCTTTAGACTGTGAGCCTGTTGTGAGCAGGAATTGACTCTCATTATTGCTGTATTGTATTTCCAAGCACTTACAGTACTGTGCACACAGTAAATGCTCAATAAATACGATTGAATGAACTAATGAGTGAGACTCTGAGCTCCATATGGGGCAGGGACTGTGTCTAACTCGCTTTGCTTGTATCTGGCCCAGCACTTAGTAGAGGGCCTGGCACAGAGTAAATGTTTAACAGATACCACAATTATTAATATATACATGCGGTTTCATTAACTTCAGCTGAAAACCTATTTTGATCTACCAACAGAATCCTCAGGCTTTCCCAGATGATTTCCCTGAATTCCCCTCCATCTCTTCTAGATTTGCCTTTCAGCACTTAGAAAGCACATTTTCTGTTAGCTAATTACATCTCTGTCTGCTTTGTGTGAAGCCAATTTCCTTGGCTACAGACTCTGGTTTTATGAACTCTCCTGATGAATGTGGCCCCTGGTCTCCAGAAAACCATGCAATTGGCTGAGGAGCACTTCACTCTGACCAACTGATGAAGGAACAATCACTCACTCTGCCAGCCATGACTAAAGCAATCTTTACAACCTATACTCCTCCTGGGGAATGATACCTGTTGGAAATGATTCAAAATCATAAGATCGTCGGCTTTAAATCTGAAAGGGCTAATCAGCTTAATCCTATAGAATCAATGGAGACACCCCACGAACAAAATTTAACGGTCTAAAATAACTTTCCCTATGAAGATAAGTTGGAAACTATTAATAGGGCCTATCTTCATGTAATTAGATCACATCAATTTGGATAATCTAATTTAATGTCAGTAAAAATTTCGCACTGCTGTATTTTAATGAAAAATTTGTTTTAAACTGATTTTTGGCTCATTCCACACGCTTACGCTGAATTGGGCACTAACTCCCGAGCCAATTCTTACCCAGAAGAGTCCACATACTGAGCTGTTAAAAGGAAAATAAAAGGTGATTTACTTGCTGATAACCAAAGGCTAAGGAATGGCCAGCGTTACTAATAAATGAGCTCGGATTCCTTGTGGATCATTCTGAGCACTTCCTTATGCCTTTGCCAGTGCAGCTGTATAAAAATTTCCTACACTTGGTTTCTCTTGGTGACCTTCCTCAGTGAGACCCCCACTTTTCAGCCACTTTCTACCAGCTATTTGAGGCCGGGAGGAAAATGAGAAAAGCCAGGTCCCATTTTCAGTTACAACGCAACCGGAAAAGCTGAGGTCTGAACTCAGGCACCAAAGGAATGAAAACAAACCCAGGTGAACTCAATTTGCATGTAGCTCCTGCCATCTTAATAAGGCGAGAGCAGCTCTGAATCCCAGGCTGATTCAGGAGCTGCAAGATCAGTGCCCACCATATGGAGCCAGCCTGGAATCTGTCAAGTTCACTTAGCAAATTTTATCTTTGGGGAGTCAGTCAGGCAAAATGGTTCAGGGGGAAAGAGCAGGATGCTGCTGAAATATTGGGGGCTATTGAGGCTTAATGCTACTAGAGGACTGGCTGTGGGGTCCCCAGATCAGTTTGCAATAATCATGTGCTCAAGAAGGAAAAACTAACAATAATTAAGAGCTATTTAGTTGTAGAAATCATCTAGACATCTGAAACTCAGAAAGCAGCTACTGTCCTATCATTTCCTCAGAACTAGCCAGATCCTTGCAATGCCTTCTTTCTACCATCAAAAAAAAAAAAAAAGATGAATGTTTTCCTTGCTTTTAATCAAGAGGTGGTTTTTGTCTTCGGTACGTGATGCACATATCAAATCAAATCATTAATTAGTTCTGAAACCGATTTAGAACCTGGGGCTATCAAAGAGGAGAGGGAGATCTATTAAGTAGAGTGCCATTCTGTTGCCATCATTCATATGCAAGTCAGAACTGCTGCTCCGGACTCCAACTGAACATGGGCTAAATAGGGACCTGCAGATTTCTAAAGCCCAGTTCTGATGGATGGGGATTGGCGTGTCGTTGCTGAATTTTGGGCAAAAGCCAGAATCTAAAATGCAATCTCACGTCCCTATATTTTGCTGGTACTCAGCATAAAAGCAACATAGGTTCATGATGAGCAGAATTTAGTGATCTTACACTCAGCCTTATTCATCTTTAAAGGGCTCCCACAATAGGAAGCAATCTATGTGTCCTCAACTTACTAATGGTGTAAGGACCATGGATAGGGACTTCAGTGCTGTATTTTTCCTACAACCGATGGACTTCACGTGAAAAACAGGAGAGATTTTGCTGAGAACTGTTTTGTGGTTTGTTTGTTTTTTTGTTGGGGCAAGGGAGAAGCAGGGTGACTCCCCCTATTCACTAAATCCTCAGCTACTAAATCAGTCCTGAAATTTTCAATGATTTATAGGTCAGATTTGGATCCCTCACTCATCAATGGCATACGGAGATAGTGTAACCATCTGCTCCTGAGAGCCATCCAGAGAGAATCTTACCTCATGGTCATACAGTGTCCTGATAAGCCTTGCCAGCGCCATTCCTGCCACTGGCCACAGTCCAGAAAAAATAGTGTGGATGAAACCCATCACCAGTGAAACCCATCACCACTACTGGAAAGATAACCCAAATGCATGCCCTACCAACTGTTCTTCATAGATAAATAGCCCAAGAAATTATCCATCCAGAGGCTAAAGAAGGAGCCTCTTTTGGCAGCAGCCTAGGTGTCTGAACAGGTTTACCTAGGAACACTGCTGATGTTACCAGGAAAATGATTAAGATCAGATCACTTCAAACACATGGGGTGAGCTACACTTTGCATTGTGCTTCCAGATAGGCACAGGATCCCATCTGGCCTTCCTTTACCCCCAGTAGTCCCATCCTGATGCCTGACATTTTGCAATTTTGTCCAAATGCTTGCCCAGATTGGAAATGTCTGATTAATGCTGAGTTTACTGAAACCAGGAAGAGAGGACCACAATTAAGGGGCTCACTATGGGGTTATTAAATTAATAGAAAATACTCCAATATGAAAACGACTCCAAAGAGCTGCTACAACCACAAACTGGAAAGGTGTTTTCAGTGTACAGAGAAATTGGCTGCACCTTGGTACCTTAAGTCCCTTGTACCCTTATGGATGGTGAGCATCAGTAGTGCAATCCTTGCATATAAAGGCCAACTGTACGAACCCAGGGGGTAAACATCACTCCCAACAAACCATCCCTGTTTGGGTAGAACGCTGAGTGGTTCAGAATTTCTGGAGTTGGCTCTTTTTGGCCCAACCTAAGCCCAATTTGGCTGAGGGACCATTTTCTTTTTGAACTAGTTCTGACTGGCCTCACCCAGACTTTTGGTGGGGAGATGGAGGTGTCATAAGGAGATGGAAAAGGAAGAGGAATTTACAAATGCTTCATATACCCAGGTTGTCCCTCCTCAATCAGTTAATTGTATCGATTGAGGACTTAGTGTGTGCAGAATACTGTATTAAGTGCTTGCTCACCACTAGAATATATCAACCCAGGAGGCACAGTAATTATGACATCTTATTACGAGCATATTATGTGATATGTTCTAAGGCAGATCAAGTGTATGAGATTGGACACAGTCTCTATCCCACATGGAGTTCTCAATCTGTGTCATCCCCATGTTACAGATGAGAAAACTTTGGCCCAGAGAAATTAAGAGACTTGCCCCAAATCACACAGTAGGACAGTGGCAGAGTTAGGTCAAAAACCTTTTGATTTCTAGTCCTGTGCTCTTTCCAGTCACATGTTACATGGCAGCCCTATAGCTACCTAATTTGCAATAATAATAATTAATAATAATTATGGTATTTGTTAAGCGCTTGTTAAGGCACTGTACTAAGCATAGGGGTGGCTAAGCATAGGGGTGGATACAAGCAATTTGGGTTGGACACCGTCCCTCTCCCTCGTGGGGCTCACGGTCTCCATCTCCCTTTTACAGATGAGGTAACTGAGGCCTAGAGAAGTGACGTGACTTTCCCAAGGTCACACAGCAGACAAGTGGGGGGGGGGGGGGTGGCAGGATTAGAACCCATGGCCTTTTGATTCCAGGCCCATGCTCTATCCACTAAACCATGCTGCTTCTCCACTGGGGGCCTGCAACGGTGGCAAGTCCCACCTGTGGAGGACCCAAGAAGGCTAGGCATGAGAAAAAGTGTAGACCCCCACAGCTTCAATCCATCCTGAGGCCGGCTTGCCATTTTGCTGTTGAGTGTAGAGTCCTTACTGGTCTCTAAGACAGAGGCTGAATTGTCAGTCATCCCTCAGTTCAATAAATCCTACCCCTGAAAACACTCTCTAAACATCATCTAAGATGCTGAAGAGAAGCAGCGTGGCTCAGTGGTAAGAGCACAGGCTTTGGAATCATAGGTCATGGGTTCAAATCCCGACTCTGTCAATTGTCAGCTGTGTGACTTTGGGCAAGTCACTTAACTTCTCTGGGCCTCAGTTACCTCACCTGTAAAATGGAGATTAAGACTGTGAACCCCCCGTGGGACAACCTAATCACCTTGTAACCTCCCCAGCACTTAGAACAGTGCTTTGCACATAGTAAGCGCTTAATAAATGCCATCATTATTATTATTATTATTATCTAGCCCAGGCCCCTGTCTCTTGATGAATATTCTGTTTATCAGTACTCTTCAGAACAAAGTTCAGACAACTCATCTCTTCACTATGTAGCACATTCTTGCAAAGAAGTTCAAAGATATCTCTCAGTAGTACAGTGCAGTGAAAGTGTGACCCCTTAATATTCTAGTTTGGCTTTTTCAAGGACCTTCCCTCTGTCTTTTCCAACCCGCTCCTGCAAGCTCTTCAGGTAATCTCAGCCTCAGTGAGCCTCTTCCAGGGGTAAATTCTGAAAGAACATTGGATTTCCCTATTATTCAGGGGTTCTGAGTAGAATCAGCAGAAGAGCTTAACAATAGACACTTTACCACTAGAAAGAAAGCACAACCTTGATGGAGGCTCTTGATAAATGGGAGGCAGGAAACAGAGAGATAGGGGTACACATTCAGGCCTTCATCAACTAACACAGAGGCCAAAAAAAAAGGAAAAAATAAAAAAAAAAACCTTAGAAATACACTACAAGACTATCTAACCTATTTCATGAGAATATAGTAAAATACTGCAAATGCTAAACGTTTAAGTTGCAGCTACAGTATTATGGATAGAGGGTTCCATTTCACATTAATTTATGCTCATAATTTAAAGCATTAGTGTTATGATAAATGTCGCAAGTCTTATGAATTTCTATAACAATTCAAATATGCTGTAAGCAGCACACATAGAGTTCTAAACCGAGGAGTTGCTTGCTACCCTAAAACAGCTCAGATGTCTAACTTTTTCCTATCTTTCTTTAGCAAACGGCTGGTGTTAGTTTCAGATTGCTGTTGCCATATACAGTGATTATGCTGGAGTGGAAAGTAGGAAGATTATAAATAGTCCTATGTGACAGTACAGAGGATCGTCTTTCGAAAGACGAAAAGTTGATCCCTTTAACAGATTTTCCTCCACGGAGCCATGAAGTCCTGCAGAACCTTCGAAAGGCATTAGTAATATTTTATCCTAACTTCAATAGATAAGGGGGTGATAAAACGATGAAAAAGAGTCTTTGATCCAGGTGCTCTGCTGCCCTTTTCTGCATGTAGGAAAAGGAAGATAAATCACAAGCAGATGTTGCCGAGTCTCCAATGGTTATGTCATGACAAGTGTTATGAAGTGTGTGTTGGAAAACCGTGACCAGACATAATCAGGAGAATAGTGCCAGAGACAGGGACATAGTGAGGCGAGTGATGTTTCTACAGGTGCCTCATTCATAATCTGCAGAGGGCCAGGCAGAGAACTGCCCACATCTGTTTGGTTTATTCTGTCTGAGGCAGACTTGATGCTGTGACCATGGATCCTGAACTGCCATTGAACAAGGGTTATCTCGCATGCTGGAATCCTCCAGTGTCAGCAGCGCCAGCCCACAGTTAAGCTTTTGATCCTTTATTTCCTTACTTTCAGATCACAGACCATAATCCCACAAGCAGCTTCTGTAGAGTGAAAATTGTCTGTGAACTATGGAGCAGCATAAGGAGAATTACTGAAGATTCTTAACTTCGAATTTTCGATATGCAGAAATTCACTGACTCCAATGAATGGGACTGAATTCCACTGTTTTTGAGTCACGTAATGAATTAGATAAGGAAATGTCACTGCCCAGGTGATCTCCAGACATTCTCCTGCTTTGCTATGAGGGACAGATCTGAAGTATGGGTTTTTTTGTTGTTATTGTTGATGGTGGTTAGTTTTGTTTTCATTTTTGAAAATCCAAAGTGGAAATGAGCCAGCCCTTGGTGAGGTACAGGGAAAAAGGAAACTGTAACCCACTCCAAGTCCCCAAACCAATTCAATTCTCTGGAGACACACTTCAGCCTAAACCCTCTCGACTTTCAGGTGCATTTTAAGCCATCTCAGTCTGTCCTGTGCCTAAATATTTGCTTGTCCTTCCGGGTCCAATCCCTCAGGATATCATGAATAGAGACATTCATTCAATCGTATTTATTGAGCACTTACTGTGTGCAGAGCACTGTACTAAGTGCTTGGGAAGTACAAGTTGGCAACATATAGAGACGGTCCCTACCCAACCACAGGTTCACAGTCTAGAAATCCAGATTCCCCTCTCTGCTTTCAGGTTATGAAGTCTCATGGCTTCACACTGCTTTTCTTATAAACATTAGTCCATTACAAACTTACAGGAAATAGTCTTATTCAGCAGTTCAGTTTCATCATAAAGCAAGACAGAGCTCCTAAGACCCAAAAGATTCAATTTGTATATTACTTTGCTGGACACTACCCATCCAATCACTTTTACTGCTGGCCCTCCTCACTCTTCCCTTTCCCAAAGCCCTCAATTTGCCCTGGGCTCTGATTTCATCTTCTCCTTCCCTTGCCCTTCCCACCGCCACCCCCCACCCCCAAATCCCATACCTCCACACATTTGCACTACTCTTTTCCAAGAATATTTCCCAGAAATCATGACAGGTAGGACTCAAAAAGCAAGGAGTGGAGTCCTCCCTGGGATATCTAACCTCACGCCAAACCAGATCAAAAAGTGGCCCTGGGCTTCAGAGGATGTCCAGTGTTAGCTTAACATTCTCCCGAGTCCCACGCGAGGGAACCTGAGGGAGTCCATGGCACAAATATCAATCCTCCGTCATGCAGCCCTGAACACTGCCTTCCCTGAAGGCTACTTTTGGGGACAGACAAGCTGCCATTATTACTATCATAAGGCCTGGGCTCCTCCATTTACAAAAAAAAGCATGCCACAGTCACATATGATTTTAGTGTTGGGTTCCACATTGTTCATAAAAATGAAAACCCCAGCAGTTTAAAATGCACTTCTGTTGAAATGTTAACAGTTTGATAGAAAAATGTATTATTGCAGGCTGTCATTTCAATAGATCTTCCAGGAGAATGAAAAATAACCTCAGGGGTGAGAGCTCGAACTATGTTTTTATCTCTTAAACCACTTGACATACTGTCAACAATCTAATCTTAATACATTTTGGAGCTGAATTTATGATTTTAATTATAATCTAAAGTCAGGCTTTATTTTTTGATAAAATGCCAAAATGTATACTCTCAAAATGGGAAAGGTTGGCTCCACTAAAAAGAAAATGCTCATTTTCACTTTCCTTAGTGATGGGATCTGTCACATATTCTTTGCTGACTGTTCTTATTCTTGGGCATTCTGTCACAGCTTATTACCTACCTGCTGGTTCAAAGGGTCAGGAAGCAGTGCAGCCTAGTAGGAAGACCATGGGCCTGAGAGTTAGAGGACCAGGGTCCTAATCCCAGCTCCCAAACTTGTCTGCTGTGTGACTTTGAACAAGTCAATTAACTTCTCTGTGCTTCAATTACCTCATCTGTAAAATGGGAATTAAGACTGTGAGCCCCATGTGGGAAATGGGCTGTGTCCAACCTGATTAGCTTGTATCTACCCCAGCACTTAGTGCACTGCCTGACAGAAAGCAAAGTGCTAAAAAAAACCCAACTAAAAAAACAAAAAACAGAAACAGAATTTTGCGAGGCACTCATTCATTCATTCATTCATTCAATCATATTTATTGAGCGCTTACTGTGTGCAGAGCACTGTACTAAGCGCTTGGGAAGTACAAGTTGGCAACAAGGCTGGTCTAAGATGAGTTTTCTGGGAGAAGCTAAAAAGGGAACAAGTGATATGCTTTCTTCCCCCCTTCTGACCTCTCTTGGATAGAATTGATGTGGAGCTGGTTGAAAATTTGTCCTGCGGTTACTCCAAGAGTAGAAATTAACATCCCACTGTATGAGGTTCAGTACAAATACTTGATTAAGTATGAAGAAACCCTTTCTATTTTTCCAGATTTAAACTATTAAGGAATTCCAGACAACTGCTTCGCTAATGTCAAGCAGGGTAGCAGTGATGGAGTGACATGCTCACAGACAATGATAATGATAATACTAATAATTATGGTGTTTGTTATCTCAGGGATAAAAGTAACTGGTCACTGGATGAATCCATTTGTTTGTTTCCATCCTACTGAGGCCTTTACATCCATAGCATGCTCCTGCTATGCATGTATGGAAAGCACATTTTGACTGGAAAGGAGGCAGTGTCCCAGAGCTTCTTCTGGAGAAAAGTCCCTGAAGCAAAAGCATTTATGGAAAGAACAAAACTCTAACCCCACCAGAGAAAAAAAGCATATGCAATTAGGAGAACAACACCTAAAATGAACATGAAAATGTTCTCCAAATCAGTCAAGGAATCAATGTAGAGAAAATGCTGCTTTTTGTGGGGGAGGAAGCAAATAGTAAGCTGAAGGATGGACAAAGAAGCACAGACAGGGTGTCTACCTTTCATCTTTGTACATTGCTCAGTGTGGGCAGGGAATGTTTTTATATATTGTACTCTCCCAAGGGCTTAGTACAGTGCTCTGTACACAGTATACACTCAAATATGATTGATTGAGCAATTGATAGGGACATGATCGTCCCTATTGGTGAATTGCACTTTTCAAGTGCTTAGTACAATGCTCTGTACACAATAAGTGCTCAATGAATATGATTGAATGAATAAATGAATGAATAAATGAACTCAGGTTAGTTTTGACAAGAACTGTTCTTTGCCCTCCTGCATGTCTCTGAGGGAAAGGGCCTAACTTTCAGGACCAGACTGGTTTGGGAATGGAAACAGACCTGTGATCCAGAACCTCTAAGGGCAAATTGATCGATCTATCACTCAATCGATGGCATTTATTAGACAATTACTGTATGTTGATTGCCGTACTTAGCACTGGGGAGAGTAGAGTAGAGTTGGAAGATATGCTCACTACTCTAGTGAAGTCCCTTAAAGCCAAAGGTCAGGAGTTTCTGCTTCATGCATAGATGAATGGGTGACCATTAGAAGTGATTGAGCAATGAAGAGATATGTAGAGAACAAAGATGAGACATGTAGCAGAGTGAACTGCTGACTGGAGAGGAGAGAAGCTGGAGGCAGAGAGACCAGTGAGGAGGCCAGTATAGTAGTTGAGCCAGGAATGAGCATATATCAGAGAAGCAGCGTGGCTCAGTGGAAAGATCACAGGCTCTGGAGTCAGAGGTCATGGGTTCAAATCCCTGCTCTGCCGCTTGTCAGCTGTGTGACTCTGGGCAAGTCACTTAATTTATCTGCGCCTCAGTTACCTCATCTGTAAAATGGGGATTAAAACTGTGAGCCCCTCGTGGGACAACCTGATCATCTTGTATCCTCCACAGTGCTTAGAACAGTGCTTTGCACATAGTAAATGCTTAATAAATGCCATTATTATTATCTCCTTTCAGTGATGGACTGCAACTTTTTACTGTGTTTTCTCTAGGATCTAGTCAAGAAGAAAGGCTATGTTACAACAAAGGGGGGTTTTCTTCAACTCCATTTTCCATTGCAGCCTAGGAGATCTGCTTCTCAATAAGCCAAGCACAGAGCCTGAATTTCTCCTCTAGAGTCTCTCGATTCCTGTTGGAATCTTCATGGAATTTGTTCCCCTCTGATTCCTAAATGCCCACTGCAAATGTCTGAACATTTCTGTGGAGAGCCAAATGTCCTTGGATTCCAGACTCTTCAAGGAGCATCCTACCAATCAATCAATCATATTTATTGATCACTTACGGTTCAGAGCACCATACTAAGCACTTTGGAGAGTACAGTATAGCAGTGTTGGTAGGCACTGCCCACAATGAGCTTCTTCCTTCCTCTCCCCCTCGTCCCCCTCTCCATCCCCCCCCAACTTGCCTCCTTCCCTTCCCCACAACACCTGTATATATGTATATATGTTTGTACATATTTGTTACTCTATTTATTTATTTTACTTGTACATATCTATTCTATTTATTTTATTTTGTTAGTATGTTTGGTTTTGTTCTCTGTCTCCCCCTTTTAGACTGTGAGCCCACTGTTGGGAAGGGACTGTCTCTATATGTTGCCAACTTGTACTTCTCAAGCGCTTAGTACAGTGCTCTGCACACAGTAAGCGCTCAATAAATATGATTGATAATGATGATGATGAGCTTACAGTCTTGAGAGAGACAGAAATTAATATAACCCTCACTTTAGGGACAGGTCGGGGCTTCTGTGACATAGGGAACTAAGACATTTGTTTTGGAACCAGTTCATTCATTGAAAACTGATCGGCTACTTTTTTAAAAATTACGTTCTGTTCTGAGAGCTGGATGATTCCATCGTGAATCTCACTGAAAGTGGATACCTGGATGCCGGTAGATTGCAACACAATCCCAATGAAGGGAGAGGCCAGGAGCTTCTTTGAAAGCCTGGAGACTCTATATGACCCCATAAGACATGCTGAAGGAAAATGGAACCGTTTTAGTTAATAATATGCACACAGCACTGCTTGGACCAAGTTCTGTGTTTTTAAAATGCAGTGATCTACATCTCACTCTGAGGGGATATGGTTAGAAAGCACTGAGAGTATCAAATGGAGTAGCTGGGATTGGAACCCAGATCCTCTGACTCTCAGGCCTGTGCTCTTTCCACTAGGACAATGCTTGGTGAAGACAAAGACTGATAGTTGAATCTGGGGTATGGCTCAGTGACATGACACAGGGTGTATTAATTAATTGGAGATTTTCATTTGCAATATAATGGTTATTTAACTCTGGGATGCTGTGACTCATATCTCAGTAACAAAGCCATTGTGTCTGCCTGTGGGAAATTACTGTCCAGCGTAAACTAGAAATGACTGCAGACTGCTTCTGATCTGTTTATGTTGTATCAGCTCCAGTGTTTAATACATTGCTTGGCTCAACAAATATTATTATTATTCTGCTATTGTTACTATTATTAAAGGCAGGGACAAACAACATTGGGATGCCATTCTAGTTCTTTTTTAGTAAAAAAAAAAAAGATTAGAAACAGTTGGATCACTGAAATACCTGAGAGACTGTGTCTGACCTAATTATTTTGTGTCTATCCCAGCACTTAGTACAATGCTTAGCACAAAGCAAGCACTTAACAAACACCATCATCATCATCACCAACATCATCCATTCCCTGGTGGTTTCAGGCACTGGCTGCTGGCTGGCTTGATTCCAAAGAAAGAAAACTAGCCTTTGGGCTCTATGGAAAAGCTTAGAAAGAGACCTATTTCAGTGCATCAGATCCAATAGGGAAGCAGCATGGCCAGGTGGAAAAAGCACAGACCTGGGAATCAGAGGATTAGGGTTCTAATCCCAGCTCCTCCACTGTGTGCTGCGTTCCCTTGGAAAGTCACTTAACTTCTCTGTGCCTCATCTGTAAAATGGGGATTAAGGCTGTGAGCCTCATTTGGGGCATGGTCTGTGTCCAACTTATCTTGTGTCCACTCCAGCACTTAGTTCAGTACCTGGCACAGTGCTTAACAAATACCACTAAAAAAATCCAGTAAAACTAATATTAATATCAATATCTATTAAATGCCCACTTGGTGAATTGCACTGCAGTAGGTGCTTGGGAAGTGCAGAATAACTGACACATTCCCTGTCTACAAGGATCTTACACTTTGAGGCATCTCCTGAAGATAGATGATCAGGAGTAAAAATCATAGGTATTTACTAAACGTTTACTGCATGCAGAATATGTAAGAGAGGAGCAGAATCCATTATATGTAATTGTCTGGGGAGAATTTGAAGAGCATGTAAGAAGAGCTCCACTTAGGAAGCACCATGGTACGTGGAAAGAGCAAGGGTTTAGGAGTCAGAGGACATGGGTTCTAATCTCAGCTCTGTCACTTGTCTGCTGTGTGACTTTGGGCAAGTCACTTAACTTCTCTATGCCTCAGTTCCCTCATCTGTAAAATGGAGATTAAGACTGTGGGCCCCACGTGGGACAATCTGATTACCTTGAATCTACCCCAGAGATTGGAGCAGTGCTTGGCACATAATAAGCACTTAACAAATACCATAATAATTATTATTATTATTGTTATAATCCTTCACACCATTCTCCTGTGAGCTTTTTTCCAGTCAAATAAACATCACTAGTGTGATGAAATATTTTCAATGTAAAGACATCACAATTTTTTTTAATGCTGTTTAAAATATTTAGATAACACAAAAATTGTGAAAGGCATCTTCCAGTCCAGCCTATACATCTGACTCAGATTGCTATTTAAAACTGGAATAATTTAGAAGTTCAGTAGCGATGCCTGTCTCTGGTTAAACTCAGAGTTTTGTATGCAAAAATTGATGTTTTCATTAAAGTGGTGAGTTTTACTTATGGGAGATAAAGTTTGGCACTTAGTTAAATGGAAACTAAACCAACTCTTGGTTTCACATTAGGACACGGTATTTTCTGAGGAGCAGCAATGTGACACCTACACAACAAGAGTCTAGACATCATATACCTAGAAATGCAAAGAAAGAGAGGAAGCAGCACGGGACTGAGAATCAGGAGATCTGGGTTCTATTCCCAGGTCTGCCACTGACCTCCTGTGTGACCTTGGACAAGTCACTTCACCTCTCTGAACCTGTTTCCTCATTTGTAAAATTGGGATGATAGAGAAAAAATTGCCTTTTTTCTTTTTTAGACTGTGAAGCCTCTGTGGAACAGGGACAGTGTTCAAACTAATTAGATATATTTACCCCAGAACTTACTATAGTACTTTGACATATAGGAGATGTTTAATATATACTATTATCGTTATTATTGTGATTATTGCTATTTTTCTTGTTACTTATTACTAGTAGGGAAACATCATCAAACAATTTCCAAAGGCAAAATGGAATGAATCTAGCCTAGAGATTATATTTTTTTGAAATGCAGAAGCCCAGAAGACCTATTCAATTTCCTCTTTCTCTGAAGAATAAAATGATAAAGAAGAGTGGGGGCCCTTGGGTGCATGGATATGGTTTTATGTAGAAAAAAAACTGCAGAGAGGATAAATTCTGTAAGAGCAACTGCTATGCAATTCTGAATTGTATTCTCCCAAGCTCTTAGTACAATGTTCAGCACACCGTGAGCACTCAATAAATACCATTGATTAATTGATTGATTTACAGCTGATGAGGCAAGGAAACCAGCTTGGATCAATTCCTTAGAAACAGCTATGACTTGACTTTCTGATGGCCAATTTATCTTTGGATCTTGTGGTTGTGGCTCTGATTTCAACAGGACTCTGTGGCACCACTTGCCTTATTTAACCTTCATTAGGAAAAAAAGGGGGAAACCAAAGACTCTCTTCCCACCTCCAATTGGGATTCTAATGTCAGGAGAGCCATCGTATTAAATTGTAAGTAGCATTAAAGTATGAAATACACTATCTGGACTTGTAGGGGGTAAGAAATCTTGAGGCAAACAATCCATGATTAGGCTGTGCTTTTTTGTATATGTTCTTTATCAAAGGAAAAAGACATTTCACCGAACACCATAGCCTTCTCAAGAGAACAGCCATGAGTCTCTGAAGCCTTACTACAAAACAGGTTTATGTTTTACTTTGTTTCCTTTTCCTCCTCCCTCTTCCCCTCCAACTTTTCTTCCTTCTCCTCCACCTACTTTGTTCTTCTTTTCTTAATAGTGTTAGTAATAGTAGAAGCTTTTCTCAAGGACCCACTGGATTCAGTGCACTCTACTAATTACTTCATAACATAGCAAACAAGTGCCCCTGAAGAATTTGCATTGTGATGGGGTGGACACACATGAAGATATATACAGAGCAATCAAAGGACATAATTGAATCTATGGTTAAATAGCATGCATGCAAAAATGCTCAGGAGGGTATAGCTAAGGGCAAAAGTACTAGATATTACTGGTAGGTCTGTATGATTTAGGGTGCTGAAAACTAATTAGGGAAGGCTGGATGGAGAAGCTGGGATTTGGGGAGAGCACTGAGATTGAAGAGAGCTATGGTCGGTCAGATTCAAGAAGGGAGGGGATTCTGGTCTGGAAGATAGTGAAAGATGTGAGAGTGAGTTGCATTCCTCCTCCTTCCTCTCTTCCTCGATATCCTTCTTATCTTCCTCCTCCTTCTACTACTTCTTATATTCCTCCTCCTCCTCATACTCCTCCATCTTCTTCCCTGCCTGCCCCTCTGCCCTCTTCCTCTTCCTTCCCCTCCTGTTCTTACTTTACCTCTATTTCCCCCACCTCCATCTACTTCACCTCCTACCCAACTCCTCCTTTGAACATTCCTTCTTGCCTTTACCTCCTTTTCCTCTTCCTTTTCTTCTTTCTCTCCTTGACCTCCTTTTCTTCCTCCTCTATCTATCCATGTCCCAAGTTCCAGTAACTGTGCATTTTTAATCCCAATTTTTTAAAATCCCAGTGACCAGAATGAACACTTTGTATGATCAACAGTCCCACCAAAGGATCTGTTTAGTGGGATGTTGTGTGTATTTATTGATTTATGCATTTATTGATTTATTAGCTTTCCTTTATAGGATACTACAAATAATGCTGGGGGGACAAAACCGTTTATGGATGTTTTTTACGGTAGGTGGGAGGGAGAGGAATGTGGGATGAGAATAATAATGGTTCTGTTGGGAATATTGTCCTTACCCCACTGTACCTCATTGGCCGGCTGAGCTGGTAAATGAGGAAAACTACCTAGGATCTCTGAGCCTGTTGAAGAACAGTGCTGGGCATGGGCAGCTGGCAGGTGCGGAAAACAACATTAACAACTAACCATCATGTACTGTTTACTCTCCACCCCACCCAAGCAATGCATAGGAGGGGAACAGTGCAGTTCAGGGGAAGGGAAGAATGCAGTGCAGGGAAAGGGGACAATGCAATGCAGAGAAAGTGAACAATGCAGAGCTGAGAAAGGGGACAATGAAATGCAGGGCAAGGGAACAATGCAATACAGTGGAAGAGACATTACAGTGGAAGGGACAATGCAGTACAGAGGAAAGGAACAATGCAATGGAGGTGAAGGGAAAATGTAATTGGGGAAGCAGACAATACAGTACAGGAGAAGGGGACAATGCAGTGCAGGAGAAGGAAACAATACAATATAGGGAAAGTGAACATGCTGCCAAGGAGACAAGCACAGTGCACATCACCCACCCTGCTTTCTCTACAACTGTTTCTATCTATAAAAATCAGCTCAGACACTGGGACTGAGAACACATTTTGCTTCCAAATATTTGGGTGCTGGGGCTTTTCATTTTTACCAAAAATATCCAGGTAGGTTCAAGCCTCAGTGCATGTTTAGACCTAAAATACTGAGATGATTTGCAATTGTACATCCATGCCACAAATGGTCTCATTGAAACTGCATTTCAAATTCTGGTCAGGATTTCTCCCTGCTTGTAGTAGTAGTAATAGTATTTATTAAATGCTTATTGTATGCAGACTATCGAACTAGGCACTGGGAAAGAATATGCAGGTGAGACTTAGACATGATCCTGTCCCTCAGGGGACTCAACATCTGAGAATGAAGTGGGGGAAACAAAACTGGCAACAGACACAAAAGGAAAGATAAAACAGTAAGAACACAAAAAACCATAGAAGACGAGGACAGAAATAAATACAAAAATAAAACCAAAGGGTCCAGTGTCTCATTTAAGGCCTCCCTCTAGATCAAGAGAAATCATTTTTTGGAGCTTTTCAGAGAGTATCAGGACCTTTCCACCTTTTTCTGATGTTCTGAACGTTGTTCATGGCATTCAGCTCTCCTCTTGCCAGTCATCACCTCCATCATACTTGAAAATAACTTCAGGCTCCATTCTTGCACCAGGGAGAACTTTCAATAAAGAATGTTTCCAGTTTCATGGAGGCTTGGGTTGAAATCAGACTCAGTATAGATGCTGAGAATGAGCAAAAGCTGGAGCGTTCCTCCTGAGTGACCAATCAATCAATAGCACTTGCTGAGAGCATACAGTGTGCAAAGCAGTGCACTAAACACTTGGAATAGTATGATATTGAAAACGGGCTTAATCTCTGCCCTCGAGGAGTTTACCATCTTATGGGGAAGACAGACACTAAAATGATTTACAGACAAGAAAAAAGGGATTTGTATATGTGTTATGCCTTTAAGTATCAGGGTATGATAGGGAAGATTTTGGCTTACGAATGAGTACATCTGAATGGTTGATTATAGTGTTTCTCAGACACTTACTGGGGGAAAACACTGTGGTAACTTGAACAATCATAACTGACACAATCCCCATCCCACTTCATTTTAATCTTCTCAGTGGATTGGCATGCAGTCCCCTGAATTCTCCATATGTGACCATTTTTCCCAACTCCCCAGTCAAGCCTTAATTTCAGCTGCTTCAGTACTTAGTCCACTTGCTTTAGCTCCTCCTTGTAGACTGTAATCTCCTCCTGTAGGCTGTAAATTCCTTGTGGACAGCGAACGTGTCTACTAACATTTTTGTACTGTACGTTACCACGCACTTAATACAGTGCTCTGCAGGCAGTACACTCTCAATAAACTCCATTGGTTGACTGATTCAATGAAGACCTTCATGTATTTTCAACTCCCAGATCTACGTTACTAAGCCCTGATCCCTCAACTCCCTATATCTAATCCTCATCTCTTTTTGCTTTTATGGTGAAAATCCCTACAAGCTTTTGAGATAAGAAACTCATCTTAATGACTATTCACAGTTCAAAACCCATTCCTACAGCTCAAAATTCTATAGAAAGTTATCAAGTAAATTTGAAACCCAAGGTTTAGGGTTTCTCTGTTTGGGTTTAATTAAAGAAGCATTAACTGTGGGACTGAATGATACCATGAAGCATATATGGTAGGAAAAATGGTCACCGACTGCTTTGCTTTTTAAAAATTTTCAAGAGTATTCGTGAAATGCTTACTATCTGCCAAGCACTGTACTAAGCAGTAGCATAAATATAAAATAATCAGATTGGACACAGTCCCTGTCCTACATAGGGTTCACAGTCTTAATCCCCATTTTACAGATGAGGTAACCGAGGCACAGAGAAGTTAAGCAATTCACCCAATGTCACACAGCAGACAAGTGGTGGAGCTGGGAATATAACTCAGGTCCTCCAACTCCCAAACCCAAGCTCTTTCCACTACGCCCCTCTGCTTGCTTATGTCTATTTTGTTTCTAATTTGTGTCTTGCATATTTGTCCTTGTCCTTTATGCTGTTTTAATGTTTTAGTGTTTCCCTGCTCCTGATGTGTCTGCCAACAGTCCTCTTTCACCTCCTCAATTCATAGATTGGGAACCCTTCTGAGGATAGGGTTCATGTCTAATCCCCACTTATACACACTTTCCTAGCTTTTAGTACAGAGTTCTGCACACAATAACTGCTTAATATATACTAATACTACTATTAAGACCATTGTTTAAATCTATTACCACATTCATATGGTATTTTTGTCAGTATATATCTACTGATGTCCCCGTTATCTTATAAATTAGATCATAAGCTCTGTACTCTCCCCATTTTTTAGTACAGAACTCTGCACACAGCAAACACTCAATGAGGACATTTGATTAATTGATTGAAGCCCTCTGAGGGCAAAGACAATGACTTCTACTTCCTTTGAGTGCTTCCAAATTGCCTAATAAAATGCTGGGCACTCAATACTCAACTAATATTGCTATTCCCGAAAATGCACTGTTTGTCACAAGTCGCTGAACATATTTGCTCTGTGCTTCCTGGGTGAGCATAGCACTGGAAAATCATTTCACTCCTCATAACACCCACCCAGAGCTCAGAGGGTTTCACCTTTTCTGTAACATCACTCGTATGGAAATAGCAGCAATCTAACATTTGGAGGAGCAGTGTGGCATAATGGATAGAACACGGGCCTGGGGGTCAGAAGGTCGTGGGTTCTAATCCCGGCTCCGTCATTTGTCTGCTGTGTGACCTTGGGCAAGTCACTTAACTTCTCTGTGCCTCAGTTCCTTCATCTATAAAAGGGGATTAAGACCGTGAGCCCTGTGTGGGACAGGGGCTGTGTCCAACCCAATTAGCTTGTATCTACCCCAGAGCTTAGAACAGTGTCTGGAACTTAACAAATACCATCATTATTATTATTAATCTAACCAAATAGACAATTCATCTATCGCCACACCTTTCTACTTCACTTCTCCGTTCACTTGCAGAAGTAAACTTATTTCTATGGATTCAACATCTCTAGTAGATGAACCACTTCCTAGATGGAGAGAGATGTCCTAATTGATTTGCTTAAAGAGTCCCTCATTTTCAATCATGAAAAGCCTAAAGGTCCTTTGTTGTACTGTACTCTCCCAGGCACTTAGTCCAATGATCTGCACATAGTAAGCGCTCAATAAATATGACTGATTTATTGATTGCCCTCATTAGTTGCCTAGTGGAAAGAGCACAGATCAAGGAGTCAGGAGATCCAGAATCTAATCCTGGCTCTGCCACTTACCTGTTATATGACTTTGAACAGATTACTTAATTTCTCTGTGCTTCTATTCCCCCATCTGCCAATAGGGATAAAATGCCTTTTCTCCCTCCTTCTTAGCCTATGAGTCCAGTGTGAAACAGGTACCGTGTCTGATCTGTTATCTTACACCTACTCCAGGGCCTGGCATATATAAGCGATTCAAAAATACAATTATTATTATTATCATCATTATTAATTACTAGTAAGGAAAGCAGCTTCATCTTTTCCAGGAACCAAGAGAGGTCGACAAATTGTCTCCTCCAGAGATATTTAAGGATGGGATTGACCAGTCGGTTCTTGGGTCAATTTAGGGGCCCTGTTACTAGAGACTGGAGGCTAGATTTAATTCCCTTTCAAGTTTAAAATTCCATGAATACTAAACCACATGCCATCTACCCTCTCAATGGGTATCAGAGTAATGAGTAGAACTGCAATTAAGGCCAGGTGAAGAGTTCAAGTAAATACATTTTTTTCTAAATTTTGGCAATTCAACCAAAGTTAGAACATATGGGAGAAACTGTGGGGAAAACAGGCTTAGGTAAGCAAAAAGTGGAACCTAGGAGCAGAGAAATGGATGGCAATAATAATAATAATAATAATAATAATAATAATGATGGTATTTGTTAATAATAATAATAATGACAGTACTTGTTAAGCACTTATGTGCAAAGCACTATTCTAAGTGCTGGGGGGATACAAGGTGATCAGGTTGTTCCACGTGGGACTCACAGTCTTAATCCCCTTTTTACAGATGAGGGAACTGAGGCACAGAGAAGTTAAGTGACTTGCCGAAAGTCACATAGCTGACAATTGGCGGAGCCAGGATTTGAACCCATGACCTCTGACTCCAAAGCCCATGCTCCTTCCACTGAACCATGCTGTTTCTCTAAATAATAATAATAGTAATAATAGTGATAATGGTATTTGTTAAGCACTTACTATGTGCCAAGCACTGTTCTAAGCACTGAGGTAGATACAAGGTAATCAGGCTGTCCCAGGTGGGGTTCACAGTCTCAATCCCCATTTTACAGATGAGGTAACTGAGGCACAGAGAAGTTAAGTGACTTGCCCAAAGTCACATAGCAGACAAGTGGCGGAGCTGGGATTAGAGTCCACGACCTCTGACTCCCAAGCCCGGGCTCTTTCCACTAAGTGACACTGCTCAAAGAAAAACATGGTAATTAAATGACAAAAAATATATAAATTGGCCACGGTCCCAACACACTAATGCCAAGATAAGCAGACAAACTGATAAAACGATAGTTAAAAGAAGGTGGGGACCAATAGAGTCTTGTAGAGTATCTGTTCATTGTCTGCGCGCACACACACACACACACACACATATTATTTCAAGGCAGGAGCTCAGACCCCTTTCGAAACCTGCCTGTAGCCCTGACTAGCAGCCTCAGTTAATAGGAAAAATGCTTAAGAATTAGTTGTTAATCTAAATGCTGTTTCAGGATGCCTGTGCCCCCATCTCATAATTTATGGCAGGATGGTTTGGAGTTCAGAAAGGTTGGAGATTTCTGTGCCATCTTAAAATAATTTGCCTATATAAAGTCAGCAGCAAGGAGAGGTTAATGCATTTCAAGGTTTTTTTCCCCCCTTTCAAATTTTAAAATCAATTTCAAAATTACAGCAGAGAGAAGATTACAAGAAGATCTTGTTACATAAAATAGGATAAAGTACTTGAGGTACTCAGACCCTTGGCAAATTATGCTCAGGGATTTCTAGATGAATGACTTGTATCTATGTTTACAGCTTGTCAGCAGAGTGCTCAGTGTTTACTTTGGAATTAATCCAGGTCCATAAAACCAGTGATACATCAACATAACAGATGCACTTGAGTGACTATGCATTAAAAGGTGATTCACTTCAAGATGAGAGTGGAGAGTGTATTCACCAATTTTAAGTTGAATGGGATAATTTTTGCATCTGTTTCACTACATGTTAAGCCCCTTGTGACCTCACCGGTGAACTCCAACATGTTATTAGGAAAAGGGGAGTGGGGTGGAGAAGTTTGTAAAGAAAAATTGCTAGATGAACATTAACATTCAGAATTCTTATCCCCAAAGACATGAGGAGAAAAAACACCCTGCTTCTTTTTCGATAAAGTGTAGCGTTGGGGAAAAATATAGTGCTATATCTGGGAGTGGAATGTTGAATATTCAGCCAGCCAAGTTACTCTCTCTGGAACAGTGGGTTAAAACAGGAGTCTTTACCAATCAATTAACCATGCAAAACAATGGTCCCTAAAGTAAATCAAAGTAATAACACTGTTGAACGTACTCAATGTCAAGGGCCAAAGCTTGCTTTCGTAGCTCAAAAAGTGACATTTGGTGCAGGAGATAGCACTTTGGCATTGAAGGGCTATGAGGGAATTCATTCATTCAGTCATATTTATTGAGCGCTTACTGTGTGCAGAGCACTGTACTAAGCGCCTGGAAAGGACAAGTCAGCAGCATATATGCACACACTTTCTGAGAGAGAGAGAGAGAGAGAGAGAGAGAGAGAGAGAGAGAGAGAGAGGTGTTTTTTGCACTCAAAGAAGTTGGCCACAGTTTGCCACTGTTCCCTTTTAGACTGTAAGCTTGATGTGGGCAGGGAACATTTCTACAGCTCTTTTATATTGTTCTCTCCCAAGGGCTTAGTACAGTGCTCTGCACACAGTAAAAGCTCAATAAATGATTGATTGGTTAATTGACTGATTAGAGAATTTCATTTACGCAAGCACAGGCATCTGAAAAGGCCCTTGTGCACCCACAGTCCTAGCTACATTCACATACAAGAAAAATCTGTCCCTTTTTTTTGCTGATATGTTTGATGCCTGCAGAATCTGGTGCTGCTTTTGCTCTGGCCTATTTGTCTCAGGATCCTTGCACAGCTTCTGCTCAAAAAGAAGGCTCCTTTCTTCACCGCAGTTCACCATGCTGGTTTACGTGCAACAATCGACTCTCAGTTTTCAGCTGGGATGATGAACAAGGGCACGTAGTAAGGAGAGGGTCCAGGGTCAGGCGTAGAGATGTTTTCCCAAAAGAGATGGGGGTCCAGGAAGAGGTGCCTAGAATGTCTCAGTCCAGATCTGCTGGCCTGAAACCTTATTTTTAGAATCATCGCCATTAGTGAGCATGAACAGCTTGTCTTAAAGGTCTGGCATTGGTTAGTTGTGGTATTTATTAAGGGCTTGTAACGGTCCTAAACCTGATATGGAACATCAGGATATATTTTGGCATGAAAAGGGTGTCTTGATAGTCCACTGAATTGAATCCCAGCTTCCTCAAAAGGGGCAGAGATTCTAGAGCGAGTGTTTGCCTCATAAAATAGTCCTGATTAAGAATGATCCTAAAAAATATGTCCTACCCCTGACTTTCCCACCAGCTTTCCTGTTGTCACAAGCCCATAACCTCGGCATTATCCTCGACTCATATCTCTCATTCAACCCACATATTCAATCTGTCATCAAATCCTGGCCATTCAACCTTCACAACATGGCAAAAATATGTCCTTTGCTCTCCATCCAAACTACTACCAAGTTAATCCAAGCACTTATCCTAGCCCACCTTTATTTTACTGCATCAGCCTCCTTGCTGAACTCCTGGCTCTTGTCTCTCCCCACTTCAGTTCATACTCCACATTGCTGCTCTGAGCATTTTTCTTCTGAACCTTTCAGTCCATGTTTCCCCACCTCAAGATTCTTCAGTGGTTGTCCATCCACCTCTGCATCAAACAGAAGCTCCTTACCACTGACTTTAAACCACTCAGTCACCTTGCCCCTTCCTACCTTACCTCTCTGATTTTCTACAGCAATCCATCCCACACACTTTGCTTCTCTAATGCCAACCTACTTGCCATACCTCAATCTCATCCATTTTGCTGCTTCTCCCTCATCCCTGCTTCTGGACTGGAACTCCTTCCGTCTTCATATCTGGCAGACTTTCATGGTCCCCATATTCAAAGCCTTAATAAAAACACATCTCCTCCAAGAAGCATTCCCTGACTAAACCCTTAATTTCCTCTTTCCCACTCCCTCCCACATCACCTTTGCACTAGGATTTGCACCCGTTATTTACCCATCCTTTAGCCCTGAGGCACTTATGAACATATCCATATATTAATTTATTTATTTATATTGATGTCCATCTCCCCCTCTAGCCTGTAAGCTCATTGTGGGCAGGGAACATATTTACCAACTCCACTATACTGTGCTCTTCGAAGTTCTTAGTACAATGCTCTACACACAGCAAGCACTGAATAAATATGATTGATTGTTTGAATGATCAACAGTGGCTTCCCATGTAAATGATCTCTTTTTTTAAAACAGAATGGAATTCAGCATTCTGCGTATTGCTATTCACAAAACTCATGGTTCGCAAGTGACTTCCAAATAATTTGGATACTTTTACCTCGAAATCTGGAAGGATGAAGCCCTCTTCAAAGAATTCTGTGAAATCAGATTCCTATTAGAGCAAAATACCCCTTTTGCCTCAACCAGTGTGAACAGAGAGTGTGTTTATTTATCCAGGCAGCCACTAAACCTCTATCATCAAGGAAAGGCTTGATGAGAATTACTCTGAGCTGAAAAGCCATTTCCTGCTAAACAAGCTATGAATTGTCAACTCATCACAACTCCTCATCAACCAGATGAAAGAAATACATATAGAAGCCTGTGTCAAGCACTTAGTACAGTGCTAAGTGCTTAGTACAGTGCTCTGCACACAGTAAGAGCTCAATAAATATGATTGAATGAATGATGTGCAGCTCAAAGTAAGGAACATTTGTGACAAATGGTAGGATACAAAGGCTGAAGATAATAATCAAGACTTCACAAAAAAAGCAGAATTCCTGGACATTGTTCAAGAACCTGTGTAGATTCACACACCCTGTTACAGTGGTGCTCAAGCAGAGAAAGCTTTAACAATCTTAATACCCTTTAACCCATCAAGGCAAGTTACGACCAGAATTAGAGTCACGAAGAATAGAAAACCTGCAGATTGGATGGTATATCCAACCATAGTCCGACAAGCAGAGAGGGAACGGCTTCACCATTTTTTCAATTCATGGACAGAAAAAAATGCCACCAATTACTACCTTCCAAAAGAAAACTAATATAGTAGCTTCCTGATCTCTGTTGCCAAAAAACATACTATTCGATAAAGATATCTTCTACTATGAAGTAATATGAAGTATGCCATACATATACAGCTTACAGCTTCAAAGCTCTCCATCACCTTGCCTTCTCTTACCTCATCTCCCTTCTCTCCTTTTACAGCCCAGCCCACACACTCCACTCCTCTGCCACTAATCTCCTCACTGTGCCTCATTCTCACCTGTCCCACCGTCGACCCCTGGCCCACGTCCTACGTCTGGCCTGGAATGCCCTCCCTCCACACATCCTCCAAACTAGCACACTTCCCCCATTTGAAGCCCTACTGAAAGCTCAACTCCTCCCGGAGGCCTTCCCGGACTCAGCCCCCCTTTTCCTCTGCTCCTCCTCCCCTCCCCATTGCCCCTACTCCCTCCCTCTGTTCTGCCCCCCTCTCCGCCCCACAGCACTTGCGTATATAAGTACATATTTATTATTCTATTTATTTCATTAATCATGTTTATATATCTATGTCCCAGACTGAGCCTCCTCCTTCCTCACCCCCTCCTCCCCTGCCCCATCCCCCCGCTTTACCTCCTTCCCCTCCCCACAGCACTTGTTTATATGTATATATGTTTGTACATATTTATTACTCTATATTTTACTTGTACATATTTATTCTATTTATTTTATTTTGTTAATATGTTTTGTTTTGTTGTCTGTCTCCCCCTTCTAGACTGCGAGCCCGCTGTTGGGTAGAGACCCTCTCTATATGTTGCCAACTTGTACTTCCCAAGCACTTAGTACAGTGCTCTGCACACAGTAAGTGCTCAATAAATACAATTGAATGAATGAATGAATGAATATCTGTAATTCCATTTATTTATATTGATGCCATTGATGCCGGTCCACTTGCTTTGTTTTGTTGTCTGTCTCCCCCCTTCTAGACCGTGAGCCCATTGGGTAGGGATTGTCTCTATTTGTTGCCAAATTGTACTTTCCAAGGACTTAGTACAGTGGTCTGCACACAGTAAGCATTCAATAAATATGATTGAATGAATGAATGAATGTCTTTCAGCCTTGAACTCTGGATGAGGAGGCAAATAATAAGAAGTGAATTGGATGTGTTTCTGCTTTTAAGGTACTAATAATGGCATCATCGACGGTACTGATGGAGTGCTTCCATGCAGAATGATGTACTAGCTACTTGGTGCACATTTTAAGGGAGTGTAATCAAGTCCCCTTAATGTTTAGCTCATGAGTAATAAAACCTTCACTATAGCATGTGCTTCTGACTGATGCTGTGCACATGCACACCCTATTTCTTCTGATAATGCATTACACTGTAACCCAAAAAATGGGCACAATCCAATTAATTTTCCTTAATTCCCCAATTACTATCCTTCCAAAATGTTTAGGGAAAGCAAACATTATAAAAGAAGTGATTGATCCCTATCCTCAAGGCACACATTATCTAATGGAGATGATGAGCTGGTAAACTGATAAAATAAGAGTTAAAAGATGGTGGAGAGAGATAAGAATAAGGAGCAGGGGAGTTTGCTTCTTTTCAAGTTCAATGGATTACCCGACTATTGTGCCTCTAATGTCATTTGTTAGGGTGATGGTCCAGGTTTTTTCAAAGTTGATTCTATGTCCTGTCTCTTTTATGTTTTGAACCTGATGATGATGCTCTAGAGGCACACACACGAGAAAGCATGCACTTAGAAGTCACAATCACTTTGGAGATGTAGCTTAGAACTGAGGTCTGAAAATAAATCTGAAATAAAAGTCATATACCAGCCTGAAAACTGAGAAACCCTATGTGCAACCATAGGTTTCCATCGGCAACATGGAACTTAAAGCAGTTCCTGGAATCTGCAAACTTAGCGGTGTGGTTTTCAATGATGAACTGCTACATAAATGCACAGAAAATGGAATTAAAAAAGGCCAGCCAGGCTTATAGTAGCGTACAAGGAAGAGTGTGGAGGCAGTAAGGAATCAAACTACACACAGTTGAAGATCTACAAGGCTGTTGTTGTGTCTGACTTACTGAACATCTATGTATCCAAATTTACCACAGAAGACACATCTGACTTTTGGAACTGTTCATTAAGCAGCATCTATTATGAGGTGCTTGAGGGTAGGGATAATTTCTACCAAATCTACACAGAGTAAATATTCAATAAATACTACTGATTGATTGAACATTATATATACATTTGTGTATGTATGTAAGTTCATATACGTTTACACTATGGTTGATACTGACATCCAAGTTCCTTTTTTTCCATAGCAGATATGTGCTTTTTCTATCATTAAAAGCAATCTTTATTCCATCCAGCCCAACCAAGTGCTTAGTACAGTGCTCTGCACACAGTAAGCACTCAATAAATATGACAATGAACATAGCATTACAAGGACACTTTGGGATTCCAAACAAATTATATTAATTTCCAGCCTCAGTAACATTTCAGTCTTCTTGGGTAACACATATATGGTTCCAAGGCCACGGTTATGTAAGGAATGAGCTAAACCAACCCATAATCCTTTTCACATATTGAAGACTGCATTGGGCTCAGTTATTTCCAAATTGACCATGAGGACTATTTACTGATTCTGATCTTAATAGTGTGTGTCTATATGTAGAGATACACACATAATTATTTATCTATATCTATATATGTACATAGATATATTGATAGGTAGGGAGAAAGATATATAAATGGTTCTTTAGAGTATAATCTTCCTGTCTTTTGAGGTAATATTAGCTCAGTTTCAGTAACTGAGAAGTGAAAGAGTTGATGAGTCATGAACCGTTAACTACCTCTAGTGATAGTGGATGACCTATTAAAATGTCTTTGCCTTACTTGTGAGAATGACCTCTGTATGTGAAATGCATAGCTATCACACTAACGATTTGTCAGCTTTAGAAAGTATTTGGAGAGGTTAACATTTTTCTTGATAGTAGCTAGAGTTTCTGGAATGGGTATGCTGGTAAACAGATATCCCACATAGAATCTTAGGAGCAGAGAGTTCTGGAGTTCTGTTCATTCCTTAAGCATGGCTATTAATGGGCTGCTTTGTAGAAAGGATCTGGTTACTTTGATTCAAAATTGTAGCACTAATTTATTGAGGGATAAATACAGGAGTAGAAGTCACTGACCAATATGGGGAAATTCAGTGTGAAAAGATTAGCATATACATATAAATATTATAAATACATATAAATATTTATACATATAAAGATTATATGTATATATGCTTGTACATATTTATTACTCTATTTATTTATTTATTTATTTTACTTGTACATATCTATTCTATTCATTTTATTTTGTTAGTATGTTTGGTTTTGTTCTCTGTCTCCCCCTTTTAGACTGTGAGCCCACTGTTGGGTAGGGACTGTCTCTGTATGTTGCCAACTTGTACTTCCCAAGCACTTAGTACAGTGCTCTGGACACAGTAAGTGCTCAATAAATATGATTGATTAGCAACCTCCCCAAATATATTCTGAATCCATTAATCAATTAATAGTAATTATTGAACTCTTACTCTGGGCAGACCACTATCCGAAGCACTTGGAAGAGTTAAAAACAGTTAGTAGACACGATCCCTGTCCTCGAAGAGTTGACAGTCTAATGGGAAAGACAAACACTAAAATAAAGGTATGGAGAAGTACCGCAGTTTGAAGCTATGTATATAAATTCAATAGCGTGGAAGGGGTGAGTACCCACATGGTTGGAGAGGGATATTGGATTGAGTAGCCAAATGGTTGGAGAAGGATGTGGCTCAAGTGCAGGTAATGCTAACTGAAACTAACTCCAATTTTCAAGTTTTAAATGATTAGTTTCTTTGTAGGCAGCATCATGAGACAATTAATGACTTTTGTATTATATTTGTTAGTAGGCATAACTACTGCTCTATTTTCTTAGTCTACTAGAGGTAGTTGGCCTTCAGGATTGTTTCTCCAACCTTTGTGGTTAGAGATTTTGAGCAGAAATCATGTCTAACGACTCTACTGAATTGTACTTTTCCAAGGTCTCAGTCGAGCGTTTGGTTCACAAATGCTCAATAAATAGCACTGATTGATTCTTTTGGGAAGTTTGGTATTTTTGAGGATTCTGACTACATGTTAACAAGTAAATTATGCTTCCACTCTGGTAGGTTGGAAATTCCACAGATTATCTCTTTGGCCCAAGTCACCAGGGCAACGCAATCAAGGAAGAGATCTGCTAGATTGTGGACTATCTTGATAGAACCAGCTTAAGGTGTTTAGTGTCCTTATTTTTCTTGCAGATTCTGACATTTTCTCTCTAAAAAACTGGGTTCCCACATTAGAGACAATCATACCTAGAAGTACTTTCATGCACTATGCCTTTTCAATGGAGCTCATACGTCATCATCATCATCATCAATCGTATTTATTGAGCGCTTACTATGTGCAGAGCACTGTACTAAGTGCTTGGGAAGTACAAATTGGCAACATATAGAGACAGTCCCTACCCAACAGTGGGCTCACAGTCTAAAGGCAAAACTATCCAACCAGCTGTTGTATGCAGAGTTACAGTGGGGAGGAACACACATCACCCAAAAGAACAACTCAGAAGTGAAGATATGAGACCGCTACATCCATTAGATTGAATTTACATGTACCTTGTTAATAATAAACTGTGACTCAAGAAAAGGGGCATCTCAATTGGATTTTCTTTACATCAGTCAACTAGTTAACACGTAGTCAGAATCCTCAAAAATGCCAAACTGCCCAAAAGAATCAATCAGTACTATTTATTGAGCATTTGTGAACCAAACACTCTAATGAAACCTTGGAAAAGTACAATTCAATAGAATTGTTAGACACAATTTCTGCTCAAAATCGCTAACCACAAAAGTTGGAGAAACAATCTTGAAGGCCAACAACCTCTAGTGGACTAATCAGTGGTATATAATGAGTGCTTTCTGTGTGCAGAACAATGTGTCCTGAGTCCTTGGGAGAACACAATGGAGGTAGCAGCAATGATCCCTACCCTCAATTAATCAATGGTATTTATTGAGTATTTACTGGGTGCAGAGCACTGTACTAAGTGCTCAGGGAGTACAACACAATAGAGTTGGTAGATGTGTTCTCTGCCTGCAACGAATTTACTGTATAGTTTACATCCATGAAAAGAAATGAAGTCACAACAAAGATAACACTAACAGTGATGATAATTATTGTCATTACTGTTATTTTTATTATTGCCACTATTGTGATTATTATTTCTCTTATCCCAAGTCTCCTAGTCCCAATGTTATTTCTCGAAGGAGCATTCATTCTTTAGATGATTTGGGTACTATTTACTGCATTGCAGCAGTATATGCATAGAGTGTACAGCAATGCAATAAATAGTCTCCAAGTGGTCTGAAGGAGAAAATGTTCCTCCAAAAGAGCTGAACATACTTTCATGCCAACAGAAGTGCTCATGACATCTCTGAACACAGTGGGGGTTCCCTAAATACTGATGATGAAGAGGAAGGACGGTCATAAACAAAGATGCATGAGAAAGAATTGTTAGCAAAGAGTTACTATGCAGCAATCGTGAGAGGATTCTTCTCCTTGACTAGAGGTTTTTGGAAGATCCGGAAGCCAAGAGGAAACTTTGCCATTAGTGACAGGTGCTGCAGATGGCAAATATATCAATGAGGAAAGGATAATCTTCACACAGTCGGCATCAGCTGTGGATAGACCTTTTTGGCCACACCAACTACATGAATAGGATTGCATGGTTGCCACTAGTATTTTCATCACCCCTAGGAGCATGTGTGAGTGTATGTGTGTCATGTATGTGTGTCGTGTATGTGTGCGTGTGCTACTTGGTCAGTACTGGCTCCTGCGTGGGGACATGGTGTCCAGTCGGGGGAGATAGCTGAGGGATAGAGAGGTGGGCAAAGAGGTTCTTCTATTCACTGAGGTTGATTCCATCTCTGTCTTTGCCTCTGATGCTCTTGATGTTCCTGATCCACACCCTGTCAATCAACCAATGGCATTTACTGAGCCCTTACTCTGTGCAGATATATAACATATATATATATGTTGCCAACGTGTACTTCCCAAGCGCTTAGTACAGTGCTCTGCACACAGTAAGCACTCAATAAATACGATTGATTGACTGAGTGCAGAGCACTTACTAAAGTGTTTGGGAAAGTACAGGAAAGTATAGTACAACAGAGTTGGTAGATACATTCCCTGCCCGCAAGGAGCTTACATTCTACAGAAGAGCTGTCAGTGCTCCAAACAGGTGGGGTCACAGTCAGAAGCAGCTCCCACAGCGATTGGAAAGTGAGCAAAGGGTCTGGTGATTGAGCAGCTGTCTCCTGCTTACTAGCACCAGGGACTACAGGGGTCTATTTTAATAGCAAACCTGTGTGCATCCTGCAGCCCTGGGCCTCCAAACACACTCAGAGTCACTGAAGGATTCTGCCACAGTGGCTTTTCCATTCCGGACTCAGTCGAGGAAAGGAAAACAGTCCGACGGGAATCCCCGGTAAAATATTACATGAGGGCAAATTGAGAGTTCTCAAACAGTCACATGAGGGAAATGAAGCAGAATCCCTGTCAGTTCATGCTGTTTGGAACTATTCAGACATTGAGAGCCCGTGAGCATTAAAGCAGACCTTTTTGCTTAAAAATGGTGTGTATCTGGTCAAAATAGTCAAAATGCATGGTTACCCTAAGTGTAATATTACTAAAATGCCTTAACAAAGCCAGCTGGAAAGCCTGACATTTCATTCATATTGTTATTTATACACATATTTACTGCTACCACCTGCTTGTAACTTGGCTCATATCATAAAACACTACAGTTCCCCTGTTTCATTATACTTTGACATTTTACTGTAACTACATAGCCGGCCATTCCTTAGTTTCCAATTGCTCTACAGCCGCTCCTGAATTATATTGCCTCGGTAATAGAATAAAGATCTTTCGCCATGGTTGTACTAGCCTTTTTTCATACCCAGATGGTACAAATCGCTGCTGGCACATGTAACAATTATAGCACAGCTTCTGCTGCTCAAATGAACCCCCACAAACCCCACAGAGTTAGATTAGATTAGGGAATTGGGAGGTGAGCAGGCAGCCTGGCCAGTGGTCTCAGCTGAAGCAGTACTGGGTACTGGCTGACTGATAGAAAAAGAAAACACATTTCTAGAGTGTTGTACCTTAAGCCTGTTTCTAGAAGCAAGAACATACAAAACCCCCAAAACTGTATCATAGTGGGTAGGAGTGATTTCAAACTATTATTCAAGGCCATGTTACCCCAGTCCTCTCCAGGACACTTAGCTGGAGATGTAAAGAATAGAGAATAAACAATATTTAGGATTCACAGATCAGTGTAGATCTTTACAGCCTCCAACTGTCACTAAGTACTAGACAAAAAATATCAACACATTTTGAAAGGGAGGTGACCACCTCATGGTCAAATTAGAGAATCAGACCAAGACAGGTCAAGTGATTTACCAAAAGACACTGAACAGGGCAAGCTCAACTAAAATGAGAATAATGCCATGTACTATTTTCCTCCCCAAATGATAAAATCTGCTAAGACTGATTTTGATGGAGAATTAAACATTTTCCTGAAAACTGAAGCAGAGCCACAAGCTGAGTAAGATTAAAGTCATGGGGCAACCAGAAATAGTGTTCTATCGTGGGTTACAGACTAAAGTCTTCTCCCTCCTGCCCATTTCCAATATCCATCCCCTATAATTATTGACAAGTTTGCTTTCCCCAAATGTTTGAGTCCTAAAACAGTGGCTGCAGAGAGGAGTAGGGTGTGTTTAAAATCTGTTTGAGTCCCATTCTTCTGAAAAACGGGATGGGGGTGGGGGGCATGTGGGAGGGGGGTCTCTTCACAAAAAGCCTAGGAAAATTTCCCTGAGTTTACCTCTTCCACTCTTCCTTTGGTTGTCTGAGACCACCGTCTGCCTGTCTGGTGTGGTTCCGAATAGATCTGTTAATGGCCATGTCATTTCCTCTGAGAGAAAATCCCCATCATTCAAGAATGTATAGTGTCAGGATGGTTTTCCTGTCACTTTCAATTCCCCTTCCCTTGATTTCATGTCATCTCCCTTAATTATCCCCCTTGCACTGGATAAATAATTCCTCTCCTGCCTTGGCATTTACACATTTTAGATACATGTATGCTGCTAATGTCTCACCTGAGCCAAGTTACAAATACTTGACTCTGCTCATCTCTCCTCAAACATCAATCTCACTGCTTTTCATTTGGTTAGTCTCTTTGAACTCCCTCCAGTATTTCTCCTTAGGAGGCAGTAACTACATCTTTTCTATCGGAGTTAGATATAAAATGAGGGAGCACCGATCTGTTGGACCGTCAGCTGTGCCTTTGCAAATTACCCTAGCCAATCTACCCTTTGCAGTACTGCTCACTCTCACCTATGGTCAATTTCAACCTGATTGATTTTTAGGTTATATCCTCTTATCAGATGCAACTTCTTTTATCTCTCTTTTTTAATGGTATTTGTTAAGCACTGACTATGTGCCAGGTACAGTACTAAGTGCTGGGGTAGATTCAAGACCATCATGTTGGACACAGTCCACGTCCCCCTTGGGCATTTTACAGAGTAGGGAACTGAAGCACAGAGAAGTGACTGACTTGTCCAAGGTCACACAGCAAACAACTGGCAGAGCCTGCCCTGGTCCTCTGACTCCAAAGCCCATGTCCACTAGGACCACTCTGCTTCCCAGTCTCTTGCCATTTTCCCAGCTTGTTTCTGGATAACTTCATTATTAATACTTAAAAAGGCTAATTTACCCTGTTATTTTCTTTTTCTGCCTTTCTAGTTCTCCCTTTAATCTCCTCAGGATTGTAATCTAGTTTCTGGAATCTTCCTGGTCCTGGAATTGCCTTTACCAAAGTCTCCAATGACATTATTCCAAGGTGCTTCCTTTTTTCCATTCATCTTTATCTTTCCTGGGCACATTTTGTTCCTGTCGCTTTGCTTTTCCCCAGACTTGACTTGGTTTTCTTCCTGTCTTCTGAATTACTCTTTCCTGTCTTATTGTTAGATTTCTCATCTCATCTCCTACCCAAAAACTTTTCTAGGGCAATCTATCCCTAAAGTGTTCTTTCATCCGCCCTCTCTTACATTCTTACACTGAGATCTTCACTACTCTCATGGCTCCAGTTACTCATGGGCAACCTGAAGCACTTTCTGCCAGGCCCTTGCCTAACCATCACTGACGTTTATTTATTTATGGAATTTCACTGTCCCCTTGCACTTACAAGACAAAGAAAGAACATTTAATCAATCGGTTAATGTGACTGATTGATTTATTCTCATGAACCATTTCTCCTGATCTCTAGTTTACCAATGAATTAGTTTTAGTAGTAGTAGCATCAGCATCAGCAGCAGTAGTAACAGTGGTAGTAATGGTATTTATTGAGCACTCACTGGTGGAATGTTTGGGAAGACATAATCAGAAAGGAGACACATTCCCTGGCCACAAGGAATTTCCACTCTAATGGTGAAGACAGAGAAAGAGAAATGAGAATAAAAAAAATCAGAAGAAGCAGTGTGGTCTAGTAAATAGGGCATGGGCCTGGGAATCAGAAGGATCTGAGTTCTAATCCCGGCTCCACCATGTATTTGCTGTGTGACTTTGGGCAAGACTGTAAGCTCATTTTGGGCAGGAAATGTGTCTGTTTATTGTAATATTGTACTCTCACAACTGCTTAGTATATTGCTCTCCACACGGTAAGCATTCAATAAATTCAATTGAATGAATGAATAACTTCCTTGTGCCTCAGTTACCTCATCTGTAAAATGGAGATTAAGACTGTGAGCCCATGTGGGACAAGGACTGTATCCAACTTGATTAACCTGCATCTGTAAGACCGGTGTGGACAGCAGTTGCCTCTCTTTATTGCTGAATTGCACTTTCCAAGTGCTTGGTATAGTGCACTGCATACACTAAGTGCTCAATAAATACAAATGAATGAATACTCCAGTGCTTATTGCAGTGCTTGACACAAAATAAATGTTTAACAAATACCATTAAGGCAATAAATAATTGGATGAACATTTGAATCAACATCAATACCTAAGTCCTGAGGATGAGCATAAATAAATACGTATGTGGCAGTAATGGCTGGTGAGATGACATGACTTAGGGTGTTAGAAATTAACTGAGGAAAGCTTTTAAGAGGAAGTGGGATTTTAGGAGGCTTTTGAACATGGGGGAGGCTGAGATCTGTCAGACATAGCAGGGAGACAAAGTTCCGGGTGAAAGGAATATCATGAGTGAAGGAACTGAGGCAAAGAATTAAGAGTGAGGAACAGTTAGCAACACAAACTTGCTGCCTTTCCCTAAGCAGTGAACATGCATGCCCACATACACAAACGTATCCTCACAAAACACATTCCTTTTTTTCCATTTTCTGCCTTTAAAATACTCATTTGGGCTTTGCTATTTGCTCACAATTACTGATTTTTTTTTTCTGAATTAACTGCAGCTGTTTGAAAGAACATGATCAGCTTTTAGCTCCCAGAGGACAGCTACATTCTGTCTAACTCCTTTACATAGCTGTCAACACAGCACCAAGTTTAGATAGTCATTTAATCAAGCACTTAGTATAGTGTGTTTCACTTAATGGGTTGCTCAATAAATGCTATTATAACTACTACTACTACTCACTGCTGTGGTCTTCAAATCCATAACACACTCGGTTCCTTAAAAAAACTATGTCAAATCTAAACAGTGTAAATTGCAACAATTTTCTTATAGGAATTATGTTATAAATAGATTATTTGTTCCCAGGCTACAACTGGATACCCTTATGTTGACCAAAATTTTCCAGAATACTGTGTTCGATCAATTACAGGTGAATAATAGACTTTTCAGCTGCCTTCAACAGTGAGGACCACCCCCTTTATCTTGGAAACACTGTCTAGCCTGCTTTAACCGACACCATCCTATCCTGGTTTTCCTCCTATCTCTTTGGCTGCTCCATTTCAGTGTCTGCCTTTGACACTGTGGACCACCCCTTTCTCCTAGAAACATTGTCTAGCCTTGATTTCCCTGACACTGTCCTCTCCTCGTTCTCCTTCTATCTCTCTAGTTGCTCCATATCCGTATCTTCTGTGGGTCCCGTGAGTCCCCCGAAAGCTCAGTTCTAGGCCCTTTTCTATTTCCTTTCTATTTCTATTTTCTAGGGGAAGCAGCGTGGCTCAGTGGAAAGAGCCCGGGCTTGGGAGTCAGAGCTCATGGGTTCTAATCCCGGCTCTGCCGCTTGTCAGCTGCGTGACTTTGGGCAAGTCACAACTTCACTGGGTCTCCGTTACCTCATCTGTAAAATGGGGATTAAGACTGTGAGCTCCATACGGGACAACCTGATCACCTTGTATCCTCCCCAGTGCTTAGAACAGTGCTTTGCACATAGTAAGCACTTAACAAATGCCATCATTATTATTATTACCATTATTATTTCCTGCTATACCCATCCCTTGGGGAACTTATCCACTCCCACAACTTCATCTACCAGGTCTATGCCGATGATTCCCAAATTCACATCTCCAGCCCCAATCTCTCCCCTTCTCTGCAGTCTCCCAATTTCCTCCAGCCTTCAGGATATCACTACGTGGATGTCCCACTGTCACCTCAAACTCAGCATGTCCAAAACAAAACTACTCATCTGTCCTCTCAAACTCTCTCCTCCTTCTGACTTTCCCATTTGGAAAGTCCATATCCCACATGGAATACATGTCCCACACAATCTAGGTCCCACATAGAGCACACAGTCTTAATCCCCATTTTACAGATGAGGTAACTGAGGAGCAGAGAAGTGACTTGCCAGAGGTCACACAGCAAAGTGGCAGAGGCTGAATTAGAACCCAGGTCCTTCTGACTCCTAGTTCAGTGCTATAGCCACTCTGCCACGCACCTTCTTACTGTTGACAAACTGCCATTCTTCTTTCCTTGCCATGGGGGGGCAGGTACTGTTTCCAAACTAATTACCTTGTACTTACTACCACAGTGCTTAGTATAGTGCTTAGCACATAGTAAACACTTAACAAATCTCATATCATTATTATTATTAATAACAATAATATTATTACTGTTCTTGACTCATCTCTTTCCTTCAACTCACGTATTCAGTCATGAAATCTTGTCAATTCTGTCTTTATGTCATCTAGAGAAGCAGCGTGGCTCAGTGGAAAGAGCCTGGGCTTGGGACTCAGAGGTCATGGGTTTGAATCCCTGCTCCACCACTTGTCAGCTGTGTGACTTTGGGCAAGTTGCTTAATTTCTCTGTGCCTCAGTTCCCTCATCTGTAAAATGGGGATGAAGACTGTGAACCCCACGTGGGACAACCTTGATTACCTTGTATCCCCCCCAGTGCTTAGAACGGTGCTTGGCACATAGTAAGCACTTAACAAATACCAACATTTATTATTATTATTATTATTATTATTATCTCCAGAATTCACTCCATCCTCTCCATCCAAACTGCTACCATGCTGGTTCAAGAACTGGTCATATTCCATATCGATTCTTGCATAAGCCTCCTCTCTGACCTTCCTTCCCCAGTCTTTCCCCTTACAGTTCATACTTCACTCTGCTGTCCAGATCATTTTTAGGAAAAAAATGATTTTGCACGTCTCCCTAGTCCTCAAGTGTCTCCAATGGTTGTCCATCCATCTCTGCTTCAAGCAGAAACCCCTCACCATCAAATTCAAGGCACTCAATCATCAGTTCTCTCCTCCTTACTTATCCCCACTACTCTTCTACTACAACCCAATCCAGAAACTTCACTCCTCTAATAGCAACCCACTCAACTGTCCCTCACTCTTGCCTTACTTACTTTTGACCCCTTGCTCACGTCGTCCCTCCCTCCTTACTGTCTCACTCATATACTTCATCCCACCCCTTGAACACCCAATACTAACCCAACACCCATAACACTTACACACATATTCTTGTACTCGGTTGCTTCCTAGACCTGTAATTTACTATAGGTAGGTTGTAAGATCCTTGAGAACTGGGATCATAGAATAATAATTATGGTACTTGTTAAGCACTTACTATGTGCCAAGCACTGTTCCCAAGCGCTGAGGTAGATGCAAGTTAATCAGGTTGGACACAGTCTCTGTCCCACATGGGGCTCACAATCTTACCCCCATTTTACAGATAACTAAGGAACAGGGAAGTTAAGTTACTTGCTCAAGGTCACACAGCGGACATGTGGCAGAGCCGTTGTACCGTACTCTTCCAAGCGCTTAGCACAGGGCTCTGAACAAAGCCAGTGCTCAATAATGTCCATTGACTGTCAGATTAAATGAGTTTATATTAAGACAGAGAAGTTCTACTAGGGTCTTGTCTTGTCTTATGCTGTCAAGTCATCTCTTGACCCATAGCGACTCCATAGACACATCTCTCCCAAAATGCCCCACCTCCATCTGCAATCGTTCTGGTAGTGTATCCATAGAGTTTTCTAGGTAAAAACTGCAAAAGTAGCTTTCCATTGCCTTCATCTGCTCAGTAAATTTGAGTCTCCACCCTCAACTCTCTCCCATGCTGCTGCCACCCAGCACAGGTGAGTTTTGGCTTGTAGCAGATTACTTTGCAATCGCTAGCCACTGACCAAGCTAAGAATGGAATGAGTAGGCCTCTGCTTGATTCTCCCTCCCATAACTCAGAGTGTAGAGTACTGGAAACACTCCAGGTGAGGTCCTGAGAGGTAATCTATTAGGGTAGCTGGCATTTATTTCTGAATCGACGACTCATAGTGGCAGGAAAGTCTCTACGCTGATGAAGCTTAGTGCTATGCCACGGCAACGCATAGCTGATAGAGCACGGGACTGGGAGTCAAAGTGTCATGGGTTCTAATCCTGACCATCACTTTTCTGCTGTGTGATCATGGGCATGTCACTTTACTTCTTCATGCCTCAGTGACCGCATCTGTAAAATGGGGATTGAGACTGGGACAAGGACTGCGCCTGCCTCGATTTACTTGTAGCCACCGCAGCGCTTAGCACAGTGCTTAGTATTGTGCTTAGTAAATGGTGCCCCCTGTGATTTACAGCTGCCAGTCATGTGATACAATCTGATGGCAGCCCACTGGTGAATGGTCTGCTCCCCAGCCTCTCTAGTGGTGTTGGTGGCACAGTGCTTTGCACATAGTAAGCGCTTAACAAATGCCATTATTATTATTATTATTCTTATTATCAGCCGCAGCTCTCCACACCCAGCTAGGAACATCCCAGCTCTCAGCCCACCTTCTGATGCCACCCCATTCCCCTCTGCAGCTCTGCTCCCAAAAGAGCCAGGACGGAGCTGATCTGTTGTTTTCTCCTGCCTCCTCTCTGTTCAGGGTAGTCCAGGCAGGGGGATTATTATGCATGCTTGGTGGTGCCGGTAATAGCAGCAGCGACAACTTTCCACACCCAGCTGGGAAAGCCTCAGTTGTGGTGGCCCAGACTAGAGTACCCCCTTCCCCTGCCTTGGGAGGGAAGCTCTGGAAGAATATCCCACCCCCGATAGGAAGGTCGGGTGGCACTGTAATTTAAACTATGTAGAAACAAGAGGAGGAAGCAATACAGACCACTCTTTTATGGAGTCATTGTGAAGAATGTCACCTGATTATGCTTCGTAGCACAAAATGCTTCAATCCATCATGGGACCACAACAACCTAAATAAAAGCTAGGGCAATGTCCAGTCCATCTTGCAAATACTCTGCATTCCCCTGAATTTACTCCAATCCCCCATCCTGCTTCTGACTCTTTTATTGCCACAGTTCCTATCCTTTCTACAGCTAGACTCTAAGGTCATTATGAGGGAATGTGTCTGCTAAGTCCGTTGTATTCTCTCAAGCACTTTGAACAGTGCTCTGCACATAGTAAGTGCCAAATGAATACCATGGATTGACTGACTGAGAGATGGACTATCTCCCAGGGGCTGGGGCCACTACTCTCCTCTCAGTGTGGCCTACTGGAAGCAACACCAGGTTGATGTCAGGAGAACCAGATTCTAGTCCTAGCTCTGCCCCTTGTCTGTTGTGTCACCTTGGGCACCTCATTTAACTTCCATGTGCCTCAATTCCCACATCTGTAAAATAGGGTTAAAACACCATCTGTCCCTTCCTCTTAGAGTGTGACCCCATCTGGGACAGAGACTGTGTCTGATCATCTTGAATTTACCCCACTGCTTCTTAATAAATATTATCGTTCTTGTTCTCTCCTCTAATTGTCCTGATGATTGTGGGCTCTAAGTCTTGTACCTCCTGTTTTTCTCGCTCCTTCCTCTTTCCTGCTCACATTACTCCTCCTTTCTCCTCCAGCTATCCTCCTCCTTCCACTGTAGATACCGCCCCTCCCATGGGGCAGCTAACTACATGGGAATTATCTCTCAGAGAACCAGTATCTTCAGCAGTGATAGAGACACCTTTAGATACAGGCAAAGAGGTGCCAAGAGAGTCCCAGTGGATAGTGTGGGGAAAAAGAGAAAGAATAATAATCTGGGAAGGCACCCTGCAGCAGGTGGAATGCCAGTTCATCTTTATTTGAAGACACATAAGGATAGGAGGAAGGGGAGGCAATGTGAGATGATACAAAGGTGACAGTGTGGAGGGCAGGGGATGGTGAGGAGGCTTGCTTGGGAAGAGCAGAGAGACTTGGCTGGTGTCTGCCAGAGGAGGAAGGTGACTAGATGTGAGAGGGCCAGCTGAAAGCCCTAGGCCAAGTGATTTGAACAGCGGCAGAGAGCTGAGATAGGTATTGGCTGAGATGAGTAATACGTTCAGAACGGTGTTTGAAAAGGATGATTCTTGCTCATAGAATGGGGCTGGGCTGAAGGTAAAGAGGGCTTATTCTCTTCCGCACATAGTTCTAACCTTTACACTCATCATAACATGGAGCTTAATAGGGTTTCAACACCACAACCATAATGTCATCTACAAATTCCATTAATCTGCTGTGCCCTTCATCCTAAGTTTGTTTACTTAGATGATAAATCAGTGTGGACTAAGCACAGACTATAGTGGTACGCCTCTCCAGAACAGGGTCTATTTCTATTTATCTGTAACCTTTCAGTTCCAGCTTGTAGCTCATTTTTTATCCAAACCAATTTGAGCCAATTTTGCAAGTAAAATGTCACACGACATATATTGAATGTTTTTTCAGTAAATACAGGCGATAGACTGCCTTCCCTTTCTCCTTTAATTGTAGCTCCATCCCAGAAGAAACTGCTGGAATTTGAGACAAGGTCAAAAGCACAAATGAAAATACAAAAATTTCTGCTCGCATACTTTCTCTCCACAAACATCTTGTTCCTTTAGATTTGCATCTTAATTGAAGAGTTAATGGTTCCTTTGCGACCCTAGCCAAATCAGTGAGAGACCTCAATCCATTTCCGAGATAACACCTTCCCACATCCATGTCCCTAAAAACACATCAGTGACAGTGAGCTGTTATATTCGAACTCTGGGGCTGAGGCTAGTAAAGAGAATGGAGTTCTTCTGAGCAGAGAACTTGTCCCACCTGTCCAAGACAGCGAGTTGGTGTTCATGAGGCAGAGAGATAGTGTTCGTTGAACTAGTTTTAGCTAGAAAGATGGTGTCACTTTCTGATCCTTTGCCCCAGGCATTTTGAGAACACTGGCCTTATTTTAACATTTCAGGAACCAGAGTCTCCCATGGAGATGAAAAGAAATAGTCCCTGTAGATCAGAGTGGCTAAGCAGTGCAATCCTAAAGGGTCACATAGAAAGGCTCCACCTGGGCCCCTGGCCATGTGACTTCAAGCCAGACTCCATTCTGTCACATCTCAAACACACATCCTCATCGATCCATGTCAATGCAGTTGGCCCCCCGGGGTCTCACAGTTAATGGGAGGGGAGCCCTTAAAGTCCATGAAATACTTCATAGTATTACCCACTCTCTTCAATGTGAACCCCTCCCCACTCTTAGAAATGTCATGAATAGTCAGTATTAACTCCCCTTGTGTTCCTTCAGGCTAACGCTGCAATCGTCAACCAATCGAGCACTTACTATGTGCAGAGTACTCTAATACATGCTTGGGAGAGTACAACAAAATTAAGAGAATCAACTACTGAAGAAAGGTGTCACCCAGAACCAGGATAAAAGAAATATGTGACTGCTTCATTCCACTATTGCTCTTCCTTCCATCTTTCCAGATCAGTTTGATAATATTAACTACACTGGAAATATACAAGTATTTCTCCTTCATCAATAATTCTCTCTTCATCCAAAACCCTCATCAACTTCTGATTAACACCCTAAAATTCCACAATTCCAAAAGTCCCCTTTCTCTTTGCCACAGAAAATAGCCCAGGTTTGGTCTCGAACAGCATTAAATGATTCTACTTGCCACTCTCAGACACTCCTGTACCTCTGAGACACTGGCAATCTCTGGCAATCGGGGATAATAGACACATTTCTTGGAGAGGCATAAATTAAAGATACTCTTCATTTATATACCATATGGTGCTTTTCAATTTTTCAATGACCGGGCTGTTCAGTTACATGCTTGTTAATTAGATGTTCCACACAGTGTCTCTGACAAGAAGGTAAATACAATTTTCCCTTTTCTAGCAAAACTGTTCCTGAAAAACGAAGTCGTGTGGCTTTTCCAAGTCTATAAAATAAATGAAAATTAGTATTGGGAGAACCTGATCCTTTCCTTCCATGTACTCAGATCAGGGTGAAAGGAGAATCGTGGAGGAAAGATAAACCAATGATGTGCCCTCCAAGTGTTAAAGAAACCCATTGATTTCAAGGTCACAGAACTTTATTTCAGGCTGAATATCACTTAGCTTTTGACTTGAAATGTGCAGTCAGTGCATTAAGGTGTAGCCAAAAATATCATCAAGAAAGCACTGAGGAGGGAGATGGAAAGAACAATCTACTTTGTGTGATGATTTGCTGCTCCAAGGAACTGTCAACAAAGTTCCCCGCCATCCTAGGATGAGCCAAGTTACAGTGGTGGGCATGGGAGAGAATGTTCGCAATTCTGAAACAGGTGTCCATGATCTCACTTGATTTATGGATCTGCCACTGTTACTTGATGCCATTTCAACTGTGTTTTAAGTTTGCTTTATGAGACTTTTCATCCATCAAAGGCTTACTCTAATTATGCAGTCTTTATAAATATTTTGATTCGGCCTTTGATTTCCTCTAATACAGCTACAATACATCTTCATGATCTTCAATTTCACAGAGCAGAGCAAACTGAAAATCCGAGGCTTACAAAGTGTTAGGTAATACAAGGCACTCTCTCCTGTCTACTTTATAATCTGTGTGATCTATCTCCCATTCTGGCAGGAGACTGGCATTTCTTTCCTTTCGTGTTGATTTGATTTTCTTAAACTCACTAGACAGAGCTGAGCATTTTTCAAAATTTTGATAACATTTTAATTATAGATCATTTGAACTGACATTTTTCAATTTCTGCATACAATTCTACACTATCTTGGTAAACGAACAGCACTGTTATGTAGTGCAGGGGCAGCACAGCATTATTGGTTTTACTTGGGAATAATTAATGTGAAGTTTTAAGGGCTAGTGCAAATTAACTAAATTCCTGCCAAGCATTAACATTTGTACTGATGATTTTACATTTCAACATATTGTCTGTTTGGACACTTCTATCCTCATTCACTTGTAAGCTCCTTGCGGGTAAAGGCCATGTCTTTCATTTTTGTTGAATGTTCCCAGACATCTACTACTGCACGCAGTCGACTTTTAATAAATGTTGATGTCTGTTGTAATGTCTAGCACAATGTGGCTGCTCCATGCAATAAGAATAGTGATAATGATGATACTGATGATGGTAATAATAATAATAGTGAAAAATAAAATCCTATTAATTCAATATAAGATGACTTTCTTATTCATAGAAACATATTAACTTGAAAGACTAACCTGATAGCACAGTACTCTGATATATTTTGCCCATCGCAGTACGGCACGTAGCTTTAATGCAGCTCGAAATTAACAAGAGAAAAATCCCTCACATATTATGGCCACCATCCACTTTGCCTCACATAATTTGAAAAGCATTTCAAGCATTTTCCCAGGATATCGAACCTTGAATCTTAATCTGAAAATAACACATCAAGTAAGGGCCCCTGGGTCCCTGAAAACCCAAGCTTTGACAATCACTGATGGAGGAATACAACCATTTCCTTTTCTAAAAGCAAAGTAATTATATGTTTGTCTCTGTGCCTGGAAAGGAAAATAGAGGGTACTCTAGGTAGAGAAATGGTATCGTTCAGCATTCACCAAGCTGGTAGATTACACCCTCAGTAGGTCTTAGCTAGATCACTGTCCTCAGCCTTTCAGACAATTGCTGAACTAAAATCCTATGGAGGAAAGAAGGTGCTACAGCCAGAACTATTAAATCAGTTACTTGATTAATGTGAAAGAGTGTCGGGGGAGTGAAAGGAGGGCTGCTGGGAGCCGGGGGGAGGGGAGGCATCTAGGCTCTATGCAACAAAGGCTGCTGATCCTGCATTTTCAGTAACCTTCTAAGCCACCAAGAAAATTGCATCTTGGTAGATGACTCAAACCCGAGAAATATTTTTGTTGGCAGCTTTTCATATTAAAAAAAGATAACGCTATATGAAATTTCATTGAGCGATACAGCCCCTGAATGTATAAATATCAGAAATGCCACCATAACTCCGAACGCCAATATTCTGCACATGTCCAGTGCTCTCTAATATACATAAATATAAAACCTCTGTACTTTCTAAAATGAATTAGGCCCCGCAGGACAAATGGACATTAATTGAACTCTTTAATGGGACTTTTCTCTACAGTCTACTAAGGGAAAAGTGCACATAAAACCCTGTAGATTACATTTGAACGGAGGCCAGCCAATCTCAGTCGCAGACTGATCTAGGAAAAGGCAATAGCTCTACTAATCAACTTGATGGAGTCTTGAAACGAATCACCCCCCAGTAAGTTGAGAGAGCGGCCCAAGCTTCTATAAAACCGAATGCTCCCAAGTATCCGTCCGTTCATTCGCTCAGACCTGTGGATTCAAGACGCAAGTGCCACGGCACATATTAACAACTCAGTCTTCCAGTCCCTATTGACAGGATGGACACTGTTCTGGCCTTCTGAAAGATTCATGACCCAACTTTGCACTCGCTGCAGCTCGCTTTCTCACAAAACCAGTACAAATCCTATCAAAAATTTAGAAGAACCCCTGCCTCATCTGTTTAGGCCTGAAGCTAGTTGCAGGGACAACTCATTAGGGACAGGCTCATTAAAACTAGCCCTGGAGCGAAAGCGGTTTGTGAGTCTCCTCATTTTTATTCACTTTCACCTACCCACCCAAGCTCCTTGTGTTTCGCAGATGCACAGCTTCTAATGATTTTGTACAACGAGACACTCTGCTTGCAGACTTACATTGGACCCAGGGTCTACAAATGTGATGCCTCACTCCTGCCAAAGTTAATCTATTCCTGCCCCTTTATGTGTCCTGAGAAGGTTTGGTGCTGAAATAAAGATAATCCTGGAAGAAACACAAGTTACCAAATGGACTCCCTGTTCGTTAATTGCACCCACAAAATATCACCGGACATTGAAAAAGGAACAGAAATTAGGCTGGCAAAGAAGAGCTTCCTGAATTTAGAATTTTTGTCTCTGCTCTATACTGTACCCCATACAGGGCCTCTTCTGAAAGAAAGATATCTGAAGATTTGGGACAATTTAGAGTAATGGAGTCGTAATTATCTTTGACAGGCCAGAGAGGCAACATGAGCTGATTTGACATAGGATTCCCTTCTCTATTGCAATACCAGATGAAATCCTGAAGATCTACTAAGATGCTATTGCGAGCAAATGAGGAAAGTGTTAATGTGGAATCTTTATACTGTAAAGTCATAAGATGCCGCTAGTCAATGGTGCACAAAGTTCCTGTTCATTTTTTTCATTATTGTTGCGGCTTTTTTTTTGTATAATTCCATTCAACCTGTAAATGTTTTCAAGCATGTAGATATATACATTGGAATTGATGGTGGGTTATATCATATCCCGGACTCCAACAGCCTTTAGTTTAAAATTTCCTTAGACACAGGCTAAATAGAGGTCCTGAATCTCAAACACAGTAGCTGCTATAATATGCCCCTTCACTTGCATATAATTATACAGATTTATTACTCTATTCATTTTACTTGTACATATTTACAATTCTATTTATTTATTGTATTTATTTATATTTATTAATGATGTGCATATAGCTATAATTCTATTTATTCTGATGGTTTTGACAGCTGTCTTCATGTTTTGTTGTCTGTCTCCTCCTTCTAGACTGTGAGCCCATTGTTGGGTAGGGAACGTCTCTATATGTTGCTGACTTGTACTTCCCAAGCACTTAGTACAGTGGTCTGCACACAGTAAGTGCTCAATAAATACGATTGAATGAATGAATTTGGCCTTCATCAAAAGAGAGGTTCTAAACCAGTGCCATTCTCTGCACTGGCCTCAGAAACTCTATCATTAACCATTTCCAATGAACTACTTAAAGACGACAATCAATCGATCATATTTACTGGCTTACTGCATTGTACACATTTTGGCTTTGACGTGAACAACCGTGGGTTTTTGTTATTTTAGGGATTACAAGGATTTGGGGCAATTTAAGTTTTAAAAATGTTTGCCTTATTTATAAAAGTTCCAAAACAGATCATTAACTCCAAGTGGGATGTTTCCATTTCCATGATTAAAGAATGGAGAGGCAGGCTCCATTCAAATTAGGGAAGCCCTTCGTGATCCTCATCAAAATTTACCTACACAGAATGGTAGCTTCAGGACATAGTTGAGGGAGCTGTTTTCAGGATAACAATAATGCAACTGAAATATCACTTGCGTGAAGAATGGCACTAAAATAACTATTCAGTACAACTCAATTTTATCTTGTGGAAGGCTGGAAAATGTAAGCCCTAGGGCTGAAATAGTTTACATTCAAAACTTAGCTAAGTGATCTTTCACTAGTGTTATCTTTTTAGATAGATACTTGGTGCCTAATGATTTTTAAACTCCGTATGCAGAATTTACATACAAACAAGTAGGCTAACCAAATTGGAAAAAAAGTCCATAAAACACTTACACGGTTTTCCCAAAAGATAATCTTTGAACTAAAAATAAGTTATTGATTAATTTTCTGACTTTGAGATCATTAGACAGGAAGCCTATAGTAGTGAGACATTTTTCCAGATGATATACAATGAAGAATCAAGTTTTGATAAATCTGAAAAAAATGAATAAATGCTGAAAACCTGATTAGCTGGTAAATACCTCAGCACTTAGTAAAGTGCCTTGCACATAGTTAGTACATAGTAAGTGCACTTTATATATATATATATTATATATATAATAATATATATAATATATATATAATTTTGTAGGATACAAAGCAGCTTCTTGTGATTTTTGCTAATTTTTGTCCATTTCATAACAAATGAAGCCAAGATGCATTAGCAAATTCAAAAAGCCAAAGGTAACATGTGGTGAGTGGTGGAACCTTTCCTCCATATTCACCACTTTGGTAAAATTGGAACGACCTTGCCCCATTTTCTTAAGGGCCACAACCTACTCAGAGAAACCACAATGGCATCGCCTCCAGAAACCAAAGTGCAACCACTACATCCAACTTCATTATTGCCACATCCTCCCCTTATTAAAGATTCCAAACAAACAGGTGCCTCACACTGGGCTTACTTCTAAAATTGCTTTCTTTTTATTCCCAAGGTTACATCAAGAGCCGAGGAGGAATTCATGCAGTATAGATCAGTCGGCCATTGACAGCACATCACACTTTGACAAGCTGCTTGGCTCTGTTTAAAGTCTAAGTTAGGCCTTGGCCCATCAAGGCCTCGACTATTGAATTATTGACAGCCTCTCACTGTGGTGCAAAAGGAAAGAGGGCTATAGCCTCAGCTCAATAAAGATGAAATGGAAACCCTCTCTGAAGCTTACTTTAGCACGTTAAAGGAGTTTTAATGGGCTGGTTTAAAATTCAGCAAGAGAATACATTAGCCTGATTATATTTTCATTGGCTAAGTGTAGAGGTGCATTAAAAAAAGGAGTTGGGTGTTCTGAAACGGTTAGAAATTACAGGAAATCCATGTCAATAAGAATTATAGTTTGGGGAAAAAAAAGTTAACTCACGATTCAGACCATTTTTCAAAGTGATATTATCTTGCAAATGATAGAGAAGCAGCATGGCCTTGTTGTAAGAGCACAGGCCTGGAAGTTAGAGGACCTGGGTTTTAATCCCAGCTCTGTCCCTTGTCTGCTGTGTGACCTTGGGCAAGTAACTGAAATTCTCTGTGCCTCAGTTCTCCAGTGCAAAATGAGGATTCAATACCTGTTCTCCCTCTTAGACTACGAGCCCCACGTTGAGACCTGATCATCTTGTATCTACCCCAGCGTTTAGTGCAGTGTTTGGCACATAGTAAACACTTAAATACCACAGTTATTGTTATTATTACAAAGCTTCTCAAATCCCCCAAAATATTCTATACTGTCACAACCCTTCAGGGGTTAGAGTCCAGCTCCACTGAGAGGAAGCAGAAGGTAGAAACACAGTCTGTTTCCTACCTCAAAAAGGAAATTCTGTTGTTGAGAAGCATCACGAGAAATTCATTTAAAACTTCCTAAACAATCAGTGAGGGAATCAATCAGTGATATTTATTGAGCACTTACTGTGTGCAGGGCACTGTACTAGGTACTTGGGAGAATACAACGCAACAGACTTGGTAGACACATTCCCTGCTCACACTGACCTTAGCTCTTATTCAGGGGCACTCTTTTAGGGGATAGAGAGAGAGATAACAACTATCCCATCAATAGTAAATTAATATTAACAATTCTGATTTTCTTACATAATCGCCTTTCTTCTTTAAATTTATACCTGCCAAGATTTACTTGTATTTTAATAGCTGATGTCAGACAAGCAACATGCAGCAAGTCCCATCTCAGGACTATAATTTTCAATACAATGAGACTCGCATCAACTGTCGCATTGACATGCAGAAAATTATTCCACGTGGACTTGTAAAGTGCATCCTAAAAGCTTCAAAGAACAAGTACATTTTAAAAGAATTTAAATTGATGATCATGGCTTTTTTAAGCAATTTGTCTAATGTGACCCTATATTCAATTTTCCGACATCATTTCCAATGTGCTGCCTCCTGTCAAATCACAAAAAGAGCCTAACAGCATATCTACATTTGTGTTCATTTTCTTTCTGCAGGATTATCTTTGCTACGTCAAGCATTATAAGTAAATCAAAGATGCTTCTCAGGGCTGCAAGACTAGGACTAATCTCCAGACAAATATTTAGAAGGCAGCTTAGTCTTCTCTGGCTTTAATAATTTCCAACTGATTTGACTTATTCTAATTACAGCCTTTATGTTATAAAAGCCATTTTTGTATTCTTGAGAAGCAGTTCGATTGCAAATACATGAAATTCTGCTGAGTTTCTGTTCCCGTGTTGATTATGGAAATGGTACTCTCTAGGTTTCTTCTAATTAGAAAAACACACCATAGAGCATCAACAATTTTTAACATTAATAATATAGTGAAGGTGTCCTTTTATGCTTTAAAATAGCTCCTCAAATTATGACACCACAAAGCTCAGCTTCCCTGCTTGATTACTGTATTAGGAGCAATTTTCACATGTTTATCTATCACGTCTTTATTTTCCAAAAAGTGGAAATTGCACATCTGAAGATGTTTAGTAATTTAATTTAATAGGCTAGAGAGTACACTTCAACAGTTTATGGTGACGTACTTAATCAATTCCAAGACTCCTATTTTAAGAAGCAGTGTGGCTTTGTGGAAAGAGCTTGGGCTTGGCAAACAGAGGATCTGGGTTCTAATCCCACCTCGCCCACTTGTCTGGTGTGTGACCGTGGTCAAGTCACTTAACTTCTCTGGCCTCAGTTACCCCATCTGTAAAATGGAGATTCAGACTGTGAGCCCCATGTGAGACATGGGCTGTGTCCAACCTGATTGCCATGTGTCTATCTCGATGCTTAATACAATGCCTGGCACATAGTAAGTGCTTAACAAATGCCACCATTCAAAAAAAAAAAAGACGGTAAACATTCCTTGTCATAACTCAGAAAGGGCTAAAATTTGCTCTTTTTGGTACTTGAACATTTACAAGGGAATCTATGCCAAGAGGAATGTGACATAGCACAAAGAACTCTGCATTAGGAGGGAGATTTGACCTGCAATTTGCCCCAAAACCAAAATAGGCTAGGTTAAACCCAAAGATGTGGAATTTCAGAATCCATCAGACTCTAGGCTCCCTGTGCCCAGGGAACACGTCTACTGACTCTGTTATATTGCATTTTCCCAAACATTTAGTATTGTACTCTGCAATCAGGAAGTGCTCAATAAATACAATTGACTGATTGATTGTGGCAGATGACCAATTCAATATCAATGAATAGCTAAAGAGATACCAAATATGGCTGAGTCAGTTCAAATGAAAATATCATGTAATAGTCATCTAGAAAAGATCAATGGTAACATATTGGTTGAATGCATCAAATGCAACAGAAACTAACATTCTGGTCATGAATGGTTGACACAGGATTGCGGAAGGCTACAGTTTCTTTTGAACACTTCTCTAAGCTTAATGGGGTCGTTGATAGTATCCAGTTAATGGTAGTGGAGAAAATGAACAAAACAGCAAGTGGAAAAAGTAGTATTTGAAAAGGAACATATGCTGGATATCAAACAATAGAAAAGGGGGTAAAACTTGTGAACAGGGCAGTTTACTAAGAAGTCTTTCCCTTCATATTTCTGTTTTGCATCATCATCAATCGTAGTTATTGAGCGCTTGCACTAGCAACCCTAAAACATTCAGTTATTTGTAAAAATATAATAGTACTTGTGATGTCTTCTGGACATTGTAACTTGAAATGCCTGCTCCACTGCACCCTATGAGCCTTCAAAATGGTCTCTCTCCGGGCAAAAGAGATCCTTGATCCTTCTGTTGTTGGTGGCCATTCAGGTTCCAAGGCAGTTGGAGCAGGACTGAGCTGTGACAGCAGCATTAAGTGGGGAGTTGGATAGAGGAGCCATTCAACTGGTCTTATATGATAGCCCAGTTTTAAGCTCACACTGATACAGCACCAGATGACTTTATGTCCATTTTTTCAACTTATTTACACCGTCCTTAGCTCTCCTCAGATAGATACCCTCTCAAGTAATTTCTTTTGACAATGTTGCAGGTTATTATGCCTACCTCCCTCATTAGGGTGAAAGCTCTTTCTGGGCAAGAAACATGTCACTTTGCTATTCTGTACTTTTCCCTCACTGAGTACGGTGTGCCATGCCAAATGGGCACTCACTAAATACTATTACTGCTACTAATGCTGCTACTGCTATTACTATCAATCAATCAATCAATCGTATTTATTGAGCGCTTACTATGTGCAGAGCACTGTACTAAGCGCTTGGGAAGTACAAATTGGCATCACATAGAGACAGTCCCTACCCAACAGTGGGCTCACAGTCTAAAAGGGGGAGACAGAGAACAGAACCAAACATACCAACAAAATAAAATAAGTAGGATAGAAATGTACAAGTAAAATAAATAAATAAATAAATAAATAAATAAATAGAGTAATAAATATGTACAACCATATATACATATATACAGGTGCTGTGGGGAAGGGAAGGAGGTAAGACGGGGGGATGGAGAGGGGGACGAGGGGGAGAGGAAAGAAGGGGCTCAGTCTGGGAAGGCCTCCTGGAGGAGGTGAGCTCTCAGCAGGGCCTTGAAGGGAGGAAGAGAGCTAGCTTGGCGGATGGGCAGAGGGAGGGCATTCCAGGCCCGGGGGATGACGTGGGCCGGGGGTCGACGGCGGGACAGGCGAGAGCGAGGTACAGTGAGGAGATTAGCAGTGGAGGAGCGGAGGGTGCGGGCTGGGTAGTAGAAGGAGAGAAGGGAGGTGAGGTGGGAGGGGGCGAGGTGATGGACAGCCTTGAAGCCCAGGGTGAGGAGTTTCTGTCTGATGCGCAGATTGATCGGTAGCCATTGGAGGTTTTTGAGGAGGGGAGTAATATGTCCAGAGCGTTTCTGGACAAAGATAATCCGGGCAGCAGCATGAAGTATGGATTGAAGTGGAGAGAGACACGAGGATGGGAGATCAGAGAGAAGGCTAGTGCAGTAGTCCAGACGGGATAGGATGAGACTATCCCTATTACTATTACTATTACTATTACTAAGTTATTACTACTAACATTTCTATTTCTATTACTACTACTATCATTGCATAGTATTCATTGAGCAAATACCGTTTACAGAGTATTGTACTACTACAACTACTACTAATAATAATGGCATTTGTTAAGCACCTACTACATACAAAGCACTGTTCTAAGCGCTGGGGGAATATAAGGTGATCACGTCATCCCACGTGGGGCTCACAGTCTTCATTCCCATTTTCCAGATGAGTGAACTGAGGCTCAGAGAAGTTAAGTGACTTGCCCGAGGTCACACAGCAGACATGTGGGGGAGCTGGGATAGAACCCATGACTTCTGACACCCAAGCCCAGGCTCTTTCCACTGAGCCATGCTGCTTCTCTGAAGCAGAGCTTGGTACTAAGAGCTAGAAGCTTGGGACCAAACAATGCAACAGAATTGTATGTAAAAAGAATATACATTGCCAACTTGTGCGTCCCAAGTGCTTAGTACAGTGCTCTGCACATAGTAAGCGCTCAATAAATATGATTGAATGAATGAATGAACAGAATTGGTAAACACATTCCCTGCCCAAAAAGAGCTAGAGTGGGAGGACTCCTACACTACAATGTAGTGCCCAGAACCACGTGACGTGTTTTACTGTCTACTCTGACGTACCCAGTCCAAACTCTGGCACCCAGCAAGTAATAATAATGATAGTAATTATAATGATGGCATTTGTTAAGCTCTATGTGCCGAGCACTATTCTAAATGCTGGGGTAGATATGAGGTTAATCAGGTTGTCCCACAGATGGCTCACAGCCTTAATCCCCATTTTACAGATGAGGTAACTGAGGCCTGGAGAAGTGAAGTGCCTTGATAAAGGTCCTGCTATTGCCACTAGGCCATGCTGCTATCCCAGGAGTTTCCCAAAAGCTACTGATGAGCGTGAGTTACCGAGAGGGCCAGGCCATCTCCCCACTTTACTAAGATTTTAAGACCCTGGAAGTCAAACACTTTGTCTTTGACTTCAGTTGCCTGTTCCTAAGTACTTGCACCCGGGAGTCAGAAAGACCTGGGTTTTAAACTGGGCTCGACCACTCGTCTGCTGTCTTACCCTGGGCAGGCCACTTCACTTCTCTGTGTCTAAGTTACCTCGTTTGTAAAACCTGATCACCTTGTATGCCCCAAGTGCTTAGAACGGTGCTTTGCACATAGTAAGCGTTAACAAATACCATTATTATTATTATTATATATGTCCCTGGGCATTGTCCATCCAGGCATAAGGAGAAGAATGTTCTTAATATATTTTGATGATGTGATAAATGAACTGTGAGCCCCATGGGAGGCGGGTGTTGTGACTGACATAACTATCTTTTGGTACAAGACTTGGCACATAGTAAGGGCTTAATAACTACATTAACTGACTTTCTTCACTTGAGGGGAAGCATCCAAAAAGGCTTCCTGGGAGCTTCCAACTGTCCTTCTTTATTCCTGACCTCCAAGACCCAATAGGACCCCAAGACCCCAGCCCCCATCAATGCCTGCATCAGCCTGGGGAAGGACTGGAACATTAGACTCTTGGAGAGCTGAGAAGGTCACCACCTTGGCTGCAGCCGTTATGTCTGGGACTGATGGTCTGAGCCATACGGAGTCTGAAATTCTTCCACTTCTACCATATTTATTACTCTATTTTACTTGTACATATCTATTCTATTTATTTTATTTTGTTAATATGTTTGGTTTTATTCTCTGTTTCCCCCTTCTAGACTGTGAGCCCACTGTTGGGTAGGGACTGTCTCTATATGTTGCCAACTTGTACTTCCCAAGCACTTATTACAGTGCTCTGCACACAGTAAGTGCTCAATAAATACGATTGATTGATTGATATTTGTCATCACCTTTGTCTATCACATTTTTGTTTGTCTTTCCTTATGTGCCTATCATCAACTTCTCTACTCCCCCACATTATTCAGGTGTGAGCCTTTTGGGGGCTAGGGGGAAGCAGCATGGCTTAGTGGAACGAGCCTGGGCTTGGGAGTCAGAGATCGTGGATTCTAATCCTGCCTCCACCACGTGTCAGCTGTGTGACCTTGGACTAGTCACTTAACTTCTCTGTGCCTCAGTTCCCTCATCTGTAAAAGGGGAATTAAGACTGTGAGCCCCACGTGGGACAACCTGATGACCCTGTATCAACCCCAGAACTTAGAACAGTGCCTGGCACATAGTAAGCACTTAAATACCATCATTATTATTATTATTAATGGAAAGAGCACAGGTTTAGGAATCAGAGGATGTGAGTCATAATCCTGGCTCCACCACTTGTCTGCTGTGTCTCCATGGTCAAGCCATTTAACTTCTCTGTGCCTCAGTTCCCTCATCTGTAAAATGGGGATTAAGACTGTGAGCCCCACATGAGACAAACCTATTATCTTGTATCTACCCAGGTGGAAAGAGCCCAGGCTTTAGAGTCAGAGGTCATGGGTTCAAATCCTGGCTCCACCACTTGTCAGCTGTGTGATTTTGGGCAAGTCACTTAACTTCTCTGTGCCTCAGTTACTTCAACTGTAAAATGGGGAATAAGACTGTGAGTCCCATGTGGGACAATCTGATCACCTTGTAACCTACCAAAAGCTTAGAACAGTGCTTTGCACATAGTAAGCGCTTAATAAATGCCATCATAATTATTATTATTACACCTGGGCTTAGAACAGTGCTTGATATATATTAAGCGCTTAACAAATACCGTCATTATTATTACTGTAGACCTCATCTACACCTTTCTTTCCCAGTACTTAGTAGCATGCTCCTTGTGAGCAGAGAATGTGTCTGTTATATTGTACTCTCCCAGCCTCTTAGTGCAGCTAAGAACACGACAAGTATTCAATAAATATGATGGATCGGCTGACATAGTAAGCACTAAATGAATACTTTTACTAGGAAGAAGCTGTGGTCTAGTGGAAAGAGCAAGGGCCTGGGACTAAGAGGACCTGAGTTCTAATCCTGGATCTACTACTTGTCTACTGAATGACCTTAGGTAAGTCACTTCACTTCCCTGTGCCTCAGTTTCCTCTTATGTAAAATGGGGATTCAATAGTTGCTCTCCCTCCTCCTTAGACTATGAGCCCCACATGTGGCAGGGACTGTGTCCAGCCTGATTAACTTGCATCTACCCCAGCACTTAGAACAGTGCTTAACACATAGTAAGTGATTTACAAATACTATAATCATTATCAATACTACTACTTTGAGTTCTAAATGGAAAAACATGAGAATATTTCTAACCCAGACAGTTTGGGGTATTTAAACTGGCAGCCATGCTTTCCTTTCTATGGATGGAAGTGGCAATAGGGGTCCACTTGAGCAACATTATATTTTTTATGAGAAATATATTTTAAAAATGAAATTCAAAATAAATGATGGGAGCTCAACATTCTTTGGCTTTTCAAATGCCAGGTCAAGCTTTCCCTTTGTCAAACCCAAAATAAAGTACAGTGACTTGGCAGATAAGAAACAATTATCCCCCACTGTGGTTCTGTCCACATATAAACAGTGTGGCCCAGTGGAAAAAGCAGGGCTCGGGTATCAGAGGACTTGCTTTCTAATCCCAGCTCTGCCACCCACCTGCAAATCATTTAATCACTCTGTGCCTCAGTTTCCTCATCTGAAAAATAAGGACTCAACACCCCTCTGATGTAGAATAGGAACTGTGCCCAACCTGATTACCTTGTAACTACTGCACTGCTTGGCACGCACTAAGTGCTTGACAAATGCTATTATTATTATGGCCTCTCCAAAGAGTTTACATGAACAGGTAGCAGAGTGAGTGAAATCATCACTACTTACCTCTTGCCCAGGATACATTTGCCAAGTATGACTGGGGATAAACAAATGTCTTTTTGCAAACAAAATTCCTGAAGCCACCTTAAAGACAGAAACTTTTTCGGTCTTGCTCTCAATTCACCAAATGGGAGATTTCCAGCAGCAATCAATCAATCGTATTTATTGAGCGCTTACTGTGTGCAGAGCACTGTACTAAGAGCTTGGGAAGTACAAGCTGGCAACATATGCAGCAGTATCTTCTGCAGTTTACATGGGCCTTGGTGAGACCAATTAGCGAAGCAGTGTATCAGTGGATAGAGCAAGGTCTTGGGAGTCAGAAGGCCCTGGGTTCTAATCCCTGCTCTGTCACATGATTGCTGTGTGACTTGGGGAACTCATTTCACTTATCTGTGCCTCAGTTACCTGTTTTGTAAAATGGGGATCACTAGTGTAAGCCCCTTGTGGAACAGGGACTTTATCCAACCTGATTAACTTGCATTTATCCCAGAGCTTAGAACAGTGCCTGGCACAAAGTAAGTGCTTAATGTGTACCATAATAATAATTATTATTATTATCATTCAAATTGAGAATTTTTTGGCCCAGGGTTTGTGTCCTTATACAAGCATCTTGATCGGCCCAGGCATTCACCTAATTGACAGCCACAGCCCAATCCTGCTGGAAGCTCTCAAAAGCTCCTGATACCCAGTAGTCAACCCCAGGGCAGTAGCAGCATGAGGATGGGAGGGGAGGGGGGCAGAATGGTAACCCGGCAAAAGCCCAAATATGCCCATCAGATGAACATCTGGAAGTCAAAGTACCCAGAGCAAGTGGAAGGGAAGGACCCGTAGTGAGTGCTTCTTGAATGTTTTCTTGTGTCTGAACAGTATTATCTCTAAAGACCTCTGTCTGCATATGAGGCTAGCACACTTGAGCCAGAGTTATTTGCAAAGTTAGTTACGAAGGCAGCGCTAGAGAAACAAAGTTTGAAAGAGTCAAAACCCCGATTGCAAATAGCTCTATCTACCCTTCATTCCATATGGTTGTGGCTGGCCGGCCCCTTCACGACAACCCTGGGCCACAATTACATCCTGCTTTGCACCACTGGGGCAGAAAGGTCAGAGGCAGCAACAGCTTGAGGGCTTCACAACAGTCTAAACGTTGGGCAGGGGGAGGAGGGGAGACTAATGACTCCTATAGCAGTAGTGGCTACCATTGTGACTATTGGACTCTGCACCAGCAAAAGTCGAAATCTTTTCTGGCCACAATTTCCTACTGCTTTTGTTTCGTTTTGTTCTGTTTGTTTTTACTTTGTGTTTGTCTTTCCTTGTCTTATATTGTTTTAGGATTTTCATTTTTTCCTCTTTCCTTATGTATCTGTCACCAGTCCCTTCTCTTCTCAGGTATACTTAGATTGTGTGACTAAAACAATCAACCAATCAATCACATTTACTACTTACTGTGTGTAGAATACTGTTCTAAGCACTTGGAGAGTCCAATACAACAGATTTGGTTCCCTGCCTACAAGTAGCTTACAGTCTAGAAGAGGAGACAGATAATAAAATAAATTACAAATGTGCATTTAAGCGCAACCGTTGAGGCTCAGGATCATGTCTGACTTCAGTCCCAGGGTACTTTCTTCCAGCACTTGCTACATTGCTTTGCAGCCAGTAAGTACTTAATAAATGCTACTACTACCGCTGCTACTACTACTACTACTGCTTGTCTGCAGGCCTAAGAGAGCCAGCTTACTCCTCATTTGAATTTCTTACACATTATTTTTCAGTGGGTTGGGAGTCCCAGAATGATTGACAAAGAAAAATATCCAATATGCAAAAGTCCTAGCATTAGTCCCGAATGGTGGATTTGTAACTTCACATTCCCCCAGTAGTGTCTCCACTGTGCTTTAAAACCTTGGCTCTAACCCATGAGAAATAGATCCCATTAAGCTTTTCACCTAATTGTCTCCTAAAGATGGTTTGAGAGTGAACTTTTCCAATACAATCTCCTCTCATTTTCCAAGTCCCACCAATTTGACCAGCTGACCAGTTTGCAACTGTTCCTCTCACATTTTCCCAGGAAATAATTATCACTGTGCACACACTGTGTCCAGACACCACACAAGAAAGAGTCTTAGACTACATTCATTCATCCAATCATATTTATTGAGCGCTTACTGTGTGCAGAAGACTGTACTAAGCTCTTGGGAAGTACTACAGGTCTCACAAGTCCTGAGGACAATATCATGAGATTAAGGTTAATCCTGCAATGTTCCATTGCAACCTCTCTTCCCACATTACCAGTCTTTCCACCAACCCAATCCTTCCCCCACCCCATCATCTTTTTTCCCCACATGACCTGACCACATATTTTATCGATGAAATTGAAAATATGGGGTGCTATCTCTCTAAAATTCCCCCTTCTCCCTAGTCCCTCCTGCCTGCTTTTCGCATTTTTTAAATGGTATTTGTTAAGTGCTTACTATACGCCAGACACTGTACTAAATGCTCAGATAAATTCAAACTAATCAGGTTTGACTCAGTCCGTGTCCCATATGGGGCTTCAGAGTATTAATCCTCATTTTACAGATAAGGTAACTGAGGCCCAGAGAAGTTAAGTGACTTAATGAAGGTCAAATAGCGACAAGTGACGGAACTCAAATTAGAACCCAGGTCTTCTGACTCCCGGGCCTGCACTCTTTCCACTAGGCCACACTGCTTCCTTGCTTCTCACTCTCCCATCTTTCCCAGCTGTTTATCAAGAGGATAACTCCTGTTTCTTCTCATAATCTACCCCATCCCTTCAAACTTTATCAAAACACTTACTCCCTCTTTTCTTCCCTCCCTCACCACCATCTTCAACAGTTCACTTTCCAGTGGCTTCTTCCCAAATGCTTTCAAAAATGCTCATCTATCCTTTTCCTAAAAAACCCCTCTCCTTTGATCTCATGACTCTCTCCAGTAATCGTCTCACTTCCCTCCTACCATTTGTCTCTAAACCCTTGCGTATGTTGTCTATGCTCACTAACTCCATTCCCTCCTATCCATTTTCTTGACACCCTCCAATCTGGCTTCTAAACCTTTAACTCTACAAAACTTGCCCTCTCTAAGGCAACCAATGGCCTTCTTATCAAATCCAATGGCCTCTACCCCATTGCAATCCTCCTCAGCTTCTCAGCTGCCTTTGACACTGTGGACCACCTACCCCCTTTTCCATAAATGTAATCCAACCTTGGCTTCACTGACATTGTCCTCTTCTGGTTCTCCTCCTATCCCTCTGACCACTCCTTTTCAGTGTCTTTCACAGGCTCTTCCTCTGTCTCTCACCCTCAAAAAGTGGGAGTCCCTCAGAGCTCAGGTCTGGGTCTCCGTCTATTCTCCATCTATATCCACTTCCTTGGAGAACTCATTCACTTCAACACCTATCTCTTAGACGGATGATTCCCAAATCTATTTCCTTGACCCTACTTTACCCTTTCTTTGCAGTCTCTCATGTCCTCCTGCTTTCAAGACAGCTCTACCTGGATGTCCCACTGGTACTTCAAACTAAACAGTCCAAAACAAAATTTATCTTCCCACCTAATCCCTATCCTCCCCTCTGTCTTTCCTATCACTGAAGACAGTACCACTATCCTATCCACCTCACAGAACCATAACCTCAGCAATATCCTTGATTCATCTCTCTCATTCAACCCACATATTCAATGTGTCATCAAATCCTGTCATTTCTTACTTTGCAACATCTCTAGGATCTGCCCTTTCCACTCAATACAATGTCTTTGCTGAACCAAGCACATATTGTATCCTGCCATGACAACTACATCAGTCTCTTTGCTGACATTCCTGCCTCTTGTCTCTCCCCACTCCAGTTCATACCTTCTCCAGCTGCCCAGGTAATTTTTTATAAAACAAGTTCAGTCTACATCTCCCCACTCCTCAACAACCTCCAAAGATTGTCCATATATTTCTTCATCATTCAGAAACACCTATTAATCAGCTTTAAAGCACTCTACTCAGTCTTCCTCCTTTACCTCTTCAATCAAGCAATCAGTCATATTCATTGAGAACTTACTACGTGCAGAGCACTGTACTACATATTTGGGAGAGTACACGACAACAGAATTTTATATTTCCTATTACAGCCCAGTCCACACACTTTACTCCTCTAAACACCAACTTACTCCCCGTACCTTGATCTATTTTGCCTCTGGCCCATGTCCTCACTTATAGCCTGGAACTCCCATCATCATCAGTCATATTTATTGAGCGCTTACTATGTGCAGAGCACTGTACTAAGTGCTTGGGAAGTACAAATTGGCAACATATAGAGACAGTCCCTACCCAACAGTGGGCTCACAGTCTAAAACTCCCATCCACTTAATATCCGACAGATATTTGTATAGACAGCACTTATGTATAGATATGTAATTCATGCATTTATTTTAATGTCTGTCTCTCCTTCCTTATGGGCAGGGAACATGTCTATCAACTGCAACAAGTGCAATGGTGTGCCTGCCATAAATACCATTGATTGAAGAATGTCAGGGCTCCTACCACCTCATCCATGATTACCAAACTGAAACTGTCAATCAATCAGTTAGTCAATAGTATTTACTGAGCACTTGCTGTTCATAGAACATTGTACTAAGGACTTGGCAGAGTGCAGTACAACAGAGTTGGGAGACATGATCCCTGCCCATAAGAAGCTGATGGCCTAGAGAGGGAAAGAGATTAAAAGCAGATGATGCAGAAGGGAGAGGGAGCTGGGGAAAAGAGGGCTTAATCAGGGAAGGCCTCTTGGAGGAAATGTAACCTTAATGAGGCTCTGAAGGTGGGGAGGGTGGTGGTCTGGCATATACAGATGCATAGGGAGTTCCAGGCTAGAGGGAGGACACAGGAAAGAGATTAGCAGAGAGGTAAATGAGATCAGGGCACAGTGATTAAGCTCATGCTAGAAGAGTGGATTGTGTGATGGGCAGGGCTGGAGTAGGAGATAGGTGAGGTAGGATGGGGCAAGTTGATCTACTGCTTTAAAGGTAGTGGTAAGGAGGTTTGGTTTATTGCGGAGGTGGGTGGGCAGCCATTGGAGGTTCTTATGGAATGGGAAGACATGGACTGAATGTTTCTGTTGAAAAAATGATCCATGCAGCAGAATGAAGTATGGACTGGAGTAGGGAGAGGCCAGGAGGTCAGTGAGAAGGCAGTTGCAGTAGCCAAGGTGGGATTGGATAAGTGCTTGGATCAGCATGGTAGCAGTTCGGGTGGAGAGGAAAAGATAGATGATATCTGTTAAGTACTTTGTTCCAAGCACTGTACTAAGCATTAGGGTAGGTACAAAGCAATGAGGCGGAACAGTCCATATCCTGCATGGGACTCACAGTCTTAATCTCTGTTTTTATGTGTGGTAACCAAGGCACAGTGGAGTGAAGTGACTTGCCCATGCTCACACAGCAGACAAATGGCAGAGCTGGGATTAGAACCCATTCCCAAGCATGTGTGCTCTTTCTACTAGGCCATGCTGCTTAACATTTGAAGAAAATAGAATGTACAGACCCTGGACATGACACAGCAGAGTCTGGCATAAGGAGAGAGTGTGAGAGATGAAGTGCACTTTAAAGTGTCATGGAAAACATGCCCACAAGGAAATAGAAGGAGGTCTTCCCGGAATTGTCAAGCCTAGGTATCCCAAGGAAACTACATAAGCCTCAGGTCTTCCTTCTTGCTCTGTCCCATTTAAATGTAATGTGGAACTTTCTCAGATAAAGAGAAGGGGGCACCTGAGGAGATGATAATTTCTGGAGGATAAGATTTTGCTTGACAGGGCAGGACACATTCACCCAGTAACTGTTCTATTCTTCATTTAATTTACCTGGTCAGACCCAGGAAGCCGTAATACTTAGTTTCCATCCTTTTTTTTTTTTCCTGTGGTATTCGTGAAGCACTTACTGTGTGCCTGGCACTGTACCAAGTGCTAGGGCAGATAGAAGCTAATCGGGTTGGACACAGTGTCTCTCCCACCTAGGGCTGACAGTGTTAAATCCCATTGTACAGATAGGATACTGAGGCACAGAGAAGTGAAGTGACTTGCCCGAAGTCACACAGCAGATGTGGTGCTGCTGGGATTAGAACCCAAGTCTTTCTTACTCCCAGGCCTGTGCTCTATTTACTGGGACATGCTGCTTATCATCCTAGCCATCTTGGCTAAGAAGAGGATGTAACTCTGGTGGTGACAGAAAGACAAAATGGCAGGCTGCTTAGGACTTGAGCTCTGCTCCTAACTTGCCTTTGCTCTGTGCCTCACAGCAAACACAAGGCTGAACCTCAATTTCTCCTTCCCCACCAGCTGTCTCTAGCACTTACGGATTTATTTATACCCCTCCTTAGCATTTCGGTGTAAAAATGTGTTTCATTTCACATTCAATTATTTAATCTTAATTTCTCTTCATGCAGATATTTTTATGCCTGTCTCCCCAGTGTAAAGTGTAAACTCCTTGAGGTTAGGGGACATATCCTTTCTTTGTTTTTTATTCTTTTAAATGGTATTTGTTTAATTACTTATTATTTACTTCCTTATTTTTTATTTACTTATTATGTTCCAGGAACTCATTTAAGCACTGAGATAGATAAAAGATAACCAGGTTTGACACAGTCCATTCCCACATGAGGTTCAAAGTCTTCATTCCTATTTTACTGATGAGGTAACTGAGGAACAGAGAAGTTAAGTGATTTCTCAAGCTCGCCCAGCACGCAAGTGGTGGGGTCGGAATTGGAACCCAAGTCCTCTGACTCTCGGGCCTGTACTCTTTCCATTAGGCCATGCTGTATTCTCCAGTATTCCCCAAGTACCAAGTGAATACTTAATGAAAATGAATATCACTGGTATCAAAGAACACACAATATTCTGGAGGCCTGTATGGCTAAATCCACAGTCTGTGTGGCAGTAATCCTATCACTTGATTTTCCTTTCTTTTTTGAATTTAATTTGTACCTTAAGTGTTTATTATGATTGCTCCATTAGATGATGGCATCAAACCACATCCCTGGATTATCGTTACTAAAGCTACTGGTTAAAAAGAAATCTGTTTTTGAATGATTCATTACTGTCTGTTCATTTTGTTTTAAAATGAACTTCGGGTAATTTATTTGGGAATTTTCCCACACGTGCACAACTAGAATGTGTTCCAGTCAAGTGGGATAAGGAAGGTGGGTGCAATAAGCTCCCAAGAGCTTATTGCAGTGTTCTGCACCCAGTAAGTGCCCAATAAATATAACAAATGAACACAATAACTACAACTGAAGCTATTTTCTGCAAATGAAAATTTTACAATCAGTTTTAAGTGCTAGTCTGCTCACCAGGGAATTAAAAACCTGCTGAAGTTGAATAGCTAGGATCCAAGTGGAACTCACTTAATGAAAGAACAGGATTTCCAGGTAAATTTGACATATTTGAAGTGATTTCCTTGGTTAACAGAGCTCCGATCCATGCAACCATCTAGAAGATTCTACCTAAGCCTTCAGATGGGGCAAAGGACTATTTAAATATACAGGATTGGGCAGAAGAAACTGGTGGTGGTGGGCACTTAGAACAGTGCTTGGCACATAGTTAGAGCTTAAAAATATATTATTACTACTACTAATAATAATAGTAATGAGAGTTCAAGTGATGGTGCATGGCTGCCTTTGTTTAATATTTTTCTTAATTTTTTTAGAGAGTGATGACTTCTGAATAGGTATTATTTTGGGTTTCTGGCAACCCTTAAAATTGGAATTATTGGTGTATAGTTGCATGGCTTTCTTCCTCCCACCTGCAAAAACTGCCACTTATTACAATGGAAATTTTGCACACAACTCTGATGGTCTTCAGGCCTCCTTTATAGAATTGATTTGTTTTTTTAAATGTCAGCTGATGCCTCGCCTTTTGATTTTTAGAATGTTCAGTACAGCGAAAGACAAGTAACCAGGATCATATTAAAAGGCTGTTCATCGCCGAACACTGTTATTAGATCAAAGTGGGTCTAATGCATTAGTAGGTGTTGAGTTAATAGGAAAAACAGCTTTGATTCACTAGCCTGGGTCTGACAAGCTGCTACAACAGAAATAAAGGGGTGATGGGCAACTCCCCTCTAATCAACTCCTGTTAGCTGCGACTATAGGCAAATTGCTAGTGAGGATTAAGTGGGGAGGCTATCAGAGGATCAGTGTCAGGCAGAAAAAAGACTCAATTTCTGAGCAATCATGACTCTGTAATCACTTGTTTAAGAACCCTGCAGATTGCTAGCTGGAGCTTTTAAAAGTGTGGACACAGCACAGGTATGGTAAAACGGCAACAGGAACATTTTCTTGAGCTTATTAAAACGATCACTCGCATTAAGATGGGGCCATGCGATGAATAGCCTCAATAGGTCTCTCTCAGTACACCTGCACACAAACGCTGCTCTTACAAGTGAAGGCTTCTACACATCAGCAATCATATTGAGTCCATAAATACAGGGAATTGCAGTAAACATGGAGGAGGAGAATCTGGGAGCTAGCCCGCTGGAAAAAAAGATGCAGAGTTTATCACTCTTTGCATAATGTGAATGCAAATGAAAACAAATTAGCACGGTGATATTTTAAGAACTATTACACAACAGTGGAGGACAGAGTTGCAGAAAATATATTGTGCCAACACAATGCTGCGTAGAAGATAAAAAGGCTTTCCATTACTGATGGAAAGTTATGGATACTTTATGACATTTTAATAGTTCAAAAATGCATACTAAAGCCTGTCTTCTTAATTTTTCACTTTTTGGGGAGGTTTGTTGGCAAAGAATGACAGATGAGACTTGGCTGCCATATATAATATGATTTTGATTCTTCAATAAATTAAATCACTGAAAATGAATCTCAATTTCCAAGAAAACTTTAATTTATTAAAGGATAAATTTTACTTCAATCCCCATATCCTTCTGTACATTCTCTATGTCTGAGCAGTACTTTGAGGAAAACTTTCCCATCACAAAACACATGGGCTATAAGAAGTGAAGGTGAGAGAAAAAGGTAGACAGCAGAGGGAAAACGCGTGCCTTAAAAAGATGATTTTAGCCGTTAGAAGTTTTTACATTCTTTTTTTTATTCCCATAGCTCTGCTCCAGTTATATTCCAAGATCATAAATATTAATGTGGTTTAATTTAGAGTGCTCAAATGAACCAAATAATAGTCGAAATGCACCATACTCAAAAAGCAGAAAGTGCCATATAGAGCATCATTATTCAAAGACATTCGTAGTTCTAAAAAAAATAAAAGACATGCTGCATTTTCAGAAGAGTATTTTTTTTCCGTGTAAAAACATATTTAGTCATTTTATGGATGCAATTATATCAGGAAACCAAAAACCAATTCAAGAAGGAAATGCCACACCATCAGTGCCGAGTTAGCAATAAACCTTTAATTCTAGTCTTACAGCATTCTGTGCTTATTAGACTGTCAAAAGTTTCCCTTTGCTAATGTTCATTAAAGAACAATAACTACAAAAAAAGCTGT